>NW_004443937.1:9413300-9477310 GCF_000243295.1 Trichechus manatus latirostris
AAAAAAAAAAAGCAGAGATTGATTTTTCCCAGACCTTAAGAATACAGCTAAATATTATCTCTGTCATAAAGGAAATAGACAATCCAGAAGAAAAACCAGAAGAAGAGAAAGAAGAGGTTGTAGATGACCAGGAGAACTTGGCTCATAGCAGACGGGTGGGTACCTTCTAACATCCTTTTGCTCCTACTAACTCCTGCTCCCGCAGCAGGTGAACCCCTTTTATTCTCCTGAGTTTTTATCATCTTATTTCCTTGATGAGACACTGTCCACCTGTGGGTTACATTTTGGGCTTTTTCCAGAAAGTAGATTTCATTGTATTGTTTTGTTTTTTTCTATACACACAGACACAGAGTAGTTGTCTATAGTGAGTATTATCTAATGATGATCTTAACAAGAATTTCTGCTGTACTACTACTAACAGCCTGATTTCCAAAAAAAATTGGTTAAAACAAAGTATCTGTGTTCAGATTACTTTGCTCTGACTTCAGAATTTGCTATGTTCGTGTAAGTTTTGACATTTTTAAAAACCTTTTAGTCATGAATTAAATTATTTTATGCTGAAACCAATCATGTTTATTTCTGTCCTTGAGAAGAAATATTTTAGGGAGAGGAAGTTCAAGGAAAATTCTACTTGGCTGTTTTTGAACTCCAAGAATACAAAGAGAAATTGATTTTGATGGCTATTTTTCTTTTATATTAAAATGTTTCAAAATAGCTGACCTTTTCTGAAAAGTTCAAGTTTAACCTTGCCATCCTTCATAACTGCTTTTATTCTCAAACATTTAAAATGTAATATTTTTAATTTTCATCTTAAGTTTTCTAAATTATATGTGTCATCTTGTTGATAGTTAAATGAGTTTCTATAAATTTCCATTAGTAATACTTACGAAAAAGTTGTCCTTTCCTTTCCTGATTGAGGCTTACTTTTATCCAAATTAGTCTTCTTTCTTATTTTGTTTCTTAAGGAAGTCCTTGTTGGTGGTGGGTGCCATCAAGTCAGTTCCAACTCTTAGCAACCCCATGTGACAGAGTAGAACTGCCCCATTAAGTTTTCTTGGCTGTAATCTTTACCGAAGCAGATTGCCAGGTATTTTTCCTGTGAAGCTGCTAGGTGGGTTCGAACTGCCAGCCTTTTGGTTAACAGCCAGGCACTTAACTGTTTTGCCACCAGGGCTCCTTGAGGAGGTCCTTAGCTAATGCTGTTTCTTTTTAGACTCGGGAAGATAGGAAGGTTGAAGCCATCATGCATGCTTTTGAAAACTTAGAGAAAAGAAAGAAACGACGGGATCAGCCCTTGGAGCAAAGCAACTCTGACATAGAGGTTACTACCACCACCTCTGAGACTCCTGTGGTAGACGAGACAAAAACTGAAGCCCCTGAATCTGAAGTTGGCAACCCTGCTTCAAATGTTGCCATCCCAAGCACCCCACAGAGTGTTGGTGTGAACACCCGGAGGTCTTCCCAAGCAGGGGTAAGAGATGGAAAGACTCTGGGCCTTAGACATCCTTGTCTTTGCTAATGTCAATTTCCTATCTTTGAATGGTTAAAATGGGTATTTTCAGCATTGTCCAATGTCACAATAAATAAGACCATGCAAATTAGAGCCATCTTCAGCATTTGACTTGTGGAATTCAGGGAGATGGGTGACTGTGTTAGAATTTAAATGACTAGATACCTTCAGACTAGAGAGGAACTTCATACTGTTTTTGCCAGATAAACTGTTGGTGGTGAATTCATAGAAATTTTTAGATTCTCTGTTGGACCGTCCATATAGCACAGTTAAGTGCCTGGCCTTTCATAGCATTCTCTGGGTAAACTCAACTTTCCCTCCCTTACGCTAGCCATGAATCCAGGCTGTAAGCTAAAATCTCAGTATGTGGGAAAGAGAAACAAACCAACTCTCCTGAGTTCTCTTCCCTGCTATAAACCTTAAAATTAGATGGCCACCTTCAGCTGACTTTGGCCTGTTTTACAAATGCTTATTAGAAACAGAAATAACTAACCCAGACATCTGTCTAACTAAGCCTTTTTAGCTGACTTATTGTATGAATTTTTATCTTTAAGGAATAATTTTAAATTAGTGCTTCCAAATCCCCACCTTTTTCACCTGTAGACACTTAGAATGCTTACAGCGAATAAGAAAATGGATAAAACATTTTCTAATAAGAAATTTCTGGTAAGCTCTTGACTTGCTGTTGTTACAGGATGTTGCTGTAGAAAAACCAGTTCCTAAACCACCTCCAGCAAAGCCTTCTAGGCCCCGACCGAAGAGTCGAATTTCTCGGTACCGGACCAGTTCAGCCCAAAGACTAAAGCGTCAGAAGCAGGCCAGTGCACAGCAGGCAGAGTTGTCACAAACTGCCCTGGAAGAGGGAGGAAATAACAGCTTAGCAGCTCCTACTGAAGCTGGAAGTATAGACAATTTAGGAGAAAACAGGCAATTAACAGGGTCTGACCCAGCAGTGATATCAGTTGTTGGATCCCATGTCAACCGGGCTGCATCTAAGTACCCTAAAACCAAAAAGGTAAGTCACATCTTCGTAAGGTTGATCTGGCAAGGGATATGTCTTAGGAAAGTATGAGAACCTATAATCCTCAGGGCAGGTGGGAAGTCTCAGTATTATCAGATAGAAAATTCTAGATAAAATGTTCTGATGCAGAGGGCTGAAGCCATCCTACCTTTCTTTTGTTCTCTTAATTTTTAAGCAGAGCCTAAGTCACTGGTAGCTGAAATTATTCCTCTCTAAGTGGGCGTGGAGAGGATGAAGGAAGATATCCTTGTGTTCTAAATGCCCAGTTCATTCTCACTGCAGCTGCTACATCTCTCTCTGTCCTAGTTTTTAAATGAGGTTTGTCTTTGTGAGCTGCATTGCTGCCTCTGGTTTTTACATCTGCAGCATCAACTAACGATCTCTTTTTTTTTTACTGTAGTATCTAGTTACAGAATGGTTGAATGACAAAGCAGAGAAGCAAGAGTGCCCTGTTGAGTGCCCTTTACGTATCACCACGGACCCAACTGTGCTGGCAACGACTCTGAATATGTTACCTGGTCTTATCCATTCCCCATTAATTTGCACCACTCCCAAACACTACATTCGCTTTGGTTCACCCTTTATCCCTGAGAGGCGCCGAAGGCCCCTTCTGCCTGATGGCATGTTCAGCTCCTGTAAGAAGGTATGTGCATGTTTATGTGTTTTTTCACTCAGGATGCCTGTAATCCTGGTATATCTAACATTCTCTAGATAACCGCTGTCTGCCCCTGCAAGTATATAATGAGTTAGTTGTTCAACCAGGAGTAGTGATGCATCAAGAGTCAGTGGGACTAAGGTGAACTGTATACTGCATTCTTGATGCTCAGATTTGTGAGTATTTACTGTTGTCTTTTCTGAGAGCCCTTGAGGTTATTGAGTGAGTGCGCACAGCAGTTGATGACTGGGTAGGGAGGGGTGTTTTTTGTATGTGCTCTTGTTGTATTGGTTAAAATACCCATTTGTGACTATTGTGTGAAATGGGGCCTCAGGTACTCTAGAGCACTGTTGCATAAGTTAAAAATGATTGGATCGTGTTTTGAATTAATTTAATCAGTATTATTATTTGAAGGAGATTAAAGGAAAAATCTAATTGTAACTGGCACAATTTGTGTTCCCTTGATCAAATGACATGTTGGATTGTTTATTCCCTAGTGAATATGGAACCTACTATAAAAGACTCTATCTGCCTCTCTCTCCTCTCTCTAGTTACATATTGTTTTTGGATCTAGTGGCAGTAGTGTTTGGTGGTGGTTTATGGAATGCTCTTTCTTAATTCCCAGAAGCCGTGCATATTTTCCAAAGGTGTCTTTCAGGAATAGATCACTCCCTCAGACGTATAATGTCGTTTCTGTGTTTCTAGAAGTATAGGACAAGCTTTCGTTTGGTCTTCCTTTGAGGTAGAGTCTGTTCCCTGGAACACCCTTTTCTCTTATTCTCAGATCTGGATTCAGGCTGCCTTCCTCAGTGTCTGCCATTGCCCTCCTCCACTGGCATCACGTACATGAGGATGCTGCATGTAGATTATTTGATGTGATGAAGTCTCCAACTCCAGGCAGGTCTTCCCTGACTCCTCCAAACTTAAAGCTTTTCTCTTTACCCAAAGAACAGAACTTATTTCTGGGGGGAAGGGGGGTGGAAGATGAGCCAGAGTGGTGTGGGATATGGAGGGAGGAGGGCAACAGGGATCTGTGCAAAAGGGAAGGGCACTATTGCTGAATGAGCAGCACACACTGAAGAGAATCTTTTCCTGATTGCACATCTTACCTAAGTATCTGAGTCACTTACTGGTTTGGGAAAATTCCCAAGTAGAAGAAACTCTGAAGAGAAATTTGACCATGACATCCTTGCCAAAAGGGTTTGTAGATAATGCAGTAACATGATAAGTGATGGAAATAGAAATAATGACAAATTTCTTAAGAAAAAAGATAATACTAGAAAATTTCTCAAAAGCTGTTTTCTACAGGAAATTTGCCTAAGCAATAAAAAGGGGTTGGGTCTCAGGCTGTACTTCCTTATACCAAGTGAGTTAGAAAGAATAATTTATCTTGGATCATAGATTATATGAGAAGAAAAAAAGTTTTCTGCCTTGTAGTAACCATTACGATTAACCATCTTCAGTAATAGAGATCTGTAGTAACTGGTATGGCATGTGAAACTGAGAACTAATCTCTTATGTTTAGCTTTGCTTTGTTCCCCATTAAGAATGACAGCTCAGAATCTTAACTGTATTGTGAGAATAGTATTGAAAAATTAAGAGTATAGATGATAATGGTCTTTAGTCTAAAGGAAGAGCAAGTTGAGAGATGGGTTAATAATATATATGAAAGAAACTTCCTTTTGTTTTGTCTTTGGCTAGACATAGGACAAGATTTCTAAGGGTGCTAACTATTGAAGCATCTTAATCAAACTAGGGAGTAGAATCTCCTATTTTGGCCCTTTAAGAAGAGTGGACAATCAGTACAAATTAATAGTGAAGTCTGGTAATAAGTAGTAAGGACTAGCCTCTTGAAATGCCTTCTTTATAGTTGTGATGCTGCAGTACAATATTTCTGTTCTCATCTTTTCCAACTAGTATAGACCTGTAAATTCCAAGAACATGTGTTTAGGACCATGACTTCCAATTGGATATAGCAGAAACTCGATTTCTTAGAGCTCTTTTTACCTGGCTGTGGTTTAGGACTTAATATCTGTAGTTCATCTTTGTATCTCCACTTGCAACAGTTGGAAATCCTGTTTAGCTCAAACCAAAACTAAACCTGTTGCCATCGAGTTGATTCTGACTCATAGCTGCCCTATAGGACAGAGTAGAACTGCCCCAAAGGGTTTCCAAGGGTGTAAATCTTTGCCGAAGCAGACTGCCACATCTTTCTCCCTGGGAGCAGCTGGTGGGTTCGAACTGCCGACCTTTCGGTTAGCAGCCACCAGGGCTCCTTTCATTTAGCTCAGGTCCTGTTATATCTTCTAAATGTGTCTGATCATCCTTAGTCTCATTTTATACAGCCTTGCTCAAGCACTTTTATCTATATGTGTCATGATCAGTCTTTAGGAAGAGTTCAGGTTATGTACTCTGAATTATCATAACAAGATTATTTTATTTAAATTGGATTTTTGCTTTAAAAATTGTTTAAGTTTAAATCTGAATTGTTTAAGTTTAAACCACTGCTTTAATATTTTCTATAAACGTATCAAGACTGTATCACAAAACAATGTCATGTTTCATGGAACAAAATTAATGAAATTGGGTCTTTTAACTAGAAATTGAACTCAGCTCTATCCTGGGTGGGCATGGGGAGGAGTTATTTTTAGATTGGTTGGAAGGGATTAATTTAGTATAGGACCCAGGAACATTTCCCGGATTAGACAGAATTGTAAAAAAATTGTGAAACTTCTCAGGGAAGAATGTAAGTTAAATAGATGAGAAAAACTATCCTCCCTGGGATTAGTTAGAACAGTGTGTTATTCCTAGTAGGCCCACTAGTTCCTATCTGATTAAAGGATGTAAAGGCCTCATAAGTTAAAAAAGTGTAAGGTAGATTAAAGTTGCACTTGTGTGTTTGCATCTCATGGTTAATATATCAGCAGATTCTTAGAGTATTTGACAGAACATTTGATAACCAGCTTATGGATTTTCTAAATTAAATTCAATCATAGTTCTTAAAAAGCATGTTATGGTATGTCTTGTTGAATCTTATTTCAGTTCTCATTCTAGGAGCATTTATAAGTAGCCAGCAACACTTTCAGTAGTGTCCTACTTTGTTATCGCTAAATCTTCTCTAAATTCACCTTGTACACATAGTAAATGTGAGGCATTTGGTCTCCTAGATTTCTTAGAAAACAAACTTGCCTGATGAGGAAACACTGTGCTTTGCATTGGTATTCCAGTGTATACACTGGAGGGTTATTCATCTGTGTATCTATACATGTCATTGAAATTCAGTTAACAGTCCTCATCGAACATCTTTGTGACCAGTACTGTGCTACAAGCTTTATTTACGTACGTTGTCTCACTTAACCTTCGTGACAGCTCTTTGAAGTTGGAATTAGCAGTCTTGATTTACAGATCCAGAAGCTGAGGCTCAGAAAGGTTAGATAACTTGCCCAAAGTAAGGCAGCTACTAAGTGATACAGCCAGGTTTCAGTCCAGGTCTTTGGGCTTATAAACACATATTTCCTTACTCTTTCCTCATAATAGTGAGACTCTTTAAAAATATTTCTCTCACGGTCTGAGCCTCCTAAAATCTGTTTTGCAATTTACTTGAATACAGAGTTTTTCGGAGGGGGGAGAAATGTTCGTATGACTTTAACAACTGTAGGCAGGAATTGGAGAGGGTGGAAGAGGACTTGTGGGGGGAGGTTCTAAAGTTAATTTGTTATCCATAGGAGTGATTGGAACTTGTTAAATGCAAACAAATGTTCATATTTTCTGTTTTTATGCGCTGTGGAGTGTTGTGGAAACACATAACAGGGCCAGGGTGAATGGGTTTAACCATGTTTGCTGTGTTTGACCTTAATAGCTAATTATAGAAGCATCTTATTCCTTAGAAGCCTCTCTTCTGGTTTTATGTTCCCTTTTTGTAGTCATCAGATCCAGAATATAAATTCTTTTATGGGTACATCTACTTAACACTGGAAATAAAAGAAATTAACTTCTCTTGGAGCAAAGCGCAGTGATCCCAAATGAGTCCTGTCATCTGCTCTGAAAAGAAAAGCTTGTACTAAAGGTATCTGTAACAAAGGGTTTTTCACTCATTTTGTCGTCTTGTGCCTAATTTTTCCCATCTGTAAAATGAGTGCTTTGTACAAGATGACCTTTAAGGCCCTTTCTTTAAGTTGTAAGGATCTATGATTCTGGTAGTTCATCTTAACATCAGTATTCACTATATAAGAGAGTTTATTCTTGGTCTTGCTTTGGCTTTTCAGAGTCTCAGTCATATCCTAAAATGTTGATGTGATTCAAATGACTGTTGAGATCTCTCTTTTAGATATTCATTCAGTCTTATCGCCTCAGGTTTACAATTTTATTTTTGCTTTCATTTGACAGATCACAATGACATTTACATGATATAAAATTTTTCTTGGTGAATTTTTACTGGATTATTTCTTAAGTTTCTAAGAGAAAATCTATTAGAATTGCTCTCTTCGGTGAAGAGAATATTTGCTTACCTGTAATACTTCTTCTCTAAAGGTGTGAAATTATAATAATTCACCTTTGCTCTTCTGTTTGAGGGAGGGTCTGGCTCAGAAATGGATGTTTATCAAAATTTGATCTGTCTTAAGTCAGGGCAGGAGGGCCACAGAGTGATGAGAACCTGCAACTGTGTATCTTAAGAGAACACAGTTACAGATAAGAAATTTTCTCTCTTCTACAGGATGCATAATTTTATTTTCATAATCTTTGCAGTTTTACTGTCTGACCTAGATTTATTTCTCATCAATGTAGGTTCCAGTATTCACTGCAGAAATATGTGACTGATTAGAGCTCTTCTTTTTTACTTTTTCCCCTTTTTGATTTCTGCAGAAGGTCCTTTTTTCTGGTGATTTGCATTATCCATGCATACTTTAACTAAACTGCTTGATAAGGGTAAAAATCCCACAGACTATTCCAGTTGCGAGTAGAGTAGACTTTTTAGAAATATTTTGGTACCTATAGTGAAGAACTATTTATTCTCATCCAAAGTCTTCCTGTGAATCTTTTCTATTGTCTCTTCAGGAATCCCCAGCACAGGGCAGACAGCTCTTAAGAGATCTTTGTCTTCCTTCTAGGCATTTGCTTTATGTACTGGTTGCATCATCCTATATGATCAAAGTCTCTCTTAATGAATGTTAAAGTTTCTTCCTTATCTCTTCTCCACCTTAAGCAGTACAAAATGTTGAACAGTAACCACTTTTTACTGGTTTTGGTTTTTTAATGGGCTCTCATTATGTGTAATCCAGATTTTCTTAATTATGCCCAGTAGAAGGAGTTGATGGGGCAGTGTTGTAATATGCTGAAACACAAGACATGAAATACTTGTGAACTGAATGTGTCTGTTGGATTGCATCTCTCACTTATGGATGGATAGTGACCTGTTTAATGCATTTAAAATAGGTATACTAAATAGTTTTAAATGATTATTGATGATTCCTTGGTTATTTTCCCATTATAGCGCTGGATAAAGCAAGCCTTGGAAGAAGGGATGACTCAAACATCATCTGTATCCCAAGAGACTAGAACTCAGCACCTATACCAAAGTAACGAGAACAGTAACTCTTCTAGCATCTGCAAAGACAATGCAGGTACGTGTCTAAGACCTTTCTGGATACATGAACAGTGATTATTTCAGAGCCACATAAAAAAAATTTCAGTATGAATACTTAAAAGTCTGATACGAAAAAGAAATAGTATTGTTCTCTAAATAGTTACTTTACATCTGTCTTTACAGAGAAAGAGATCTCAAGTCAGGGATCAGTTTTCCCAGGACGACAAAGAAGGAACTAGACAGTATACAGATAACAACAGAAATGGTTATGAAAAGGTTAGATGCATTTAAAGTAGTAAGTTTAGGAAATCTGTATCCATATTTATAAAAGGAAAAAAGCAACAAAGTGGTGGAACACTAATACTCAGGGCAGAATCAAAATTCTAGATGATTGAGTTGGGTGAGGGCTTGGTTGAAGGGACAGAGAATGAATAAAGAAGAAATCATTAACAAATGGCTGTTTTCATCAGTGCTTACACAATTAGTGTAAATTGTTTAGAAGACACAGCTTTGAATCCAATTTAAAGTCCTCATGCGTTTTTTTTTTTTTCCAACTAAATGGCCTTGAAAAATCATCTGGTCTGTTGGTCTCACAGAGATTTGCAGGTGTTTTAATTGAATTGCAATTGAAAGCATCAGTGCATTAACTTGAGATACCAATTTAACTCATTTTGGAGCAGTCTTTTTATCAAAATTTCTCCTGCCAGTATCACTTAATTGAAAAGTTCCCTGTGATTTCAAGATACTATTTCCATAAGTTTATTTCTCAGTTTTCTAAACATTATGCAACTAAAACAAAATACCAAAATAAATTAGAAACTAAAGCTCATGTAAGACTACAGCTAACATGATATTTCAGATTCTCATAAATCCCACCTCATTGTTCCTATTCATTGACTTGCAGAGTAAATAATTATGACTTGAATTTGGATTAATTCCTGATTTAGATTTAATTAAATAAATATATATTAGTAATATCTGCTTTATATTAAAATTCTGTATAAGATTTTTTTTTTAATATGGGCTACTAAAATACATTTTTTTTTTAAAATTATGACTGAGTTTGTTCTTCTATGTCTAGATTGGCTTATATCTCATTAACTATCATATGTGTAACCTTGGGATAATAAAATCCCAGTATAGAACATCTGGAAGATAAATGATACCATGCATTTAAAATCTTTTATTATGTACTTTATCACAGATTTTGGGAGAGTTAACTGAAACCAGGTTAATACACAGAAATCCTAGTGCCAATTTATTGGCAGTTTTTAAAATGTAGTGAGGATATAACTTAGCTGAAATATTCTTTCTAGTACGTACACTCACGTCTGTGTGTGTGTTATGTATGTATGTGTTTAATTTTGGGAAAGGGAGATTGTATAGTGATTTGTGTCCTGACTTGCAAACACCCATAGGGAAAGTGCCTTTGTTACTACATGCCTTGGGTGGAATGGAATTAGGATTCAGTCACGAACCTCTATACCAACCCTTATTGAGCTGCTGCCCTATTCTCTACCAGTGAGAAAAATTCAAAAGGACACACTTTGCACATAAGGAGCAGTATAAATCTTAGGAACATATATAATAGAACTACCATGCAGTAGTCAAATGAGCACCTCATTATATTGCTACAGGTCAGTGTAAATGCTGAGAAATTATTTTTATTTGTTGCATTAGTTTTTTGTTTGTTTTGTTTTGTAAGGAGACATTAAGAAAAAGACACAGATAGATATAGTAGAAAAAATAGAACAGACCTGAATTTGAAGACCAGCTCTACCCTTTACTAACTGTATGACATTGGGCAAGTTATTAAACACCTCTGAACCTCATCTGTAAAATAGGAATAGTAATATCTGCTATAGGGCTTTGTTGTTGTTAGATGCCATTGAGACAGTTTCCACTCATAGTGACCACATGTGACAGAGTAGAACTGCTGCATAGGGATTTCTTGGCTGAAACCTTTTCAGAAGCAAATTGGCATGTCTGTCTCCCTCCGAGCTGCTGGGTGGGTTCACACCACCAGCCTTTCAGTTAACAGACTAGTGCTTAACCACTTGTGCCACTATGAGATTAAATAATGTGTATCAAGTGCCTAGCACAATATCAGACCTATAATAAGAATTATTATTGTATTATTCTACAGAAAATACTCTTGTCAAGCATTCCTGGAACATTTACAGAAACCAGTCAGACACTAGAATACATTAAAATCTATAAATTCCCAAAAGCTAAGGTTGTATAGATATTGAAGGGGTTAGGGTATAATGCTCATTATTTATAAATAATGTGGTTATATACTTAGGAGAGCATAAATAACCAGCTGAAAAACTTAGAATTAATAAGCATTGAATAAAATTGCTGGATAGAATGTAAGTATACAAAAATGAGTAGTATTTATATGCTAAGAAGATGAAGAAAAGTATTTTATTCCCAAACTTAACAAAACTAAGACATTGCCTAGGAGTAATCTTTGTGGGACATGTAGAGCAAACCATTACTGAGAAATATTTTTAAACTCTTGAAGAAATGAAGACAGATTCCATAGTCAATGGAAAGAATAAATACTGTTAAAAGGAAATATATGTATAGTCTCAGGCTTCATATAGTTTTCCTCAAAATAACTGGCTTGTGTTTCAAATTTGATTAAATGATTTTGCAGTTTATCTAAAGGAATAAGCATGAAAGTATAAGAAAAAAAAGAAAAAGACTTACTTTTTATAGAACCATAAAATCAGTTTCTAGTATGAAATTAGTAATTAGATTTCTGTGGTACTGATTCAGGAATGGATATATATATAGAACAGAATAGCTAGAAACAATCTTTAATATAAATGAAAGATTTGGTAAATTTTTCTGGAATTTTTACTTGGGAAGATGAAGAAGATTTAGATCCTTACCAAAACAGATGCTACGCACAGTCAAATAATTTTATAAATCAAGCTGAATAAACAAAATTTCTGTGTCTGTATTGTCAGTGAATTAATAGATGACAAATACATCAGGGTGAAGGATTTGCAATAAAAATGACAGATGAGTTATATCTCTACTAGCAGTTTGGCAAGATTTATCATGTACACTGAAAATATTTGTACCCCTTAACCTAGTAGTTGTTAAGTATCTGTTCTGTAGAAGTATGTGCGAACCAAAACGTATGTACGTAGATGTTATTTATAGAATTATTATTTATATACATATATATATTTTTTTTTAATTATTAAGTATAAGGTTAAAATAACCTGAATTTTTAACAAATAAAGGGATGGTAGACTTCATAGTTTATCTGCTGTGGGCACATACTTTTGATGAAATAGTATACAGTATTCATTAATAAGTTTACTCCTAAATCATTTTATCAAATGAAACACCCCTTCCCCCCTCAAAAAAAAAAAAAACAGCAAAGTTCCACTTTTGAATTAGATTTCAGCCATCTTAATCAGCATAGGGGCCGTGGTAGCACAGCAGTTAAGTGTTCAGCTGCTAACGCAAAGGTCACCAGTTCAAATCCACCAGATGCTCCTTGGAAACCCTATGGGGCAGTTCTACTCTGTCTTGTAGGGTCACAATGAGTAGGAATCGGCTCGACGGCAACGAGTACAGGTGACTCTATAAGACTATTTAAAAAAATACCATATTGTGACCAAATAATTTTTCTCCCAGGAATATAAGGGTAGTTCAGTATTCGAAAATATATTAATATAGTTCATTTATTAGCAGGTGAAATAGAGTAAGAGGTATAGTACCTCAGTAAATGCTGTGAGTTTATGAAAGATTTGGTAAATGTCTGTGATAGAAAATAAAGGAAATGATTATATTTAACAAAATAAAAACGTAAAATGCCGTATGAAAAAAAAAAAGACTAAATTTATAAGGCAGACAAAAAATAACTAACATTTTTGTCAAAGGATCAACATCCTTCGTTAAAGAGCCCTTACAAATCAAGAAAAAAATCAATACATAGAATATTAGCTGAAGGATGTGAGTAGGCAGTTCACTCAAGAATGTAAAGCCAGTAAACCTATGGAAATACTCCTTTGGTTTAACAATCCTAAATCTAGCCATTTGTCCTAAAAAATAATAATAAATGCAGAAATGTGTAAGAAGAAGATTGTTGGTCATTGAGGTATGTTTATAATAGCAAAAAAATTAAAAATACTTTAATTGGTTAAATGTTGATAATCTGAATGTCATGCAGCCATTAAAAATTGAACTGTAGATTTCTGTTTATTGTCATGAGAAGATTTTTACCACATACAATATCAAAGCTGCATATGGCAACAGATAACAGAAAAGAAAAATAAAACTTGGAAAAAATGTTCTATTTTGTAAATATAATACTACTACTAGGAAAAAAATAAGCAAATGACCAGTGGCCCATAAACTTTCTAAGGGCAGGTGTCAGGTCTCTTTTGCTCAGTACAGTATTATAAGTGTTGGTAAATATTTGTTGAATGAATGCCCTATAAATTGATTTGTGGGCCAAGGAGTTCATCTGTATTTTCTAACTTTTCTGCAAAGGATTTTATCACTTATATAATTGCCTTTAGTAGTTACAGTGTTAGACCTAGCAGTACAGCAGTGTTTTAAAAGAGTCAATGTTTAAGACTCTTTAAATATAATAAACATTTTTAACATAAGCCATGAATCAACGTTTGTTTGTTTTTTATACCTAGGCACTTAATAAAAAAGGAGAAAAGAAAAATAAGAAAAGAAAACTTAGTATCTGGAACAAAAGGAAAATACAAGTATACTTCCAGTCTAGGAAGATAAAAAGTTCTCAGATATCAGAAAGGAAAATAAACATCTCCAGTATTTTTTTAACTTATTCTTCCTTTTCCATTTCAACATCTATTACTTTAATTCAGTGCCTCATAGCTTCTTATGTTGACTACTCCATTAATTCTAAATAGTTTCTAAGTTTCTAGTCTCATTCTACTCATTACTGCCAGATTAATCTTCCTGAAGCATAGCTCTGATTGTGACCTACCATCCCAAAACTTTTCCTCGAAGGCCTAGGATAAATGTCAATCATTTGGGAATATAATTTAACATAGTGATTAAGAAATAGATGGGAGCCATATTACCTAGTCTTTACCTCTCTACCCTCATCTTTAAAATGGGGTGGTGACAATAACATTGCCGAATTTATAGAGTTGTTACAATTAGCTAACTCACATAAAACATGTAACATAGTGCCTAGTGTATATATGTACTTTAAAAATACAGCTATTATTTTTACTAACACATAGCACTATAAATCACAAGGTCTTACAATTTGTGCTAAACCTGTTCTTTATATATGGTTTACCTTTTTTACAAATTTGTAAGCCTCTTGAAAACATTATATGATAACCATTCACCCCATACCTAATTCCGTGGTCTGCATATAGTAGGTATTATGTAAAAAATATCTTTTAACTGTACATGAATGAAAGTAGATTTTTTTCTGAGAAAGTATGATGAGTGGTTTGATTTGAACAGTAACTAAAACATACAGCATAGTGATAAGTTGTGTTTTAAGACAACTTACATTGTGGAAGAAGTCTAGAAAATAAGATTATTCCAGTCAGAAAAGGAATACCAGCCTAGTTCTTTAAAATGACCGGAAGAGTCTTTGTAGAAGTCATTTTACACTTTGACCCACTCTGAAACTAGGGGCTAGATATGGATCGGGAAAAATAATTCTTTCCAACTAAAACAATATCATAGAAAGAGCTGCTGTGGAAAGTAGCAAAAATATATAAAGGAAGATGAAAAGCATATATGGATTTAACATCCCAGTAGCTTGAGTTGGTGATGTGTCAGTTAGATCAAGGATGACTAACAAAGTGACACAGATTGGTGATTTTCAGAAACTCAAAGGAAAAAAATTATATTTTATACTGGAAGAGATTAAATTAGTTGATTACACCCCCAAGGATCAGTCATTAGAAGTGTCAGGTTCATCTGAAGTTTTCCTGGGAGTTAGAGTGTTTTGACTATCAAGTGTGATAAATTAAAGAGTTTTTATGGAATTTTTGGTTGATTGGAAGAGATAACTTAATGGGATGAGGCAAAAGAAGAGTTAAGAGTCATTGTAGATTAGACATTAATGGCTTTAGCCTCCATTAATCTGTGGTTTTAGACTCTCATAGAAGCTTTATATTTTGCAGACTTGTTGAGCCCATTAAAGAAATGGAAGTCTCGCTATCTGATGGAGCAGAATGTCACCAAGTTACTGCGACCTCTATCCCCAGTCACACCACCCCCTCCCAATCCAGGATCAAAGAGCCCCCAGCTGACCGCACCTGGTCCTTCTCATCCAGGAGAAGAGGATTGTCGAAATGGATACAACCTCATGTTCTCACCAATCACGTCTCTTACTACTGCTAGTCGCTGCAATACTCCTCTGCAGTTTGAGGTGATTTGGGTTTGGTTGTTGGGAGTGCTGGATATGAAAATCATCATTTGCACCTCCTCATTTCAAATATAACATCATTCCAGATGTTTCTTTCCCATGTTCCTTCCCTATCTCAACAAAAGAATGGGAATCTTGAGGGTCATTGTGACCTATTACCTGGTAGCCTCTCATCTCGGCCGCCACCATAATTCCCTTAATAGGAACACAGGTCACATTCATCTCTCTTGCATGTAGTCCATTAGTCTCCAGAACTTTAGGTAATAAGCATGCTGGATCTCCATCTTTATCTTTACTGTATTCCTTGTTTAAAATAGGCCTCTGGGTGCCTATAGTAACCATAAGGATACCAGTTTAAGAGTTCAGATTATACTGATTGATTGTGTCTTTGCTTCTAGGCCTTTAATCAGTGAAGTGTGTTTTCGCTGTTGTTTTGTATTCTCATCGTGCCCTCAGTGTACAGGAATTTAGAAAGCATTGGGGTATGGTTATGGCAGACGAGGTTTGTTTTCACTCCAGGCTACTTTCTTTCCTTGTTATAATGTGCTGGAATGAGAAGTAGACAAGAAGCTAACAACATGCATTTATCAGATACAAGTTTATTACATTCACTCTTTGGATTAAGTTAGAAATGTATGTCTCAGCTGTTTCAAAAAACCAATTCTGAATCACTTTAGTATCCAAGAATGGGTGACAGCAGATTTGTTAAATAGAATCTATGTGTACAAAATACTCATCTATTGCATATTGCTTTGATTTATAATTAAATGGGCACTGTCTCTTCCTGCTTAGAAAAATTTGTTCTGACCACTAAACACACTCAGCTCTGCCCCCAGCTTACACTTCTCCAGATGTGTTCTTTGATAAAGGTGAATCTTCTAGCCAATACCATCCTTCCTGTTCAGCTTTGATAAGAGCATGAGGATTAAAAATACCTGAATTTTAAGTCATAAAGGAGTAATAGCAACCTTGAAAGTGGCTGTGTTCTAATGCCAGACCATTTAACTAACTTAACTTTTGGAGCAAACTTACTTCAGGGCGGGGGTTAGGGGTGGGGTTCATGGTTATCATTTTTAAGGGAAGTTGCCCTAAACCGTATTTACTCTTTATCAAATCCCCATGACATTCTTATTAGCTAGATATTAAAGCAGCTGATTCAGGCCTTACTAACTTGTCTACTTGCAGTTGATTTTTCATTTAAGCAACTAGAGTTTTATAGTAAGATTTCATGGGAACAAATTCTTTTCCCTGGAAGGCAATAGATTATAAGAACAGGATTTTATTCTTTGTTATTTTATCAATGCATGTTTTATTATAAATGAAGGTGAATCACCTTCCAAAGCAGCCACATTTTGTACTTAATGCGTTCCCTATCCCTTGTAGCATTTTGTATAGTTGTGAAGCACTATGCAAATGCAAGGTGTTTTTATTTAAAAAGTAAGAGAAATCAGAGATCAGTTTAGTGATACATAGTTCAAGCATTATGTTGGAATAACAAGAGGGAAAGAAAATATTTTATAATCTTTTTATTAGCCCTTCCCTTCAAAAAGTCCAATATATGTTTCCACTATTTTGAACTTGTGATTTAACTAAGGAAATACAACCTTTCTCATCAGTAGAAAACAAACCACCATCCTGACCCATCCTTATCACCATTGCCATACTTTTCCTGTATTCTAGTACAGAAGTGGGGAAGCATGTTTTCCATCAATAGAAGAGTTCAGAGCCATAGAGAAATGGCCCTGAGACATAAGACACATAGAAAAATACCAAACAGATGTCCCAGATAATGACCAGCTTAGTTTGGTGAAGAGTATTTTTGAAAGGGAAAAGTAGAAGGTGGCGTTTGGGGAGAAGGATCAGAAATCTTCCCATGCTGAAGGCATGCGGTGGAAGGGAACAAGATCTTGAGAAGGGAAGCATCAGGAAGGAGGAGTGAAAGCAACGTTGGGAGGGCAAACTTAATTAATTAGCATCCCTTTCCACCAGAATAACCCTTCCTATCTTTCTTTTCTTGCTTTGAGATCCGTACCCCATTGTCCATCACAAACATGCATATCATGCGCATACACCGCCCACCTACCCCGCCGAGGTGTTGGATCCGAACTGCTGACCTTTTGGTTAGCAGCCGAGGTCTTAACTACTGTGCCACCAGGGCACCTGGTCTGCTAAAGCAGCCTCAATTTCCCTACCACAGCATAGGCCTGCCACCTAGTCCTCAATTGTCCAGAGACTACATTAGGAACCTCTTCCCTTTTCCCAACTCTGGCACCCTGAAGCCTCATCACAACTACCACCGCCACTCTATTCCACATTTTACTATTCACGTCTTCCTTTCAAGAGTTCATTGCCCAATTCATGTTTGTTGTGGAAGTGCTGCCTCATTTGAAAGCCCTAAGGGTAACCCTGTTTTGGACACGGAGACTCAGAGTGTATACATGTACTTTCTTGGCTGTGTTCCCAAAAGTACGATGATTTTAACATTAGAGAATATTGGTAGGAGCACTCAGATCCAATTAGATTATGCCAAGAGCCAAATCTAGGCTGTGAACTGTAGAGTCCATCAATCACATTTCCTGTAACAGTCCTTCAAGGGGAATTGTTCGTCTCCCTAGGCTTGTCAACCCCCAGCATGCTAAGCAATGCCCCTAGATGATGGTGGGTGGATCTGAGGCATTTTAAAAAATAAGGAAAATGAAGATCAGAAGAAGGGAATATGGGGATAAGGAAAAGGGTTCCTCTAAGGATGAATAAGTGGTAGGGTGCCACTCAATAACAAATACTATAGGTTGCTAAACTCTGATCTAAAATACAAAAAAAAGTACTGCGAAATTTCACCAATTAACCCTTTCCTGGTATCTGCTTGGGATGTTTAATTATAGCATGATACATTATAACCTATTTACCCGTAAATGCTTCCAAAGACAAAAGGAAGCATTTCAACAAGTCATTCTTTTCATGGAGATGAGGTCTGCAGTTAAACATTTCCCCTGTGCATTCTTCCTTCTCCAACCCCGTAACACCCCCATCCGCCCCCCAAAAAAGTTGTGGCTAACATCTATGCTTGCTTTTACTTTAATTTTTTTTTGGTTTTGTTTTGCTTCTTGACTTCGAGTAGATGAATAACAAGATGCTTTTCCCTCCTCTAGAACATATCCTCCCCTGAGAGTTCCCCTGCGCATAGGCCCGAGTCCCTGTCACCCGAGGTAGTTATCACACCATCTCAATCACACTGGGAGGCTGAGAGTGAGTGTGCATGAGTGTACCTGAGTGTTTGGGGAGGGCTCGGGGAGTCAGAGTGAATCGGGTGATGGGCTGGAGGGTGGCTGATCTGTCACAGTAAGTCAAATGACTTCCCATGTGTGACTATGACTATTCAGGACTATCAATGTAGATGGAGGAAAATGAAGTAGCTGGGTGTGTGATGGGGTTTGTTTTTGTTGTCATTTGCGGGGAGGGGATGGCTGAAGAGTATTAAACAAGAATAGAATCTAGAAGTCAGGTTTAAAGGAGGTGAAGATGTGGTAGAGCCTTGTTAAAATCTACTTAACAAATAAGGCCTGTTTTGTTAAAAGGGACATTGAATCAAAGTTGGTAGGAACTATCTTTTGATATTATCTTGGACTGATAAGGGAGCAGCTTACACTGGAAAAGTTAGTGACTTATGCCATGTCTCCAGTGTTTTGGATTTGGTTGATAGATTGAGCACCTTCTTTGGGAAGGGAGAGTAATTTTGCCTCTCATTTCTCCTACCCTTTTTCTGTAGCTCCTTCCTGGGTGCACAAACTGCTAAATCAGTCCATGACTTCTTTGTCACAAGCCTCCGTTCCTGCAGTGGTTGTGATATGGTTGCTGTACAAAAGTAGCATCTCAGTTGAATGTCTCGAGAATATCAATAGAGTGCTTTTTTCAGAAAAACTATGGAGATGTTAAATTCAGATTTTAGTGCTAGTGTTTCTTAACTGTTATAAAATTTGAACAAATATAGTAATGATTAATGCCACAAATCTACATGGAACCTTTTTCCTCTTGAAGAGAAAGTTACAGTCTCTCAGAACCTTCCAGGAATTAACTGAACTGTATATGTATCCCCCACCCCCCCAATCAAACATTAGGGCTGAACTCAGTGACAGTTGACCAAATTCTGAATTAGGAGTACTTTTTAGATCAATGTGAAATTGAAAAAGGTTGCATTCCAGTGTTTTAGGTGTTTTCACTCAATATTATAAGGAAAATAATGCTCTCCTCAGTTGTTAAAGATTCTAAGGTAGCATAATTTGGAGGTTGACATGGTGTGGTATCTGGGTTTCTGGTACCATTCTTTGAACAAAGTTAGCTATAGTTGACCTAGAGGTGAAGAATATTGGCGTTAAGAATGGTACCATTCTTTGTAGGGTTAACTACGTCGTTGACCTATGGTGGAAAACTCTTCATGTTAGGAGGTAATGATAACCCGATAATAGATGGGGTTTATTTTTGGTACAGTACAGGATTTCAGATGCTCTGCATTGAATGATCTTAGTGCTCTTGTGGTATGTTGACATGCATTGCAGGATAAAGAATTGAGTGGCTAGAAAGTTGTATGAGAACTACACCTACTTAATGGTGAAAATGAATGAAGTACTGGCTGGTTGATGCCTTTAATGCCATTCTCCTTTACTGAACCAGTAATTTAAGTACTCACCTTTTCATGTACTTTATACTTGCCTTCACCTTTCTTCCCCCACCCCTACCTTCCATCACTATTAACTTAGGAATGAATAATACCAGTCTCACCTCAGTACTGTGCATGGGGCTCAGGTAAATCCCAAATTATAATGCCAGTCCCTTAGCGTAGCATGTGACTGCAAGGTGACTCAGCAAACCTGATGAAAGGCTAAGCAGGCAAAATAGTCACATTTGGCCAATTATCTAATTCTGACTTCCCCAGTATTCTTCGGAAAGACTTTAAAGCAGATTGGGAGAGGCCAGAATTCTTTAGTAATCTGGCCTCTATATACACTGTTGCTACTTGGGACTTTACAGATGTTAATGACTTTCTCTCCTCTACTTCCATCTTTCCTTGTTCACCTGTGCCCTTCTCACCTCCCTTCCTTTCTGCCCTTTGACTTTTTCCTTTCTCCCCTACCCCATGTCTTTGTTGATTTTTATTCTTCCAGCTTTGTCACCGAAAAGACATGGATTTGACAAAAGTAGGATACCTTGACTCCAACACTAACAACTGTGCTGACAGACCCTCTCAGCTCAACTCAGGTCATTCTGACCTGGCTCCTCATCCCTCCATCGGGCCCACCTCTGAGTCTGGCTTCCCAAGCAGGAGTGGAGATGGACATCAGACCCTTGTAAGAAACTCGGACCAGGCATTTCGGACAGAGTTTAACTTAATGTATGCCTACTCCCCTTTGAACGCTATGCCTCGAGCAGATGGATTATATCGAGGGTCTCCCCTAGTAGGGGACAGGAAGCCTTTACATTTGGACGGGGGATATTGTTCCCCTGCGGAAGGGTTTCCCAGTAGATACGAACATGGAATTATGAAAGACCTTTCTCGTGGATCCATGTCACCTGGTGGTGAAAGGACCTGTGAAGGACTCCCATCTGCCCCACAGAACCCACCGCAGAGGAAAAAGGTAAGTGTTTCACATTATGTAAACCCTAATGAAGAAGATACACTGTGGTTGCAAACCATTGAATGTTGCTGTAGGTTCAGGTGAAAGGCATATAGAGTCAGGAGAAGAGTGTGCAAAGAGATAGTTAGGGGCCAGGCCCTGGAGAGCTTGCTGACAAGTTGGTACTTGTATGTAAATGCCTGTTCTAGAAATCATAAACAGGTATTTACTGAGTGCCTGCTGTGTGTTCAGCACTGTTCTCAGTGTTCGGAAAACAGATTAGTAAGACATGGTCTCTGCCAATATCTAGTAAAAAACACAGTTTTAATTACAGTTTGGTGAGTGCTATAAATATTTGCTGGGTGCCATACACTTGTGAGGTAGTTCAAAGGATACGGCAGTTTAAAAAAAAAAAATAGTATCTTATGTTAATTTTATCACTTCCTGTGTTCTGGGAGCTGTTAAGCTCTTTATAAGCATTTAATCCTCACAGTAATCCTGTGATATAGGTAGTAATTTTCCATTTGCAAGAAACTAAGGCAAGTTAAGTAATTTGTTCATGGTCACACAGAAGAGCTGGATGCTCAACTAATGCCTGTTCTAGAAGTCTCAAAGTCAAAAATGTGCTTTTTATGTCAGTGGTTTTCAACTGGGGGCATTTGGAAATGCACTAGAGTATTTTGAGTTGTAATAGTAATTTCCATTTTAGTGGGTAGGGCTAGGCTAGGGATGCTAAATGTCCTATGTGTGGGATAGTCTCACATAATGGCAAAGTGTCTGTAATAACTCTCCTTGAAATATAGCTAGTGGCTTTTTATATTTGCATTACAGTAAGATACGTTACCAGAATTTTATTAATCCCCTTCCAAGATTGGTGTATAAAAAATACATACACAAAATTGTGTTTTCATGTTTTTGTTATATTTTAATTTGGACAGAAAAACAAAGAGTCCTCAAGGGGTAGAAGAAGGAAGAAACACTGTCAGATGATTTGGAGTAAGATAGTAATGGGTACAGAAGTTGTTGCATGAACAGCATTGACTATCGGGTACAAAGAAATGGAAACAACCTTTATATTTCTGGTTTCAGTTAATAAAAAGTGACTAGAATCATGATTTGTAATTTCTGAAACATTCGTTGAGAACCTGCTATATGCCAGGTTCTGTGCTGGATGTTAAAGATAAAAAGCCAAATAAACTTAATAAACTTAGTCTTTGCCCTCATAAAATTCACAGTTTAATGAGGAGCAAGCAAGGTACTATAATAGACATAACAGCCAATGTAAGGACAGTGTGCTTTAATAGGAAAGAGGAGATTCACAAGGCTATGGTAGGTGGCAGAGGTCCTGTTGTAGCAGTCAGGAAAGAATTAGTAAGGATTAGGTAGATGATGGGGGGCTGGGGGGAGAAGTTTCCAAGTATAGGTTTTATAGAGTCACCTTGCTAAAGTATAAACTGGATATCATTTCTTCACCTTTGTTCTTTTACTCTAGTTTCTCAATGTGTAAGACAGAAATGGTAATAAATTCTTAGATATGTCTTGAAGATCTCTGGAGCATTGGTTTTTTCTGTAGCCCGTAGAGATTCCTAGGGAGTATGGAAGAACTATCAGAATCACCTGGGAAGCTTTGTCAACCTACACAAGCTTCCCACTCTTCATCTTCCCTTTTTTAGGTGCTCCCATTTTTGCAGATTATTATGAGAGTACTCTTCAGTTACTGGTGAGGGTATGGTATAATCTCAAGGTTTTTCTAAAGGCAGAAAAAACATTGATATCTACTGGTGAACATCATTCTTCAAAACTGTTATCTCCTAGTTTACTGTCTTTTCCTTACCAAGTTCTGACTGCTTTAAATAGATAGCTGTGCTCAGAGCTCTCTCACACCTGGAAAAATTTGCCAGGATTGGTTCCTGCTTTGTTTGTATGGCTTGGCTCATGGTTTACTAGGCTTCTATCTTCTTTCCCCATTGCTAGTGACCAGTTAATGATGTCTAGGTGACCCAGTGTCCTATTTCTTGTTTCCTTTGTAGGTATCCCTGCTGGAGTACCGCAAACGAAAACAAGAAGCCAAGGAGTCTGCTGGTGGGGGAGCTGACTCTGTACAGAGCAAAAGCAAATCTGCAGGAGCTGGGCAAGGCAGCAGTAACTCAGTGTCTGACACTGGTGCCCATGGTGTGCAGGGATCCTCAACCCGAGCCCCATCTTCCCCTCACAAAAAATTTTCCCCATCTCATTCCTCTATGTCCCATTTGGAGGCAGTAAGCCCATCAGATTCCAGAGGCACTTCTTCATCTCACTGCAGACCTCAAGAGAATATCAGCAGTAGATGGTAAGTTTATATTTGATGCTTTATAATTAAATTCAAGAAGGAAGTGTACATCTAGGATCATTCCTAATTTTTCCCAAAATGTATGGAAACACTTAAACTGGAGAGAGCCAGCAGACAGTGCCATCTATCCTGTTCAGCTGATTTAATAGTACTAGCCGTAACCCCCCAGCTTTGCAGAAGCAAAGAAGCCACCAAGCCTGCAGAGAAACACTTTGGACGTCATTTAGTTGTGAACACAGATGAGCTTTTTTCTCAGTGGGCACTAACACTGCCTCTTCTATTTTCTCATTTCATATCAAAGGTAAGTCAGGAGTTCAGCCCAGTTCCACTTGAATTAACAACAGGTTGTTATATGTATGTAGAGAGCTAGGGCAGATAATCTGAAAGAACTTGTAATCTGGTTTAGGGAAAACCATAAATAAAACGATTAATAATACACCTCCTCATTTATCAAGTATCGCATTACCTGACATTTCACATTTATGACAATAGTAAAAAATCTACTATCTGACTATTTTGCACATTAATGACGTACATCTGGCAGTAACAAACTCTGAGGCAGAGGTTATGCTGGCTGTGATGTTTAAGGTTATGTGTCAACTTGGCTGGGCTCAGTGGTTTGGCAGTTATGTAATGATGTATTCATCCTCCATTTTTGCATAATGCTGATTTTTGCATAACGACCTGGTCTTTGGAACCTAACCGTGTTTATAAGCGAGGAGTGAGTGTACTGGTGGCAAGTACTGAGTACCAAATGAGTGAAGTAGAGTGAGGCACAGGAGTTCACGGATCTGAGCGGAAGAAATTAAGCCTGAGAAAGAAGAGGCATGGCTCAAATGAGCAATATGCATTCATAATGAAACAGTTATTAAACTGATACTGTGTGCCAGGCACATGATTTCACAGAGAAAATTTAGCATTTCAAAATCGAGGTTAAAAGAAGTTAGCATATTTAATCCACTTTTTCCTTGATTTCTTTTTCTCTAGAATTGTTTTTTTCTTCTGTATTTGATTGACATAGTTTGAGGCAGTAGAAATATCTTGTCTTAAATTGGTCCTGAAGAAAACAATGTTTAAGAGGATGAGACTATGTTTAGAGAATACATTGTACAGTCTTTTTCAGAGCTTCATTTGTAGCAGACTCCTGATTCTTAAACTTAATACACCCTGTTACTTTCCCAGGATGGTTCCCACGTCAGTAGAACGGCTCCGAGAAGGAGGGAGCATCCCCAAGGTCCTCCGGAGCAGTGTGAGGGTGGCCCAAAAAGGAGAGCCTTCTCCCACATGGGAGAGTAACACCACAGAGAAAGACTCAGGTGAGCCCATGGCCTTCTGCTGCCAGTCAGGTTCAGGGAACATGTGCCAGGCTCCACACAGTTAACACCAAATTCTGGGATAAGGTGAGTCAGTTTCTTGCACAGTTGGGCTTTACTCTATGCTGAGTTTTAGCTCAGCCTGACATCTGCTCTTTGGGGCTTCACTATTCTTAAGATCTAGCTTTGCTTGCTCTTATCTGCTCTTTTTTCCCAAGGGATATCTTTCTGTAATTCTTATCTCTCCAAGGGCCTGGAAATCCACCTTGATGAAGGAAGAAGAGAAAAGAAGAGATGAAAGTCAGATCAGGCACTTTAAAAATTGCCCATAATTAACCCACTCCTTTTGCTCTTCTGGCGTGCTGCACTCACCTGGTTTTCACGAAGAGAACAGCATGGGTTGGTGATTTAAATGAACAATGTGTGTTTCTCACTTAATCTAAGAAGCCAATTTGATTTTCTGTTACCTTCCAGACCCTGTGGATGGAGAAGGCCCAGAGACATTGAGCTCGGCACTCTGTAAAGGAGCAACTGTTTACAGCCCTTCTAGATACAGCTACCAGGTAAGACAAGAAATTGCTGATCCCTGGGCATAGGAATATGTTCTGGGTTCCAAATGTTTTGTGATCCTGGCCATCCTTTGCAGTTGAGATGCCTTTATATGAAGAGTCTTTGCATATAGTTTCAGCAGCCTTGGAAATAAGTCCTCATCTGTTCACCTTCAGGTAATAAAATTATGGCAGTAAAATAAATAAGGTGACCTCTGTCTTTGGTATCCTAAAAGGAACAAATGGTTTAAAAGAAGAAGAAAAAAAATTGGGTATTGTAAATATTCACAAGCCGTTTAAGGGACTTATTCAGCTCTTTATGCTTTTCCTCCCAACTCTTTCTAGCTCCTGCAGTGTGATAGTCCACGGACAGAATCACAAAGCCTCCTTCAACAGAGTTCCTCTCCCTTTAGAGGACACCCTACCCAATCTCCAGGATACAGTTATCGAACTACTGCACTGAGACCTGGAAATCCCCCCTCTCATGGTTCTTCAGAATCATCCCTCTCTTCTGTGTCCTATTCCAGCCCCGCCCACCCTGTGTCCACAGACTCATTGGCCCCATTTACGGGGACACCAGGGTACTACAGTAGCCAGCCACATTCTGGAAACAGCACCAGTAGCAGTCTTCCAAGGAGGAGCTGCCCTTCTAGTGCTGCTAGCCCTCCCCCACAGGGCCCCTCAGACTCACCAACCTCAGACTTGGTTTCTCAGTCCAGCACAGGAACTCTGAGTTCCACCTCCTTTCCTCAGAACTCTAGGTCGTCATTGCCATCAGACTTACGGACTATCAGTCTGTCCAATGCTGGTCAGTCAGCTGCCTACCAGGCCTCCAGGGTATCTGCGGTTTCCAATTCACAGCACTACCCACACCGTGGGAGTGGGGGTGTGCACCAGTATCGACTCCAACCACTGCAAGGGTCAGGAGTCAAGACTCAGACAGGACTTTCCTAGGGCTTCTGGATTTGGGCAAATAGAACTGAATGAGCCCATAGCTGCTTCCTTCCAGCTGCCTCTGGATCCTAGGCCGAGCATATTGCTGGGGAAGGGAGGTACACGGTGCCAGAGGACTGGGTCTGGTCAACAAGAAACAAGACTTGTGGTCGCGACTGGCCTCTGGCCTTGGAGAAAGACGTAAATCTTGTCTGAAGCAGAGACTATAAAGAAGTTTCTCCCTGCTGTTAAGGGTACATTGTTGACGAGCAAATGGTGTTTTGGTTAGTAACGGTTCTAAGTGCAATGAGTTGTGTTGAAGCCTCCATCTCCCAACCTTGCCCGTAGCCTGTAGTCACTTGTGCAGTGAAGGCATCTTTTTAAATTAAAAAAAAAAAAAAAAAATCTTTTCAAAGGAAAAAAGTGAAAAGAACCAGTTTCAAAGTCCCAAGCCATCTGAGTAGTGTTAGGGTTTTATGCACTTACAGAAAAAGGTAGGTATGTAAATGTTCACCCTCAGACAACCATTCCAAAAGGAGATATCTGGCCACAGTGTGTCCACCAAGAATATTCCCTATCTTTGTCTTAAAATAACCAAGAAATGTGAAGCTTGGAATGTGCTCTGATTGAAGGGTACCTGGCTTTCTGAAGAAGAGCTGACGGTCAACTCTTGATAATTCAGGAGCAAATTATCCTGGTAGATTGTCTGAGCCTCCAGCTGTTAACCATCCCACTCCTCCCTTCTCGAGCTATTCTACAGCTCAGTAACCCATAAACTAGGTAGACAAAGAAAAGATGAATGATAAGTGAGATGGGCCAAATGCATTGCTACTTACCAACCTTTGGCAATAAATTTGATTAGGAAGGATCCCAAGTGGTTTGGGAAATGAGTTTTATTTTTTCTACTCCCAATTAATCAGGAGTTGATAACCATGAGTAGGACTGCTTCCATGATTGGGGAGCATGCGCTTGTGACTGCAGGGTAAGAATGGAAAAATGTTTGTGGAGTGGCACCGACAGGACTGCGATTGTGTGTGGGCATGTCCCACATTTTTGGGGGGATGTTTGCTCTTCCTTATTAGAGAGTGGGCAAGGTGAGAGTTATAAAGCCACCCACACACCTAACACTGTTCTGGATGAGAGATGAGAACAGATTGGCTTCTCCCCATCAGTGCATTGTGCCTGTTGTACACCCCTGGAGGAGCCCTGGAGCCAGTCCAGGTGGGGTACACAATCTTTTTAAATTCCATACGGTTGCCAGCTTATTTCTTTCACTTGTTTACTGTAATATCCGGCGTGTTTTTATTTATCTAATTTTGTATTCAGTTATAACCATGGTAGGGGTAGTGAATATATGACAGGTGTAATCCCTGGTGCTGCAGTGGACCTTACTTCTTTTCTTTTGGACAAGATAATACTGTGAGTCTCCCCCCTTCCTTCCCTCTAATTTTTTTCCTCCTCCTTTTTTTCCCCCCATTCTCTTGAATCCCCTTCCTTTCTACCCTCTCCTACAACTATCATATGCACAGTCTTCTCTCTTCGTGTGTGACTGTTACAAAATTTCACTTTTCAAAACTGAAATCAGGTGTTTGCTCAAACGAGGGGAGATTTTTTTTTTTTTTTTTTTTATGCTGAGACCTCAGCACTTTCTTTTTGTTGTTTCCCCCACAAACCCATCAGTCTGGGAGAGCGTTGGGAGTGGAAATCATGTTGCCTGGGATGCTGGTTTCTTTGTATATTATATAAAACGTATGTAAATGTCTCTCCATTTGGGCTGGGGTTTGCATTCTCCCTTTGGCCCTTAACCAAGGGGAGAGGCCAGCGGGCAGGCGGCCCTCACCCTGCCTGGCACGTGCAGAGACCCCAGCCACTCTGTGTGGGCAGGGTGCTGTCAAGACCAGACCTCTTGGGGGGGGGGAGGCGGGGGGGTACTCTTGGAAGGGAAGAAGTATCACTTCTTTCTCAAGTGGAGTGTTTACACCTTGCTGTAACATTTGAACTTTCACAAGAGATGTAATAATTTTGATAATAAAATTCTTAACCATAATAATCAGAAAGTTGAGAACTTCTTTGTCTAATTCCGTGACCTTATCTTGCCTGGTTTTCCTAATGCTGTTCTCACCAGGAGAGGGCAAAATGGACCCATATTCAAGAGAATGCTCTTAATGGGGGTTGTTTCTCCATAACGGGGCCAAGAATACTGATTAATCCGCCTTCAGCCTTGTATGATTAATGTCAGGTCAGTCTTAAGTCTGCAGCGGTGTAGCTGAGCATTGAAAATTGACTTGAACAAGACTAGATTTCCTGGCCTTGGCGTCATTCTTTCAGTGCCAGGCATTGTTTTTGGTGCTGGGCTTACGCCGATTAACATGCGCAGATAAGGTTCCTGCTCTCGTGGAGCTTACATTCTTGAGGTGGGAGGTACTAAATCAGTACCTTGTTATTGTTTCATAGCAGATATGTGACTGGGGAGGTTGAAGGGGCCACTCTAGGTTAGTTGATCAGGGGAAGTCTCTGGGGAGTTGAATTTGAACTGAGACCTGAGTGATGAGGCAGTCATGTAACGTGAGCATAGAGCATTCCTGGACAGTTAGAACATCAGGTGCAAAGACTCTAAGGTGGAAAAGCCTTGGTTGGAGTATGGTGAATGAACGCGGGGAGGGTGGGGATGGTAGAGGATGCAGTAAGAGAGAAAAATAGGCTTCAAATTTTGTAGAGCAGGGGTCAGCAAATTTTTTCTGTTAAGGGCCCAGATAATAAATATTTATGGTCTCCATCACAACTATTGAATTCTGTCATTGTAGTACAGAAGCAGCCATAGACAATATGTGGCTGTGTTCAATAAAACTTTAATTATAGAAACTGGTGGGTTAGATTTGACCTGCAAGCTATATAGTTTGACCTCTGATATAGATCCTTGTAACTGTAGTTTAAAGACTGTGGATTCTAACTGCAGTGTGGGAGCGGTTGGAGGATTATAAGTATAGAAGTGACATGGTCTTAATTTATGGTTGTATGAGTGTTTTGATCCTGTTGGGGAAGAGATGATAGAAACCAAGAAGACAGTTTGGAAGTTGTTCAGGCAAGCAACAATGGTGGCTTGTATTAAGATGATAATAATTGAGATAAGGAGAAGTAGTTGAAATCAGGATATGTTTTGCAAGTAAACAGCAGGCCTTGATGGATTGGATTGGCAGTATTTTGCTCTAATATTTGCTTGATAAATATTTATTTACTGAGTACTTCTAATGGATTTTGCTAAGCACATAAGGGATTCAAAGATGGAGAATGTATTCTTTTCTTTAAGGAGCTTAGAAAGTGACCAGTTGGAAACAACAAAAAAGCCTGCCTTCATAGAGGACCCCTTTAAGATGCCATAGAAACACCTAGGTAATCTATCACCAGCCACAGCCTAATTCTGCCAAGAGTAGGACAAGAATAGTGTAGATGGTGCTCTTTATTTGGTCTGATAATTTCTTGAAGAATGCATACTGGATGCTAGAATTTAAAGATGAGAAATTGAGGCCTAGTCCAACTGTTCCAGCTATACCACAGGCCTGATAAATGAATAGGTCTGATTTCTGCCAGGATTAGAAGGTTCTGTTCCGTAATCATTTACTGAACACATACTGTGTTCTAGGCTATATACAAGGTGCTAGGAGTATGGAGGTGAGTGAGCCAGTTAGCTGCCCACTAGGAATTAGTAGTCTATAAGCTATTGTTTATCAATCATTTACTCTATCTCTAGGTACTTTGTTTTTGGTATGGTATAAATATAAAAAGCTGAACAGTATTAAGGAAGTAAACAGGCAATGGTGGCACCTTATATATCACTTTAAGGTTTACCAGCCTCTTCCATTTGTCATTTGCTGTCTTGTTCAAACTTAATATGAAATGAAGGTATTATCCTCATAATTTCTTTTTAAAAAGGGGGGAAAAAATCAGAGGATGAAACTTGTCCAAGACGTCTCTCTAGTAAGTGGCTGACCCATGCTAACAGTTTTGGAAAGTTTGAAATAACCCTGGAAACGCTTAGAGACATCTGGGGTGCTGTAATGGGAAATACTTCATCTAACTGAAAAAGTATGCCATACCCTAGACTAACCTAAAAACAGCAGTTTTGCATTTTTGGCTCAGCTTAAAAAAAAAACCCACAGTTATCCAAGTAGAGTAGGCCATTTGGTTTAAACTGCAGTGGTCATCAATTCATCGTCCAAAGCAGGGGCAGCCTCCATAACCTACTGTAAGGCTTAAAAAGGTAAAGGGATTTGCCAGAGTTTCTTAAGATACTCTGTGCTAAAGATTGACAAAGGAAACAGTGTTCCCTATAACTTTGACCTGCTCCTAGAGTCTGAAAAAAGTTGTTTTGACTGTTTCTCAAATCCCCCCATAAAAACAGAGCAACCATGATAGAAAGACCAAAAAGCCTTGAACGGCTTGACAACAAAGCTAGGTGAAAAGTTATCCTTGTGAACCTCAAAACAAAAAGTAGGTAACCACAATAGCCGTAAGAACTGCAGGATTTCACCTTGTTCTGGGGGAAGCAATGGGGCATCTGATGAACCTCAGAATCCCAAAATATCAAGCACTCAGTAGCTCAGCAAGTCAGTTTAAGAACATCTGCTGACACGGGGGAAGAGGAGATACAGTGAGTACAAATGATCTTATCCTTGGTCAGGTCTGAATGGACTAGAGCAGTCTGGGCCCAAGAAACTTAATTCTAACCAGCAAGGGTCCATTCCAGAGCAAAACCACACTGAAAAGAAACTGGGAAATAGAATCCAAATTGAGCAGGACAATCAAAATAGAGGTGAAGGAAAAGTAATCACATTAAGTAAAGTGTTTTGAAAAAGAGTAAAATTAGGATTGTCCCATAAAATCTAGGATGTGTTGTCCTTATGGAGCCCTGGTGGCACAGTGGTTAAGAGTTCAGCTGCTAACAAATAGGTTGGCAATTTGAATCCACCAGCCACTCCTTGGAAACCCCATGGGGCAGTTCTGTCCTGTAGGGTCACTATGAGTCGGAATCGACTCGATGGCCAAGGGATTTGGGTTTTTTTGGTTTTGTTTTATTGTCCTCATGGAACAATATAAGTATATTAAATAACTTGTCTTGTTTAACTCCTGAGGGAAATGATTTGTCATAAAGTTCTAAGCGTATTCTGTGCTGAATTTAAACAATAGCTATGTTTCTCACAGCTTGTATTTTAGTATTTTACCCAAACTAGTATTCTAAAATGAAATTATAATAAATCATCCCTCCTCTTAAAGATTAGAAAAACTACATGTAAAAAAAAGCAACAGAAAAGGCTCAAAGTCAAATCCCCAAGAGTTATAAGAAAAAATTAGGAGCAGAATAACATCCCTATAGACAATAAAAGTATGCCAAGAAGTCATGCAGATTTATAACCTAATAGTTCAGAATAGGCTAAAATACATTAACAAAATTGCTTTTCATAAGAGATGAAAAGTCTCAAGGTGGCGAGAACTCAGTGAAGAATTTTTCTTTTAATTTTTAAAAATCAGAAATAAGTCTAAAAGAACACAAGAGTGAATAAGCACAACATGTATGTCTTAAGAGAAATAAATGAAGAAAAAGATTTAAGTAACAAATTGTAGAAGACAGGCAAAGAAGGCACAACATCTGTATAATAGTCCCATCAAAGAAAAAGCAAGGGAACGACAAATACCAAAAACTAAAATTCAAGAAAACTTCTGAAATATTTGAAACTACAAATTTTAAGGGCATATTGTGCATACCTAGTAAATTCAGAATGACCAGTATGAAGACCCACTGTAACTGTTGGATTTTAAAGAAAAAGCAAAAATCTTGGGCATCCAGTCCCCTCCCTGTCCCCCAGAAAAATGACACAGTGGGAAGAAAATTAGGCTATCAGACTTTCTGACAGCAACACTTTCTGTCAAATGGCAAAAGAAGATGGAATAGTACGGTGAAACCTGTGACAGCCAGAACTTGACAGGACTGCTTTGTTTTTCCAGGTCTCCCCAAGTTTTCTACCTTTGACAGGGTGCAGTCACTACTTTCTGTCACTCGTCATTTAGTGGAAAATATTTGCATTTTCCTTCTCTGGCAGATTTCATCCTTTTACACAGGTTCCAGCTTTCACAGATTTTATGTATATTTAAAATACTTGAGGAAAGCGACTATGAGCCAAGAATTTTATACCAACTGAACTTTCAAGTATAATAGCAGCAAACTATCATCAACATGCAAGAACTCAGGGAATCTTATTTCCATGAATGCTTCCCTAGGAATCTATTAGAAACCGAGCTTCAGACAACCAAACTGCCTTGAGAAACATTAACATAAAGTCTGGTAGCAAACATTGAATACATAGTTATATGTAGAACTAAGATTAAATAAGAGATACAAGGAGAGGGTGTAGTATAAGATGGTTTATATGATATAAGCAATTTAGATACAATACAACTGTTAAAAAACAGCAAAACATTAGGAGAATACATTTTCAGTCATCATTTGTGGTAGTGTTCTGTGTGCTTTGAATGTGATGTGGGATAAAGCAAACACATAATTAGGTGATTTTTCTAGTTCTTTCAACTTAAATGTCCTTAAGAACCAGGATTCTTCCAGTGGGGGGAAAGGAGATATATAGATGCATAAAGATTGAAGAGGTTAAGCCAAAAGCCTGCAAGTATCATTATTAACTCATGAGGTATTTCCCGATTGATTGATAGACTGACCAACCATATCTATATGTAGATTGTATGTGTGTGTATCTTAGCTCTGTCAACTAGAAAAAGGACTTCTCAGAAATAGCTGACTCCAAGTCTAGAAGAGGAAATGTATAAGATTGGCCTGGAACATCTTGTCATAACAGAGAGTAAGGTTACTATCAAAGATAATTAGGGTCCAACAGGCAGATGAAAACATGTACAACATCGTTAGTCATTAGAGAAATATAAAAACCACAATGAGATATACTTCACCCCAACCAAGATGGTTATGATAAGGAAGAAAAAAAGTGCTGATAAGGAGATGGAGAAATTGGAACTCTCATCCATTGCTGGTGGGATTGTAAAATGGATCCACTGTGGAAAACAGTTTGGAGGTTCCTCATAAAGTAAAAATAGAATGACCATATGATCCAGCAATTCCACTCCTAGGTATATACTCAAAAGAATTGAAAGCAAGAACACAAATACCACAAGTGGATGGCTTTAAGAAACAAGTTTATTCTCTCACAGTCTAGTAGGCTAGAAGTCCAAATTCAGGGCGTCAGCTCCAGGGGAAAGCTTTCTCTGTCAGTTCTGGAGGAAGGTCCTCATCATCAATCTTTCCCTGGACTAGGAGCTTGTCCGTGCAGGAAGCCTGGGTCCAAAGGATGCAGTCTGCTCCAGGTGCTGCTTTCTTGGTGATATGATGTCCCCCCATCCCTCTGCTCACCTTTGTCTTCTACATCTCAAAAGAGATTGGCTTAAGACACTATCTAATCTTCTAGATCTCATCAATGTAACTGCCGCTAATCCATCTCATTAATCATTAACATCATAGTGATAGGATTTACAACACATAGGCGAATCACATCAGATGACAAAATGGTAGACAATCATACAGTACTGAATCCTGGGAATCATGACCTAGCCAAGTTGACAGGTATTTTGGGGAGACAAAATTCAATCCATGATACATACATACAGTTCAATATTCCTCTGCCATAAAGAGAAACGAAGTCCTGATACATGCTACAACATGGATGAAGCTTGAAAACATGCTGAGTGAAACAAGTCAGACACAGAAGGGCAAACATTGTACGGTTCCACTTACATGAAATACCTGAAAAGGCAAATGTTTAGAGACCAAAGTTTATTAATGGTTACCAGGGGTGGGGGTGGGGGGGCAGAGAAGGAGTCATTGCATAGGGGGCTCTGAGCTTCTGTTAAGGGTGATGGAAGAATTGGAAACGGATAGTGGTGATGATTGCACAACATGGTGAATGTAATTAATGTCATTGAATTGTACACATAAAAGTTGAAATGACATGTTTTATGTGTATACATATATTTACCACAAGATTTTTAAAAGTAAACATTAAAAAAAATATTATGATTGTATTAGAAGGACTCGAGCCAACTTGAAGAGGCTTCTGCTAACCAAAGATGGGACACTTTGAGCATTGAGTAGGATAATAAATGCAGTGGGGCCAAATACATCAAAATGTGTAAATCCATGAATTCATAATGGTGCCAAAACATAGTTGTTCACCTCTGGAGAATGTTTAGGAAACCAACTCTTTATTTTTGAAAACTGAAATAAAGGGGAAGACAGCAGCATTTATCTGCCTTTTCTATATGAATTGTACCGCTAGGTAACCAGGTAGCAAATGAGAGTAAATTTTCCCTTTATAGGAGTATTCCAACAAATAAATGAAGAAAGAATGGTAGAATTGGAACATGACTATTTTGTAACCCATAGTGACATGAAGATCTAAGCATTCAGTATCAACAGCTGCTATCAACACAAAAATAGTTAGACCTTAGGTATCTCTTGAATAACAGCTAATGAAGCAGTAATTAAGATACATGCTTACCTGAATCTGATTAAGCATCTGAATCCAGTTACCAATTTACTTGAAATATAGGGAACAGAGGAACAGGTTAAACTACACCACAAGAATGAAGTCAGCAGAATTCCAACTGTGGAATACTATCTAATAAATGATCCTGTTTCTTCAACAGATAATTGCAAGGAGGGATTAAAAAAGAGAGAGATGAAGGAGGAAATATATGTATTTGTAAACGGCAAAGCTGAACTATATGGCTTAGAGATACTCACTTGGGTGATAAAAATGTAAGTTGGAAGTTGTTACCATAAAACTCAAGATAGTGGTTATCCTTAGGAGGGAAGGAAGGGGATTGTATTTGGGAGAGAGCACACGAAGTGCTTTTAGGGTGGCTGGCAAGATTCTATCACCTTTCCTGGGTGGTAGTTAGAAGAGTATTTTATAATTAAGCTGTACATCTGTTTTATATGGTTTTCTATGTTTATGTTATGTTTAACCAACAAAAAAACTTGACTAGCTGCTGTAAACAGGCAAACAACCCTGTGACTAACAGGCATGAGATAATTTACTGAGCCCAGGCGCCATGTCTGATTTATTTGTGTATATTTTCTGTATTCCTAGGAATAGGCAAACCAGAATCCTAACCAGAATAGGCACTCAGTAAATGTTTTGTTAAATGAATAAATGAACTTACAGAAGCCTCCAACCCACTCAGCTTGAATTCCTGCACCTGCCTTGGCACCTAAGTGAGCTTTCCAACACTTGAGGATCTTGTTTGTGTGCCAGCAGCCGTCATTGACTGTGTAAATCATAACAAATTATGGATAGCATTGCAAAGAATGAGAATTCCAGAACACTTAATTGTGCTCATGAGAAACCTGTCCCTAGACCAAGAGGCAATCGTTTGAACAGAACAAGGGAATACTGTGTGGTTTAAAGTCTGGAAAGGTGTGCATCAGGGTTGTATTCTTTCACCATACTTATTCCGTCTGTATGCTGAGCAAATCCAAGAAGACACATTAACAACCTGCAGTGTGCAGGTGATACAAGCTTGCTTTCTGAAAGTGAGGAAGACTTGAAGCACTTACTGATGAGGATCAAAGACTGCAGCCTTCACCCCAATAGTATGGCTCTTGGACACCCTTTTAATTCAGTACTGAAGTCATTCCTGAAGATCACCCTTTAGCCAAAGATTAGACAAGCCCATAAAACAAAACGAAATGTACTGGGCACGCCAGCCCAGGGGCAAGGATGAGAAGGCAGGAGGGGGCAGGAAAGCTGGTAACGAGGAACCCAAGGTCAAGAAGGGTAGTGTTGACTCGTCGTGGGATTGGTAACCAATGTCACAAAACAATATGTGTATTAATTGTTTAATGAGAAACTAATTTGCTCTGTAAACCTTCATCTTTTTTTTTTAAAAAAAAAAAAAAGACCACAGCCTTCAATATGTCAATATAAAATCGTCATAACTGGACCAATATGCAACATCATGATAAACAGAAAAGATTGAAGTTGTCAAGGATTTCTTTTTACTTGGCTCCAAAATCAACACCCATGGAAGCAGTAGTCAAGAAATCAAACCACAAATTGCATTGGGCAAAGATGTTACTTTGGGGACTAAGGTGTGCCTGACCCAGGCCATGGTATTTTCAGTCACCTTATACGCATGTGAAAGCTAGACAATGAATAAGGAAGACTGAAGAAGATGCCTTTGAATTATGGTGTTGGAGAAGAATATTGAATATACCATAGACTGCCAGAGGAATGAACAAATACATCTTGCAACAAGTACAGCCAGAATGCTCCTTGGAAACAAGGATGGCGAGACTTGGTCTCACATACTCTGGACATGTTATCAAGAGGGACCAGTCCCTGGAGGACATCATGCTTCATAGAGTAGAGGGTCAGCAAAAAAGAGGAAACCCTCAACGAGATGGCTTGACAGAGTGGCTGCAACAATGGACTCAGGCATAGCAAAAATTGTGACGATGGCACAGGACCGGGCAGTGTTTCATTCTGTCATACAAAGGGTTGCTGTGAGTCGGACCGACTGGATGGCATCTAACAACAGCAGCAGCCAGCTCACCAGTCCTTTTGCCCTGCCATAGTGGACTTGAAAGGAGTTTCGAACTAGAGCTATTTTCAAAATTTGAATCTGGTTAATTCGACCAACTTGATGTTCCTGTCGCCCTTTGTCATCTCCCAGAATGAAAGTTTTCTATGTCTTCTGTCCTCCCCAGTACTTTTTACTCCTGCCATGTGGTTCCCTTTCCCTGCTTCATCCTCTCTCAGCTTTTCTGCTGTGCTGTCTGGGCACCTTATCTTTTCCTTGATAGACAAACCCTACATCCCCCTACATCATGTCTACTGGCCTTTACTGAAATATGGTTCACCCCTTAGGACACCACCTCCCCTACAGCCCTTTTAAGTGGAAGCTGCTTGTTCTCCCATATTCTGTTGCATGGAGGTTGTCTCCAAATGTTTCTAGATGAATACAGCTTGCCCCTCGGGAAGAAACCCCTATTCCACTAATGCTTACAACATCTCTAGCCCTCTTCATTTCTGTTATCTTTTAACCTTCCAACCACTCTTCTTGGACAACTTTGGCTAGTCTTGCCCTCCACCCCAACCTCTGCCATTATTCTCACATTTAAGTAGACATCCTAATTAGGATACCTCTCAGTTCTTTGACCACTCAAAATCTTCAGAAATCGCTCGGAATATTCAGACACCCAGCTCTCAAACTACGATCTTTTATCCTTCAAGCCCTTTTACATAAACTATTCCCTTTCTCCATCAGCCCCATTCCAGACTCTTCCTTTTTCAGTACCCTGGGTGAATTTCATGGTGGATCTCCTGAAACACTCTTGCAGCACACTTGGCTTAACCTCACCCCCACCTATTTTCAATCTATAGTCTACCTTCTGTCTATTGGTAACACCACAAATTCATGGTCATCTATCAGTCCTTTTATTCATGCTTAGTTCCTTCAACAGTTGTTTCAAACTTTCACCACTTTCTCAACCCAGTTCATCTATCCCCCTCTCTTTTAGTAAACGACCTTGCCTCTTTTCACTGAGAACACTGATGCTGGCAGACAAGCACCTTCTAAACTTTGTACTTCCCTCAACCCCAAAAGTGTCTTACATCTTTATGCTACCTCACCTCTTCTCCAGTGTTACAGAGTAGGCCATCTTTAAGACCAACTTCTGCACCCAGGGGCTGCTTATACTCCCATTCTTCAGGACCTTGTTCCATCTGTCATCCCCTCTTCTTTGGCCTCTTAGTGCCATAGCCTATGAACATTCAGAACTCTCCCATGTTGAAAGAGATTCCCCCTCTAGATAATATGCTGGTTCTTGTCCACTGCTGGTGTATTGCTTGTGCTAAATATTTCTTGAATGAATTCCAGTCACTCATTTCCCCTTTTTATCTACACTTCTCCAAAAAGAAAACCTCACTCAGGCCACTCCTCTTCTGTCCCTGAACAGACCTCAGTTTGGCTTTCCCCATGCTCTGGAAAATCAGTGGTCTCCTGTTCCCAAATCCAGTGGACACTTTCTTCATTCCCTTATGCTGGACCTCTGTGCTGCATTTGACCAGTTGACCTTCCCCTTGAAACCTAAATCATTCGTTTCCATATACCACACACTCATGGTTCTTACAGTTCTCTGACTCTTTCATTGTCCTCTTCTCTGTGGATATCTGTTCCTCTGTCCTTTAAATGTTGGTGTTTTCCAGCATTCCATAGTCCCATTCTCTTTCACACTATATAGTCACCCTTAGCAAGCTCATCTGTGCTTCTGGTTTCAGCTATTACTTGGATGTTCATATTTCGGACCCAGATCTCTCTCCCTTTAACCCCCAAATCCATGTAAGTCAACTGACTACCGGGCAACTGCACCAGGATGTCCCACATGCATCTTAAACTTACAGTGTCCCAGACTGAACTGATCCTCTTGCTTCCCTGATATCTCGGCAAATCTTTCTAGTCCCCCAAGTAAAAATTGTGTTTTTTGGATGGACCTATATTGGATGCAGGTCACTTGCTCTACCTCTCTTCAATCCACTGCCATCACCTTGCTTCAGGCTAGGTTTCTGTCTTAGGCTAGGTTCTGTAGCAAAGCAAAACTAGTGAAGTGTATAAATATACATATAGAGAGATTTATATCAAGGAAATGGCTCACGCGGTTGTAGAGGGTTGTAGAGGCTGGAAAGTCCCAAGTTCGTGGGTCAGGCTAGAGGTTTTTCCTGAGCCACGTAGCTGCAGGGGCTGGCGAACCCAAGATCGGCAGGTCAGATAGCAGGCCTCTGGCTTACAGGCTGCAGAGGCCAACAAATCCGAAGATCGACAGGTAAGCTGCTAGCACACGTCCCAAGAACCAGAGGTCAGATGGAACAAGAGCCAGCAACGGGATCCAGAGTGAGCAAATCCCCGAAGCTTTGAATTTTTTGATTTTTTAGAAAATCCACCTATATTGGATACAGGCCATAACCCCCAAGGAAACTCCCTTTCAACTTACTGTCTGCTCATGACAGATCTCATCACGGAGGTGATTAAATCATTACACAGCTGCCAAACTGCATCTAAATGCCAAACCACTGAGAACCATGGCCCAGGCAAGTTGACGCACAACCATCACAGTTTCTGATTTCCCTTTCTCCGAAATTGTCTGCCTCTAATTCAGCCCCCTAACAGTGAAACCACAGTGATCTTTCTAAAATGCAAATCTAATTATGTCCTCTTGCTTAAAATCCTTCCATGGCTCCCATTGCTCTTAAGTTCAAACTCCTGTACACAACCTCTGAGGTTTTTCATGATCTGACCCTTGTCTCCCCAGACTCCTCTCTCACCCCTCCCTGTTTCACACATTACCAAATTGCTTTTAGTTCTCCACACATACCACTTTGTTTCCTACCTCGGTCTCTTTCCTCAAGTTGCCTTCTTTCATGAATGGGCTTTCTGACGTTTGATTCCCTAACTCCTATTCATCCAACAATACCCTGCACTTACCAAATTATACTATTATGTTTTCATGTTCATCTCATACTGAGTTCTTCTAAGACAAGGACTCTGTTTTCATTTTTCTAGCATAAGTGCTTAGCATATAGTAAATCCTTAAAATGTTTTGAATGAAGACTGCGGTGCCATGGGTTGCTTTTATTTAGCCTTTCTAGCTATGATTTTGTAACTCCACCAAATGATTGGGTGGGACTATGCAAGTGAGGCTCTTGTGGCCCACCAAATGGATTGGATAGCTTGTTAATAATGCAAATAAGGTGCATGGCACCCTTGTGGGAGTGGGACCATGCAAATAAGATGTATGGAACCCTAATGCCCTAATGAGGGGATTGGTCAGTTTTGCCATCCCACTAGGCTTAAAATGAGTCATCCCAGGGGGAACTCACTACCACCAGGAAGAAGAGATGGGAATAGAACATTCTTTGGACCTGGGATCCCTGCGCTGAGAACCTTCTAGACCCAGGAGACAGCTGTAACACCAGAGATGGTGCAAGATGGCAAGAAGCGGCAGCAGAACCAGGTGACCAGCACGAGATGGCACAGTGGGTGTGCCAACCCATGGAACTAGAGAGCTGAGTGCCTTCAGGCAGGAGGCTTCCTGGTGGAGTGGGGTGCTCCTGGGCACTTATTGGCAGAGCTAAAGATCTTTGTAATACTTGCTCGAGCAGGGCTGCGGCCAGGCCAAGGGGCCAAGAGGCCGAGGGCCAGAGAGAGGCCTGCCTGCAGGCACGGCTGAGAAGAGGCTGTCCTGATCAAAGAACTGTATTCTGAATTGTAACCTGTTCCTTCCCTAATAAACCTGATAACTGTGAGTATGGTCTGTGAGTTCTGTGTGGCCATTGCAATGAATTTTCAAACCTAGAAGTAGAAGTAGAGAGTGCCGTGGGAGGGACGGCTGGTATCAGAATTGGTAGAAAGGTTGGAGAGAGGAGGTATGTCTGACCTCCACCTCATTGGAATCAGCTTTGGGCTACTGATCTTGATTCTCCTTCCCCCTTGTGAAGTTAGTCAGATGCCTCTGCCACGCCATTTTTACAAAGACTCAATTCCCAACTGCAAAAATTATATTTACATTCAACATAGTCACCATTTGGCACACATTACAATGTGCTAGACACGGCTGAGCAATTCACATAATGTCCTCATTTATTCCTTCTGACCTCCTTGTGAGACAGTGAATTTTGTTATCCCTGCTTATTCAATGGGGATTTAGAAAGAGGTGAAGTGACTTGTCCAAGGCCACACAGTGCCTTGTTTGCTGTAGTCAGTCTTTAGTCCAAGGTGAAGCATATGCAATCGAGAGTATGGCCAGCTGCTAGCTGTCCATTCCATTTATTCTCTCCTTTCTCCTTAGTAACAGAACCCCAGTTTTATTTGAGGTGACAGTATGCCCCGTTAACAGGCTACATTTCTGGCCTCCCTTACAGCTAGCTGTGGCTATGCGACTTAGTCCTCTAGGATTTTAAGAAATCTTCAGATGAAATGTGGACTAGATGACCAGGAGCTCCGGCAGCCATCTTGGACCGTGGAAGCCAGGATTGAAAGAGGCAGTGCAGAAAGATAGGAGCCTGCCATGGTCCAGCCACCTCCAGACTTTTTTAATATGATGGTAAAATGAACTATCTTGTTAAAGTCACAGTGGTAGGGCTCTGTTAATATGCAGCCAAATCTGATACAAAGAGGTTGAAACCCACCCTTCCTGGTCCCTGATCCTGAGGCTAACTCAGAGAAGAAGAGGCCAGCATGGGTGATAATAAAGTGTTTTCTTTATTTGAATGTCATTCCACCTGCACTGAAGCTCAAATCCAGCAGCAGCAGAAGGGGTCAGGACCAAAATAAGTGTTGCCAAATTAGATAATGAAGAATGAGGACACAGTCAGACAGAACTTACTAATGGAGTGTAGACAACACCAGGCTAGCCTAATGATACACAGGCCCTCTGGGTCCACTGGCCAAATCTCCAGGGAAGCACCATGGCTCCCTTGTTCTTTCCCGGGAAACTCCTGTCCCACCCAAAGGCAAGCCCTGAGCCAGGCAGGGCCTGCAAAAGTTGCTTGTGCTGGGAAGATCCCATCGTTCTCCAAAGATTTCCCTTTCTCACTTCACACTGGAAGCTAGAGAAGGGTGAGACCCCTGTGCCCAAGCAGAAACATTAAAACAAGGCCCAAGGAATCTTCCCTCATAACTTTGTCTAAAATCTCTCGTCTTCTTAGCTATTCCAGACCTGAAAACGATCGTGATCCTACCCACGGCCCTCAATCCAGGAAAACTGTTTTCCTCCATGGGTCCCCAAAATGTCAGTTTCCGATCTTCTAGACCTGGAAGGACTTCAGTGACCTACACGATGGGCCAGAGACACAACAACTTGCAGGTTGTGGCTGCTTTGGCCTATCCCAGGGACCCCAGACCAGGTCAGACCACTCTGATCCAGCACAGTTGGAAGAGAGTGCTTCAGAGGGCTGTTTAAAGCTCAGCTTCTTTCAGGACCTAAAGCAAGGAGACTCCAGGTTAGAGTCCTGGCGTCAGAAACAGACATTGATCTTTGCTTCAGTCCCCTCCCAAAGGCTAAAAGCCAAATTGCACATCTTGTGTAAACCCAGACCACAAACCTTCCCTTCCGGCCATGTCTTATGCCTCAGGGGAGCCATCCAAGGCCAGGCGTGGCAAGGTTCAGCCTCCCCTGGGGCCCTAGCTGAAGCCTGTTACCTGCTCTGCTCACACCTCTGTTGAATCCTTGGGACACGGCCTCTGTCCGTTCCCTGTGTTACCCTGGGGTTCCCTCAAGCTTTAGCCCACCCAACCGCATTTTCCTAGCCCCATACTCATTGGACATGTCTCCAGGCTGCCCTTCCCTCTGCCAGGGCAGCAGCTGAGTGGAGGGTGGCATGGAAACCTTTGTCTGGCTACCCCCAAAGGGAACTAGCTTCCCTCTTCTCTGTCACCTGGCGCCAACCCACTCCTACAATCACCTGCCCTCTGTGGTAAGGGCCTGCCCTGTGGTGTGGCTTCAGCCCACTCCACAAAGGGTGGGGGCCTTGGCTGCCTGGGCCCCGAGCCTCTTGCCTCTTGGTTTCTGAGGGGCAGTTCTAACCTCTCCACCATGGCACAGGGTTCTGGTGGTCCCCTGGACGGTAGGTGTCCTTGGGGGAACAAGCTCTCCCCTCACTCAGTGCCCAGACAACACCCATCCCCCATCCCCCCCTATTCTCCTCCCCTTCACCTTCCTTTCCTCCCTCCATCCACAACCCATTTCAATGTCTTCTCATCATTTGCCTCTTTCCTGATCCCTACTCCTTTGTCCTTCCATCTGTCTCCTCTCCCCCTACCCCAGGTTCTTTCCAGCTCAGCTCCCCTCTCTGTGGGCCCCATCAGCTCTGATGCAGTGTCTCTCTGCATCTCTCCTTTCTCCATCTCTGTACCTGTCTCTCTCTTCATCCCTCCTCCTCCTTGCTCTATCCCTGCACCTCTCCATCTCCCGGCCTCCTTTTCTGCCTGTCTCTACAACTCTTCTCTGTCTCTCATTCTCTCTGCACCTCCTTCTCCTCTTTTTCTCCCATCTCCCATTTCTAACCACTTGTTCCTGGCCCCTCCCCTCACTTTTTCCCACACTGCCCCTACCCCTGCAGCCCTCCAACACTGGGCTTTGGTTTGTGTCTTTGAAGTGCTCACTCCTGCCCCTACTCCCATGAGGCTGCCCTCACCCTTCCTTTTGACATGGGATCTTGGTGTCATAGTCCCACCCTCAGGCAGCCCACTGGGGGAGGCACCAGCTGTGCAGCTGTGGTAGGGGGCTCAGAGGGCGCAGGATAGAAGGGTGCATAGTGCTGGGGTTAGAGAACTGGGGGAAAGTGTGTTCCCAAAAGGAGTGAGTCAAGACGATGGGGGAGGTCAGGACTTGGTAGGTTCCAGCCTTCAGGAATCCTACCAGTACCCAGTGTCTGGTTCCAGTTAGGGTCCAGATAAGGGAGACAGGCAGAGGGCTTCTGGGTTTTTCTTGGAAGTCCTAACCCTCAGGTCCAAATCTTATGGAGATGAACACAGGTTGGCAAATGCATGGCACGCATACTGTCCCCTCTTCTTTGGCTGAGGCAGACATAACTTAGTGATAGCCGAACTGTCCCCACTGGGCCTGCTGGGGGTTTCCTGCTCCTCACCAATGGGCCCTGCGGCCGTGCCCACGGAGAGCAGTCTAGATGAAGCCACTTTGCCACCCCTGAACTAGGTGCTGAAAGCAGTTGTCCAAGCCCCAGGTTGGGGGGCTCTCAAGGCTAAATGGCTCTACCCCCAAATCTACAAGATGATGGGTGTTCGAAAAACACTTGGAGTCTCCCTCATTTGCTCCCTGCCAAGGGGGAGGGAGATGCCCCCATGGTGGAGGGGGGGAGAAGACTTCTCTTCTGCTCCCCCACATACACACACACGCACGCACACATACACACATACACACATTCATGCCTTGGCTCCAAGCACTGCCCGTCAGGCTGTGGACCCTGGGCATATCGCAAGGCGAGAAGGTGGGCTAGGAGGAGGAACGGGTGGGCAGGGGAACAGGTCTGAGGGTGGGGACAGGGGATACCCTGTTCAGAGGTGACCTGCAAGTTCAAGTTATGCAGAAAAGTATCAAAGAGGCAAGACAGTCTCTGCCCTTGGCAGATGCCCGGGGTAGGGGACATAGAAGGGATAGGAGGAGTGATGCTTTCCCTAATTCTCCACCCCTGGGCCCCTCTCCCCAGCTCCCAACCCTGACAACAGGGCCAAGAAGTCTGTGCTGTACAAAACAGGCCAGGGTCAAGGGTCACTGGCAAGACATCTCAGCAGAGAGGAGGCAAGGCCGGCCCCAGGCTGAGCCGCTTCAAAGCCCGGGCTTCTGAGGTCAGGCACCACCAAGACAGGAGTCAGAGCACCCCCTCCCACTGCCACCAGAGCCTGTCTTTTCTCAGACTCCGGGCTGAGCAGGGCCCCAGTTGGCAGATGGCAAGGAGGCCTGTGCTTTCCCCCTCATTGCAGCTCAGGTTCCTTTGGGAGAGCTGGGAGCAGGCTCGAGCGAGAGTAGAGGTCCTGGGAACGCTGGCGGCACCTGGGGCACTGTCACATGTGGTGGGACCATTGTCAGCAACAAAAAAAAAGTAGGAAAGAGTCCAGTCCACCAAAGGGGCACAGAGCAGTGTCTTGATTAAATTTCCGTGAGAGGCAGGGGCCAGAGGAGGCCAGGATATAGCCAGGCAACAGCCTCCAGATGGAGGGGGCCTGGAGACCTGGAGCCATGGTGCCTCCTTCCCCTGGCAGCCCTGCAAGGGCCTCCAGACCAGGTTAAAAGGGAGAGGAAAAGCCCTGGGGACTGTGGGGGTCGAGGATCCCTTAGGTCAAATGAGGATGGAGCCAGAACCTGGCCCCTCAAGGGCTCTCCCCGACCCCAGGCTCCTTCCCAGCCCCGTCCTCTCTTCCAAGCCTGGCAGGTAGTAGGTGAGAAGTCAGTCTGAGAGTTGGGTCTTCCCTTGGAGCTTGATCGGCGGGAGAGAGGGCAGGAGACAGGACAGGCTGAGGTCAGGTCAACTCCTGAGCTGTGATCCTGGCCTTCAGGGTCCCTGGGAGTGAGCGACGGGACACGGGAGGACCCCCCATCCGGAGACATCACCCCCTGGCCGCAACACAGAGCTTACTGTAGAGCTCACGAAATCTGAGAAAGAGAGAATGAGTGAGAGTCACAGACTGCCAGGGTGTCAGGGCTCCCCTCGGCCACTCCCCAGGGCAAAATGGGCAGAAGGGTGACATGCACCGGCTCTGAAGTCCCAGCCAGGCCTCTGACCAGCCGGGTGGCCTTGAGCAAGCCCCAGTTTCCTCACCTATAAAATGGGGATAATAACGTATTTCACAGAGTAATTCTGAGAGGTCAAAAGGAGCTAAATAAAGGCTTTGCACAGTGTCTGGCACATAGTAAATGCTGGAAATGGTAGCAATTGATTTTATTTTTGACTTGTTCCAGAGGCCTTTGACTCAAGTGAGCTGTGAGGCTCACTCGTCTTGAACTCTCCCTGCCCGTCAGGCCCTTTTCCTCCCGATTGAGGGATGGCAATCCCCAGACGCTGAAAAGAGGCAAACGAGGGCTCCCTTACATCACTTTTAACACTGAGACTCAGGAGCTTTAGGGAGAAAGGAGAGGAATGCTGCACCGACCCAGCTCACACCAGTTTCTTGGATCCTACTCACATTCCCAAGTCCCTTCTTCAGAAAGGCCAGACATGCTAAGCCTTGGTCCTGCATTTCTGGAAGCTGCCACTAGAGAGCGGGCTCTGACCTCTTGCAAAGACCACAGAAATCACTGGTTCTGAGGGTCTCTGTAGGAAGGAGCCCAGAGAAGGATGGTCGGCCACCAGCAGCCCAGGAGGAGTCAGAAGAGGGGGCAGGCCATCTCTAGCCTAACCAGGCTGGGACAGGTAGCGTGGCACAGGGGGGAAGAGCTTGGGCTTTGGATCTCGACTTGGGTTCAAATTCTGTTTGTACCACTTAGGTGACCTTGGGCAAGTTGCTCGACCTCTCTCAACCTCAGCTTTCATATTTGTAAAATGGTGGTGATCACACCTACTTGACTGGGTCTTTGTGAGGACTGAAAGCTCTTACTGAACACTCACCATGTGCCAGACACTGCTTGCCACTGTACATGCACAATCTTATTTCCTCCTCACACAACAGCTCTGTGAGGTGGTACACCTCTCATCACCCTCATTGTACGCATGAGGAAACTGGAGCTTGAGGAGATTAAGTGATTTCTTAGTTCAGCCTGCTTCCAATGCAGACAATCTGCCTCCACATTTTAAGAGTTCAATTATAATATACACTATCTCCTGTCAAATGAAATAATACTGTGCAGGCATTATCTCATTTAATCCTCACTACCATTAATCTCCATTCTACAGATGAGGAGAAGCTCCAAGAGATGGATATAATTAATATAAACTGTCAAACATAGACCTGGCACATGCTAAGAGCTCAAGGAAGGGTGTGACTATAAAGATTACTACTCCCATTTCTCACAGTAAAGAACACACGCATACGCTGGTTTCTGCCCACCACTGCAGGGTCCCTTATTGATCGGGTGCAGGGTGGGCTTTTGGGTCAAAAGCCTCTGACTGTAAAGTCAGCTTCTTCAAGTGCAAATTGGTACCACTTCTTTGGGGAGCAATCTGGCACTATCATTCCAATCCTAAGCATGCCATTCTACTCTTGAAAGACATTGAGAAAACACTTCCACGTGTGCATGAGAAGGCTTGTAAAATGATGGCATTATAGTAACGTCAGGAATAGTGAAACACTGGAAACCTCACTAATAGCCCCAAAAGGAGAATGGTTAAATAAACTATGGTTCATTCACTTTAGATAATACTAAGCATTGGAATAAAAATCAAAACCAAACCCATTGCCCTCGAGTCGATTCCAACATTGGAATAAAACGGGTGAAGTGGATCTCCTGCAAATGATAAAGATCTTTAAGACATGCTCTAGAGTTGAGCACAAAAAGTAATCTTAGGAGGGATTCATTTAGGAAGATGCCATTTATGTTAGCACATGACAATACTGTGTATTTTATAAAGGGACATGTGATGTATGTAGACACGTAGAAAAGGGTCTGATAACAGTGGTTACCCCTGAGGAAGGTAAAGAGGGTACTAGAAAAAGGAAGTTCTGGCCTGATAGGTATTTTTTTCCCCTCTATTATATTTTAATATGTTACTTGATATGTACAAAATGTTATATGTAATATACTAATTACAAAGCATACTGTAATAAACACCTGTGATCTCACCACTCAAGAACTATAACTTAACCAATAACTTGGATATACCTACATGTCCCCCATCTGATGTTCCTGGCTTCCTCCTCTCCCATCCCAACCAGAGATAGCCACCATCCTACCACTTCTATTTATTTCTTTGCTTTTTAAGTATATATATATATGGCAGTTTGAATCTACCAGCCGCTCCTTCGAAACCCTGTGGGGCCATTCTACTCTGTCCTACAGGGTCGCTATGAGTCAGAATCAACTCGACAGCAATGGATTTTTTTGGTTTTATATATATAATCAGCCATCTTCTGGAACTTGATTTTTTTTCCCTCTCAATATTATGTTTCCAGAATGCATCAATTCTGTTACTGATGGTCATTCATGTTCATAGTTTTGTAGTATTCCATGATGTGAACATACCACAATTTATGTATCCATTCTCCTGTTGTTGGCCATTTAGGTTGTTTTCAGTTGTTTGCTATTTTGGAAGTTACTGCCGCGAGCTTTCTTGGACATTTCTCATGGGTTTATGCCCAGACGTGGGTTTGCTGGGTCAAAGGGAGTGCAAATGTTCCACTTTGAGGGATCTCATCAAATTGTTTTCAGTGTGGTTGTATTGTCTGTTACGTTTCCAATTTTTGGATCACTTTTATTACCTTTACTGTACATGGTCCCGACCCTGGAGGAGCAGGCTTTGCCCACCCAGCAGCCCAGCCCCACAGCCCTGGCACTCGCCTTTGTTCTCCTCCTTGAGCTCCTCCTGCAGCAGGTCTGTTTGCCGGTTGCCCAGCACGAAGGCGAGGAAGGAGAGGATGAGGGCATTGAGGATGCCGATGATGGCCAGGATGTACGCCCAGCGCACTGAACAGTCCCCCAAGGAGTACTTCCCAGTCTTGGCCCCGCACATGTCCCGGATCGTCTCGGCATCCCAGCCGTCTGGGAAGATCATGCAGCCCAGGACAAGGCACAGAGCTGAGGGGGCGTGAGCGCCGGACCCATCACCACGGTCAGGGAGGAAGAGAGAAGGGGCTCATTACTCCTCAGAGCCTGAGAACCACCAGAAGCCCTCCTTGGTCTGGGCCCCAGCATTCCCACTCCGCCCATCAACCAAAGTGCTTATTAGCCACTTACTGTGGATTTCATGAACATAGATGAGTGTCTGGGATTGGTCTTGGGGAGCAGAAACCTTCCAGAACTCACAATGCCCTCCCCGTCCCCTATCAAATTAACTCTTCCTCCAGGAAGCCCTCCTGGTTTCTCCAATCCACAATGCCCCCTTTCTCTCCCATTAAATCAACTCCTCCTCCAGGAAGCCTTCCTGGAAATACGAGAAATTAGAAAACCACAGCCATCTCCTTCAGCTCCCTCTAGCATTCCTGGCTATGCTTACCCTCTCCAATCTTCATCATTATTTTTTTATGTTTATCTTTTTGTTTTTTCTTTTTATTCATTTATTGAGTGCCATTTTCCTTTCATTCAGGATGCTGGGAATATGTTCTCATTCACGCAGTTAAGCTCCGTTCTAAGTGAACAGACCATAGAATGAGAAAGACGGAGTCCAAGCCTAGTTCTTCCACCTACTCAGCTATAGGACTTTGGGGAAGCCTCCGAACCTTTCTGATTCTGTTTCTTTGTATAATGGAAACCATAGGACTTACCTCATAGGGTTGTTGTGAGGATTAAATGAGGTAAGGCTTGCAAGATTTAGCACAGGGCGGCATTCACTCACTCAGGTAGTATTTATTGAGGGCAGGAGACCAGGCTTGGGGGGCAGGTACATGAATCCTGGCCTCATGGGTTTGCAGTATAGTAGAATGCTGGGCTCACATCCTGGCTCAGCTATTTACTAGATGTGTGTGACCTTAAGTGAGTTCTTTCACTTTTGTGTCTCAGTTTCCTCATCTATAATATGCAGATAATGATAGTATCATCAAGCAATTGTAAAAATCACAAAAGGCAGCAAATGTAAAGTGCTTGGCACGGTAAGTCCTCGATAAATATTAGCCATTATTATCAAAACATAGTCATAATGATAAACATACTAATAACAGAAATAAGGAAAAAATTAGGGTGGGGAGGGTTCCAGATAAAGAGACAGATGGCAGAAGGGGCAGGCCAAGACAGGCCCTCCAAATGCACAGCTGCTGATCTGCTGGTTCCTTCCTCAGCATTCACCCCCTAGGTGTTTAGGACTCACCCCTTCCAATCCAGGCCCTGTGATTTAGGGGGGCTCCTTCCCCAGCACTTAGCATAGCATCATGGGACTCAAACCTGAGCCAATTGGCACATTGCATTCCCCTGCCAACAATGATTGGCTCAGAGAAGGGCACATGTCCCATCAAAGACCAATCAGAGCCAACTGGACTCAGTCTGGCATGACTCAACCTCGTTGTGACGTAGTCAGTAGTCATTACCTCTGCACACAATGAGTGTTGTGAGAGCCAGCTCTGGGTTATGACTATGTCTGTCTGTCTTGATGTTGCCCCCTTATTGCCTGTCAGTCTCACCTGTGTCTGGGATACTGTGTCTGAGAACTGAAGGTTCCACAGGACTCTGGTTTGAACTGTAGTATCCTTGACCCTGCGCCAGGCCAGTAGGGGGCACTTAACCTGGGATTTAGATGACAGTGAAGAAATCTAAAACTGGGGTGGTGGTCAGTTCTGTCCACTGTCCATGAGGCCTGCCTAGTCTCCAGGGCAGGGAGAGTCCTCAGCTTTGACGGCTTGCTCCCTAAGCCACAGACTGCTCCCAGCCTATGAACCCAGTGGTGGGCGGCCCTTCCCTCCCTAGGGTGCTTTGGGCCTCCTCTGCTCTTTCCCACCCTCCTGCTCTGTGGCATTCCCCCGCCACTTCCCACAATGTTTTACTCCCCCACGTTGTTGTTGTTAGCTGTTGCTGAGTCAGCCAGGCTCATGGTAACCTCACGGCACCCCCATGTACATGTGCCATCCCCATGATCAGTTGGTCCCCATGCACAACATGGATGATTGGTTCTGAATCCAGTGTTGTGATCCATAGGGTTTTCATTGTTGGATTTAAGGAAGCAAATCACCAGGCCTTTCTTCCTAGTTTGTCTTAGTCAGGAAGCGCCTCTGAAACCAGATCAGCATCACAGCAACACTCAAGCCTCCACTGACAGATGGGTGGTAGTTGCACATGAGGTACATTGCCCCAAAATCAAACCCTGGGTCTCCAGCACAGGTGAGAATTCTACACTGAACCGCCACTGCCCCCTTTCCCGTGTTACTGTGATCCATATCGAAAGCAACATTCCTTTCCTGAAGCCCAGCTACTTGCCCTAATACAATATACCCCTCTGCCTCCACACACACTCTCAAAGCAGGCTTTCTCCCATTTCCAACCCTCTCGCCTACTCCAAAACAATTCTTCCCAGCTCTAGGGAAACACACCCCCGCTTAAGGGCTGGTAAAAGAGGCAAAGGGAATGACAAACGCAAGCGGGAATGAGCTTGGTGAGTTAAAATACTGAACAAGTTAAGTTTGAAATGGTGGTTAGAGATTCAAATAGGGAAGTCAGGCGCTCAGAGGAGAAATCGGGGCTAGAGATACAAATCTGGGATATGTAGGCATTTGTGGGTGTTTAAATCCCTGAGTCTGGACATTACATAAACTGCAGAGACAGCCCAGGACTGAACCCTGGGGCGCTCCAACATTGACCGGGCAGGAAGAGGAGGAGGAGCCTGCGAATAGGCTCGGCCCATCCCTTCCCACCGCCCCGCCCCTCCCCCCCAAATATCCCCGACACTTTTTGAAAGACCCTCCAGGACCCTATGGTGAGCTACGTCTGCTAACCAAAAAGTCGGCAGTTTGCATCCACCAGGCGCTCCTTGGAAACTCTGTGGGGCAGTTCTATAGGGTCGCTAAAAGTCAGAATCCACTCCAAGGCAACGGCTTTGTTGTTTTTTTCTCCAGGACCCTATGGGGAGGGTAGAGGGCCACACACCAGGAAGGGGGCGCGGGAGAGGAGGAGAGGACTCCTCCAGCGGGAGGCAGGAGTTGGGGAGGGCCCGAGGAGGGGCGAACCCACAATTCTCTCCATCTCTCCTCTGGCCCTCCCACCCGCGGTGCCAAGGGGGTGAGCCCACTGCAGTCGATTTCCTCTCCATCCCAGAGCATCCCCGTCTCCATGGAAACCGCGACCGTATCCCTGCGCTCCTTCCCGCGCAGCTCCTCGCTCCCGAGGGCGGTCCTCAACCCTTCGCACGCGGCGCTGAGACAGCGAGGAGCTTTTCTTCTCGTTGCTCCACGACTCGACTGCGCGTTCTCTCCGTGTCTCATCATTTAAGAGTCTCTGTCTAGTCGAGTCTTCATTCCTTTCTCTTCCCCACTCTTTTCATCTTTTCTTTGTTTGCATCTATCTTTCCCTTCTCGCCTCTCTCGGGCCTGTATATATCGTGCTCAAGCCTCAAACTCTACTCTCCCTTGTCCCCTCTTCTGTTTAGACCTCTCAGCATTTAACATTCATTCAACACCCCTCCTCTTCTCTCCTCCTTCTCTGTAGCTCTTCCTTCTCTCTGCCTCTCCCTTCCAACATTGCACAAATACATTTCTGAGGGCCTATCATGTGCCTACTACGGACAATGAATAGGAAAGACCGAAGAATTGATACCTTTGAATTATGGTGTTGGTGAAGAATATTGAATATACCATAGGCTGGAGGAAGAACGAACAAATTTATCTTGGAAAAAGAACAGCCAGAATGCTCCTACAGCCAGAAAGCGAGAATGGTGAGATGTACTTTGGACATGTTAGCAGGAGGGACCAGTCCCTGGAGAAGGACATCATGCTTGGTAAAGCAGAGGTCAGCAAAAAAAAGGAAGACCCTCAATGAAATGGATTGACACAGTGGCTGCAACAATGGGCTCAAACATAGCAACGATTGTGAGAATGGCACAGGACTGGGCAGTGTTTTGTTCTGTTGTACATAGGGTCACTATGAGTCAGAACCGACTCAACGGCACCTAATAACAACTAAGTGCCAGGACTGCGCAGGCTGCCGGGGGAACAGGCAGACATGGTTTCTGTCCTCAGGAGCAGAGGCACATGGGGGAGGAATAAACTAAACATGTCCACACACCAAGAGAATAGCTATACATGTCAATGGGTTCATCAAAAGAAACAGACTAGGGGCTGAGACCCAGAATAACAGGAGTGGTCAGAGAAGGCTGGGGAGCTAGGGAGACTCTTTCTCCATCGAAATCCTAACCTCTGTGATATTAATGAGGCAGGATTAGAGGCACTTAGTTAATGAGGCAGGACTCAGACTACAGGATTAGGTTGTAACTTGAGTCAATCTTTTTTGAGATATAAAAGAGAGAATCAAGTAGAGAGGAGAGGACCTCATACCACCAAGAAAGAAGAGCCAGAAGAAAAGTGTGTCCTTTGGACTTGGGGTCCCTGCACTGAGAAACTTCTAGGTCCAAGGGAAGACTGATGACAAGGACCTTTCCCCAGAGCCAAAAGACAGAGAAAGACTTCCCCAGGAGCCGATGCCTGAATTCGGACTTCTAGCCTCCTAGACTGTGACAGAATAAATTTCCATTTGCAAAACCATCCATTTGTGGTATTTCTGTTATAGCAGCACTAGATAACTAAGACAGAATTTGGTACTGGGAGAGGGGTGCTGCTCTAAGAGATACCTAAAATGTGGAAGCAGTTTTAAAACTGTGAATGGGTAGAGGCTGGAAAAGCTTTAAGGTGCCTTGAAGAGACTGTTGGTGGAATTATGGACATCACAGACAATACTGGTGAGGACTCAGAAGGAACTGAGGAGAGATGCAACACCAGAGACAGCGCAGACGGTGAGAAGCAGCAACAGAGAAACAGCAGCAAAAGAACCAGGAGACGGTGAGGGAGCCGGACCATGGAGCTAGAGTGCATGACTTTGCACAGGAGGCTTCCTGGTGGAGTAGGGTGCTTCCAGACACTCATTGGTAGACCTAAAGAGCTTTGGAACACTTGCCAAAGCAGGGCAGAGGCCCGGCCAGCCCAAGAGGCCCAAGGGGCCAAGAGGCCAAGAAACCAGGAAGCAGAAGCTGAAGAGACAAGGAACACAGGAAGCAAAGCTGCCTCAGCCTCAAAGCGTAGGCCCATGATTTCTGGATCTCAAAGGGCAGAGCCATGGCCTCTGGGGTTTCAAAGGGTGGAGCCACAGCCTTCTAGGTTTCAAAGAGTCAGATCTTCAGTAGCTTGGTTCCGGAGTATGGGGCTGCCTTTCACAAGTGCCAGCTGGATGGGGCCAGATGTGCTGCCCAAAGCTGAGGGAGAGGGCCTGCCATGCTCAAGGGGCAGAAGAACCTGGCCTGCCAGGGCCAAGGGGGTAGGGTTGCCACTCAGATGGACTAGGAGAAGGGGGCCGCCCAAATGTGAGGGAGCAGAGTTACCATTTCAGTGGGCCTGGAAGGCAGAGCTGAAGCCCAGGGCTAAGGGGCCTCCACCCAGAATCTGGTGAGAGTGCCCAACACTCAGAGTCTAGAGGGCAGGGCCATTGTGTACATGGTCTCAGAGAACAGAGGATTATTTTCAAGCCTTGAGAGCTGATATAATGTGTTCTGCTGACTTGCTTGGTGCCCATTATCTCTTCTTTCCCTCCAGTTTCTCCCATTTGTAATGGAAATGTCTTGCTTGTGATTTACCCACCATTGTACTTTGGAAGCAGATAACTTGTATTCTAGATATTACAGATGAAGAGGAATTCTGCAGAAGACGAAATTTTGGACTTGGAATTTATTTAAGACTTTTGGGGTGAATGTGTTTTACATGTGGCAAGGACATGAATTTTAGGAGGCCAAAGGGTGGAATGTTATGGATAGAATTGTATCCCCCTAAAATGTATGTCAGCTTGGCTAGGTCATGATTCCCAGTACTGTGTGGTTCACCATTTTGTGATCTGATGTGATTATCCTATGTGTTCTAAATCCTAACCTCTATGATGTTAATGAGGCAGGATTAGAAGCTGTTATGTTAATGAGGCAGGACTCAATCTACAGGATTATGTTATATCTTGAGTCAATCTCTTCTGAGATATAAAAGAGAGAATTGAATAGAGAGCAGAGGGACCTCATATCACCAAGAAAGAAGAGCCAGGAGAAGAGCACGCCCTTTGGACCCAGAGTTCCTGTGCTGAGAAACTCCTAGATCCAGGGGAAGATTGATGACAAGGACCTTCCCCCAGAACTGACAGAGAGAGAAAGGCTTCCCCTGGAGCCAGCATCCTGAATTCAGACTTCTAGCCTCCTAGACTGTGAGAGAATAAATTTCCATTTGCCAAAACCATCCACTTGTGGTATTTCTATTATAGCAGCACTAGATAACTAAGAAAGACTCCAAGTTCAAGTCTCTTTTGGAAATAATGAGCTGGCTGCAGAGCCAGGTTCTGTGGAGGCACAGGCATGGGTGCAGGGACAGGGACAGCAGGGCAGGGCTTCTTAATCTCAGCATTTTTGACATTTGGGCTACGTAAGTGTTTGTGGTGGAGGGCTGTCCTGTGCATTGTAGGATGTTTAGCAGCATCCCTAGCTCCTAGATGCAAGTAGCAACACCACCACCATGATAATAAAAAATGTTTCCAGACATTGCCAACTATCCCCTGGGGGGCAAAATCATCCCTGGTTGAGAACCACTGGTGTAGGGGCAGGGGACTTAGGATGGGGCATCTTCTTCCTGTTAACCCACAGTCCAAGCAGCAAGAAGATGGTGTGAAAAAATTAATATTAATAATATTTAATGATACTATTTTAAAATAGTATTGAGTGCTTAACTATGTGCTAAGCTCCTGACATTCATCTCATTTAATCCTATAACAAATCTGAGGTGAGAAAAATTATCACCCTCATTTTACAGATGAGGAAACTGAGGCTCAGAGAAACCAAGCATCTTATCCAATGTTGCAGAGATAGTAAGTGATGAGATCTGTATTCAAATCCAGATATGTCCTTATTTAAGGTTTTTCTGTGCATTGACTCACTTTTTAACTTACATATGCTTATTTTAAAAGTAAACTTGGTATCACTCTCAAGGAAAAGGAAACCAGGATCATTTGCTATAAACAGAAGGAAACTATAGAAATAAGCATAGAGAAACCAAAACAATGTTATTAAATTCTAGTTAGATACCTTTCCCTGCCAAGTGTTCTGAGCCTACTGGCTGCTCTATTTTTGTTTAAAAGACCTATTAGTAAGTGTGAGAGGAGTTAAAGACACAGTAGCACCAAACTGAGACTTTTTCCTTGAAGTTCTAAAATAAACTGGAAATGGAACACTATGCTTACTACTAGTCACCTAATACCATTGGGCATGCATCCCACCTTTGGGAAACACTGCCCACCTTGTGCCACCTCAACAGGAGGCTCAGCTCTGTTCTTTACAGTGTGACTTTAGGCAAAGTCAGTTCGCCTCATCTGTGAAATGGGGATTATGACATCTATCCTACCCGCTTTTGTGAGAATCAAATGAAATGACAGAGAAGAAGAGATGTGGCAAATTATGAAGGATGGGGTCGGGGCAAGTCATGGCTACTCTTGGCAGAGTGGAAGAAACCTTGGATGAAAGAGACAAAAAAGCTGAAAGAGACAAAAAAGCCTAAAGAGACAAAGAAGCCTTTTTTCAGATACTCAAGAAACGTTAACAGTGGCTGCCTTGGGAAGGAGGGAAGCTTAATTTTTACCACATAATCATGACAGAGACAGCTGGTTAACCACTCCAATATCTGTTTTCCCTTTCTTCCTCATTAAACCAAACCCGCTGCCATCGAGTCAATTCCGACTTATGGCTACCCCATGTGTTACAGAGTAAAATTGCTCCATAGGGTTTTATTGGCTGTAATCTTTATGGAAGCAGATTGCCACACCTTTCTTTGGCAGCAACACTGGGTGGGTTTGAACTGCCATTTAAGTTAGTAGTCGAACACAAATTGTTGGTGCCACCTAGGGGCATTCCTTAATATTAGAACCCCCCAATTTTTAGCTGAGCCGTTGATTGTACAGAGTAAGACTGCACTTTCCAGCTTCCCTTGCAGCTAGATCTGGCCACATGACCAATCAAAAATGTACGCAGCTGTGTCATGTGGCTTCAAGGAAACAGCTTTATATAAACAGATTTATAACGATGCTACAGTGTGCTCTTTGCCCCATTTTTCTTTGTCCCTTCCTCCAACATCTTGCCTAGAATGCAGATGTGATGGCTAGAGCTCTAGCAGCCATATTCAACAATGAGGACAAGGGCCATACCCTAGGAGTGGTGGAGCAGAGAGTTGGAAGGAGCTAATGACTTCAGGAGCTACTATACGAACTTTAGACTGCCTAACTCTGTGCTTTTAAATTTTATTTATTACCTAAGAGACTAGAACTGTGGGTGTTTAAGATACGATTATTTTGGATTTTCCTGTCATAGAAAAACCTAGTCTTAACTGATACAATAATATTTTATACCTTTTGAATTTTATAGCTTGTGTCTGTGGAGCCCTGGTGGCACAGTGGTTTAAGCATTTGGCTACTAACAAAAAGGTGGGCTGTTCGAAACCACCAGCCACTCCTTGGAAACACGATGGGGCAGTTCTAGTCTGATCTATAGGGTCACTATGAGTCAGCATTGACTTGACGCCAATGGGTTTTATCTTGTGTATGTATTATCTTTTGGGGAAAAACAAACAAACTTTGAACTGTGTGTCCTTGGGCACGCATCACCTCTCTGAACCTCAGTGTCATCATCTCAAGGTCTCGAGGTAGATTGGGTGATCACCATCTTTCTGTAACGGCAGTGTGCCTCATGCTTTGTGGAATGTGTAAGTGGCATATTCACTTTGCTTGGAGAACAATTGCGCAGTACTCATAAAAATCATAAATGCACTTACCCCTTAACTCAGAAATTTCTCCAATGGCTAAACCTCCATGTATACACAAAGCATGTGTACAAGAGTGTGCACTGCACCACTGTCTTAAAACAAAAGACTGAAAACAAATGTCCCTTAAGAGGGAACTAGTTAAATAAATTAGGAGTCCCTGGGTGGTGCAAACAGCTACTGTGCTTGGCTGCTAACCAAAAGGTTAGCGGTTCAAGTCCACCCAGAAGTACCTCAGAAGAAAAGCCTGGCAGTACTTCCAAAAAAATCAGCCACTGAAAACACTATGGAGCACAGTTCTACACATGGGGTTGCCATGAGTCAGAGTCGATTTGATGACAACTGGTAGTTAAATTATGGTGTATCCATGTCATGGAATACTACTAAGCCATTAAAAAGAATAGGGTATAAATGTATATGTTGTCACGGAAAATCTTCAAAGATATATTATGGAATAAAAAGAAAATCAAAGTACAAAAATACTATATATAGTATGATTCCCATCTGTGTTTTTTTTTAAAAAAAGGATGTACATACCATGGAATACATCGCAACAGAAAGAATGAGGTAGGTCTATAAGGACTGACACAGTTAGCATTCCGAGACATGGTGTAGATTAAAAGCAACCATAATTAAAAAAAAAAAAATCAAACATGTATCCAGTGTTTTCTATATGCCAGTCAGGGGTTCTAATGCTTTATGTATATCTACTTGTTGTTGTTGTTAGGTGCCATTGAGTCAATTTCAACTCACAGTCACCCCATGTGACAGAGTACAGCTGCCCCATAGGGTTTCCTAGGCTGTAATCTTTGCAGAAGCTGATCTCCAGGTCTTTTTCCTGTGAAGCCACTGGGTGGGTTCGAACCACCAACATCTCAGTCAGCAGCCCAGTGCTTAATGGTTGCACCACCAGGTCTCCTTAACCATGTATCGCTATCTCCATTTTACAGATGAAGAGCCAGGCCCAGAAAGGTTAAGTGATATGCCCATGGTCACACAGTAAGCAGTAACAGAGCTGGGATTCAGGCCCGGACTAACTCAGGCCAGAGTCCATTGTCTCAATCCCTCCCCTCTCTGGCCCAGTGAGCAGATAGAAAGACTACACATGGGCGTGACACCTCTTACATTTTAAAAAGGTAGGGGACACGTAGAAAATGATGGGATGTATTTTCCTCATGAGTGTGCATATAAATGTACAGAAAAAGATAGGGAACAATAGAAACTTAGTTTATAAGAGTGGTAGCCTCGGGCAGGGAGGGGGTAGGGAATTCAGCACTTTTGTGCTGTTTCAGCTTTTCAGAGTGTGACTATATAGTACTTGTAAAATTAAAAAGCATAATTTAAAAGATTAATTTTTCAAAGGATACGCATATCTACAAATAGAACCTGCATAGCTATAAATATTTTTGGAAGGATATAGATTTCTGTATATCTGTAAACATTAAAGAGGGTGACCTCTGAGAAGTGGGCCTGGGAGAGGGAGGAAGTGGGGGGGGGGATACCTACTTTTCACTTTATACCCTCCCATTGAAAGTGTTTACCATCTGCATATATTACTTTTATAATAAAAACTATATTAAACTGTGTAGAGACTAAAGCTTACTAGTGGTTACCAGAGATGGAAAGGAGGGGCGGGGGGTTGAGAAGGGGACTCACTGCTTAGGGGACACTGAGCTTCTGTCAAGGATGATGGGAAAATTTCAAAACAAAAAATAGTAATGGTTGAACAACATGGCAAACAACTCATGTCAGGGAATTGTACACGTGAAGAATGTTGAAGAGGCAAACGATTTGTTGCATATATCTTTACCATGATAAAAATAAAAACAAACTGCATTATCATGCCCAATCCTCTTCACCTAGTTCAGGGCCAGGCTTTTAAGAAATAACTAAGAAATGAAAGGATTAGGGTTAAAAGGAAGAACAATATTTTAGAGCTGGGGGAATAAAACTAGGGTGGGACTAAAAAATGGTAAAGAATAAGCAAGAGAAAAAATACTTTATACTTAGGTGTTTGTTTTCTGTAAAGCTTGTGCTATAAATGTGCCTTTATATAGAACTTTTTAATGATACACTTTATACTTAGCTATTTTAATAGAGTTTCATCAAAATACGGTTACACCCACCCTCAAGAGACGTCTGCTGAGCTGGGCGCTCCCAAAGGGAGGACTGTTTGCTCTTCTGTCCTGCTCCTTGCCTGCCAGGCCACAGGTGCTACCCACTGCTGGGGTCAAACTGGATGCTCCACGGCTTCCTGTCCTGGAGCCCACTCCAAAGAAGCACCACCTCCCCTCCCACCTGATGTGGCTTCTCTGATCTGCCAGCTCTGGCTTTCTAGCCTGGTTTCCTCTCACCCAGGCCCTGCAGATGGAATTCAGCAAGACCATCTACGCGCCTCGGTGGGGCAGAAGGATCAGTGCCCAGCTGCTGAAGGGGGCCTGAAGACAGGGAGGGGGTGCCCAAACTACCGAGAGGAAACTACAGGCCCCTCACCACCCACAAGTCCCCAGAGGATCTGTGTGGTAGGACCTCCTCAGCAAGGGAAGGAAAAAGCCTACAAATTAAGAGGGGCATGCATAGGAGAGAAACCCAGCACAGCGCACCACAGTCTCAAAAGCTGCTGGCCACAGTATCTCTGGGGCAGAACCTACCCCATCACCCCTAGGAACAAGCCTTCCTCTTCTTGGGTATACCCAGCTGAAATATGTAGATGTGTTCACCAAAAGATGTGTACTAGAAGATTCAAAGAAGCTTTATTCATAGCCCCAAACAACCCAAAAGTCTATTAACAAAAGAATGAATAAACAAATTGTGTCATTTTAATTCAATGAAATAGTATACAGTATGAGGACGGACAAACAGCTGCTATGTGCCACAACTTAGATGAATCTCACAATGATAATGGTGATAGAAAGTATAACAGGACAAATGAATCCATAGGATTAATACTCAGGAGAGTGGTTACCTTTGGGGGTAGTAATTGGAAAGGGCATAAGGTTCTTGATCTGAATGCTATTTTAATAGGTGTGTTCACTTTGCGAAAGATCTTTGAGTTGTAGACTTAGGAGTTTTGTGCGTTTCTCTAAGTATGTTTTACTTCAATAAAATTGACTTTTACTGAAAGGTTGCATACCACTGTATGTATTAAGTAAACACTGGAAATAACCTAACTGCCCACCAACAGGTCAACTAGAAGGCAGCGGGTTTGGTTTGGTGTTTTTTAGGTAACTGATTAGATAAAGTTAGCACGCCCATGCAGTGGCATGCTATGTAGTCATAAAGAGAATGAGGAAGCTCCTTATTGCTGAGATGGAATCATCTATGGATACATGGTTAAGTGAAAGGCAAGGTCATGAACAACATATATGGTACAATGTTACCGTTTCTGTAAAGAGCAGGGAAATACTGTGGGTGTGGGTGTATGTGTGTACTTACTACCACATGCATAAAATATTTCTGGAAGGATTTATAAGATATTCATAACAGCGGTTACTTCTAGGGAGAGGAAGTGGATGACTGGATGGCAGGTGTAGAAGGGAGATTTTCACCGATCACCTGTTGCATTTTTTGAATTTTGAACCATGTGAGTATATATATTATCTATTGAAACCTTAAGGTGGGTGGGCAGTCACCTACTAATAAGTGACTATGCCAGAAATTTTAATTCACTGGGAATAAAAAAATTAAATCAACAAAGAATTAAAGAATGGCAATGCACAGGCCAAATGTAAGTTGCAGAAATAATGGATTGATCTCAGAAACATAAAAATGAGAATTTCCGTGCCCCTTTTGAATAAGCTTACTCATTTTTAGGAATTTATCCTAAGAAAATGCTCACAGATATACTCTAAGATTTAGCTACAGGGATGTCCATCACATTGTTATTTATAATAGCAAGAAAAAGAGAGAGAGAGAGAAGAAATAAGTAAAACAAGGAAGGGAAGAAGGAAACAGCCTAATATTCAACAATATGGGAATGCAGCTCTTTCGCACCATGGAATACTACTTAGCTATTAAAATTCAGAAAGATTTAACGATACAGGAAATATGCATGATATGTTAGGTGAAGAAAATGCTGTAAAAACTAATGTACAATATAGTTTCGTTATGGGAAAGAATACCAAACCAAAACCAAACCCATTGCCATAGAGTCGATTCCAACTCATAGTGACCCTATAGGACAGAGTAGAACTGCCCCATAGGGTTTCCAAGGAGTGGCTGGTAGATTTGAACTGCTGACCTTTTGGTTAGCAGCCAAGCTCTTAACCACTCCGCCACCAGGGCTCTGGAAAAAATACACACATAGTTATAGTGATAGTTAGATAGAATTTGTCATGTCAAACACTACACTAAGTACTTTACACACATGAGTTCATTTAATCCCCACAACAACTCTATGGAGTAGGTACTGTTATTATCTCCTTTTTACAGACGAGAACACTGAGGAACATAAAAGCTGGGCAAGTCTAAACTAAGGTCATGCAGCTAGTAAGTTGCAGAACCAGGATTTGAATCCAGTCTGGCGCCAGAGCCTGCATATAACCAGTACTTTGTAGGTTATAATGAATCTGGATGGTGCCAATAGTTTTCACTCAACTACTAATCTAAAGGTTGATGGTTTGAATGCACCCAGCAGCACCACAGAAGAAAGGCCTGGTGATCTGGGTCCATAAACATTACAGCCAAGAAAACCCTATGGAGTAGTTCTACTCTGTAACACATGGGGTCATCATGAGTTGGAATTGACTCAATGGCAAGGGATTTGGTTTTTTTTCTTTTTCTAAAGGTTATGGACAAAAACAAACACCAAACCCCGTGCCACAGAGTCGATTCCAACTAATAGTGACCCTGTAGGACAGAGTAGAACTGCCCCATAGAGTTTCCAAGGAACAGCTAGTGGATTTGAACTGCTGACCTTTTGGTTAGCAGCCAAATGCTTAAACCACTGTGCTACTATGAGTCTGAATCGACTCAATGGCAACAGATAGGTTTTGGACTGTATAAGGAACCCTGGTGGCACAAGGGTTAAATGCTAACCAAAAGGTCAGTGGTTTGAACCCACTAGCCACTCACCGGGAGAAAAGCCCTGGCAATCTGTCCCTGTAAAGATTATATAGCCTTGGAAACCCTATGGGGCAGTTCTACCCCGTCATATAGGAACACCATGAGTTGGAATTGACTTGACGGCACACAACAACAACACAACATAGAGTGTGTATAGCATAGACATGTGAACATAGACCACGCAGTTAAGAACGGCTATCTTTGGGAGAGTGAGATTATGAGTGTAATTTTGCTCATCTCCGATTTTTCTATAAAGAATAAAGAGCAATAAAAATCTTAGAAAAGGGGAGCTATACAGAGACACAGTATAACAGAATACACTACTGGCTGCTTGCATTCTCCCTCATGTTTACCAGGGTTTTTCTGGAAATGACCAGGCTTTGGGCTGGGGGAGCCGAGGAAGGGTTTGTGTCTGCACTGGGATCACAGCTTTCGAAGGGAACTGCTTCCCTAGAGCAGGTGCAGTGGAGGGCGGTAGTGAGAACCATCTGATGGGGCGGGGTGGGGAGGGGGTACTCCAGGGGAAGGAGGGGAGTGGCAGAGATGTTTGTCCACATGACTGACCCTCCTAGGTCTCAGCATTCATCTCTGCTCCTGCTCACCCAGGGCAGGGGCTTATTTTACAAGGGAGGCTGGGTCTATCCTAACAGCCAGCCTGCAACCCAGTAGGTTTGAGGTTCAGGCCCAATCCTAGTGCTCCTAATCAACTCTGGACCTCTGGAGGGGGACTCCAGGAACTGGGCTCCCCACCCACCATCCAGCCACCCAGATGCTGAGGCCAAAACCTGGGAGGCTCCCTGAGTCCTCCTTATCCCTACCTCCCACATCCAATCTATCTGCAGGCTGATTGGCTCAACCTCCAAAAAACATCCAGGATCTGACCCCTTCTCTCCAACTCCGCTGCTACCACCTTGATCCAAGCGAACGCAGTCACTGCCTAACTAATTTCTCCACCCTTGTCCCATCATAGTCTATTCTCCACTCAGCATCCAGAGTGATCTTTCAAAAACATAGATCTTATTGTTCCCAGCTTAAATGCCCCCCAGAAACTTCCCATCGCACTTAGAATAAAAGCTGACAGCTTGTCATGGCCTCCTTCCTGAATCCCTTAAAACATATCAAGTTCATTTCTGCCTCTGGGCCTTTGCACTGATGGTTCCCTCTGCCTGGGACACTCTTCCCTTAAGTCCATCTTGAGAAGCTTACAGTTTAGCCGGGAAGACTGTTAAGAACACAAATAATTGTCTCTGGTATCACAGATGCTGTTATGGAGATATGGAACACCTACACTTAGCGCAGTAATTATCTGACAGCAGTTTCCTCTTGCCCCCACCCCCGGCTCAGCCTGCACTAAGCCCACAGCCTCTTAATAATCTTTGTCTTTTTTTGTGTGTTGTTCACAGTTTCTTTGTTCCACTTAATTTTCTGTCTGAGTCGTTTTTCTTTTCATCTTTCTCATTGTTGTTGATTTTGTGTTTGCTGAGTCATTGTATTTTTCTAGTTTTTTATTTTGACTTGTAGGATTGTTAGTTTCCTTTGTGGTTACCTTAATATTTACCCCTATTTCTCTAAGTTTATACTAGTCTTTTATTTCTTTATATCACCGACTTCCTCTCCATATGCACAATCTATGTCTGCATTTTTTAAGTTCCTCTTTTTTGTTTTAATGTCATCTTTTACATATTGACATCTGTTTCCCTGTTTTCAGTGTTTTAGCTTTGATTTACTTTTGTGACTTCCCTATCTGGGTTGATATCTGGTTGTTCTGTCCTGTGGTCTAGTCTTGGTTGTTATCTGATGTTACTGATTTTCTAACCGGAGGACTGCCTTTAGTATTTCTTGTA
>NW_004443937.1:9478164-9493487 GCF_000243295.1 Trichechus manatus latirostris
AATGTCCTGTCACCAGGTGGCTAGATCTATTACTAGGTATGTGAGCTTAGGAGTCCGCCCACTCCTCCTATGTGGATTCAGCTCAGGTGCCCAGGTAGATAGCCACCAAGTGTGTGCTGTAGGCTCTCACCTACAGTCCTAGACAGGCATGGGTGATTGGTATAGGCACAGGCAACTGGCTGCAACAGGGGGACACACTCTGAGCAAGGCAGGGGGTTGACGGCCGCCCCCGAGTGTCCTGGAGGAAGGTGTGTCCCTGTTCCCTAGAGTGCGGAGGTGGGTGGGTTTTGCAGCCGGACTATGAGCAGTCAGTGCTGTTGGCTGTAAGGACTGGGGGGCACCTCTTATTCTTGAGTTCCTATCGCAGTGGCTAGGTGGCATGGGTGGTGCCACCAGTCCTCAGGCCCCTGATGTGGGTAGGTGAAGACCCTGCTTAATGGGCAGAGCAGTGTCAAATGTCACGAACCTGCCACTTCACAGCTAAAACAGTTGAAGTTAGACTTCAGGTATAGACCCTGTTGTACTGTGGTAATGAGGGCCTATGCTGTTGAAATGGGCCCACACAAGTCTCTGCAGGGGGAAAGACACTCAAAGTCCCTGGATCCCTTATGCCTGTGCCTAGGCAAAGGAGCTGTGCCTACCCTGGGTTCCTGGCTTAGGGGAGCCTGCAGTTTATTTTTAACCGTTTGTTAATTTGTTCACTCTCCAAGGCTGGGAGAATGGCTCAGGGCGTGTGACGGATCCTACTTCCGGCCCAGGGGACTCAGCAACTGCTGAAGCCGGTCCAGGACCCAGTGCAGACCAGGGAGTGGGGAGGTAAATGGGAGAGAGGTTTTTCCCTAAGGGGGGTGTTTTTGATCCGCGCAGTAGGCCGTACGCAAGTACTTATCTTTTGCCGATCCAGGGCTATTCTCACTGGTTCTGGGTGGGCGAGTAGACTCTCTGGCACTGGGTCTCTCCCAGTGTGGAAAACACACCTCCTGAGCACTGCTGCTTGCCTGCCTCACTGCTCACCCATGAGCTGATCAGGCCTGAAGGGCTCAGGCTCTCACCAGGTCAGGTCTGGCAACTCCTCCCTGCTTCCGAACCATTTCTCCCTCCCTCTGCCACTCAGTCCAGTTCCTCGACTTTGCCTTAGATGTTCAGGGCTCCTTGACTGTCATATATAATTGATTCACTTGTTTTTTCGGGTCTTTGCTCTAAGAGAGTCCACCCGAAGTGTCTGACTACTCCGCCATCATGGCCCTGCCTCTAAGTCAGCCCTCTTAATGATCTTTGGATCCACCCCTCCTCCCCATCCCCCTGCCCTGTTCAGCTCTCCCATACCCAACTCTAGGATTTGGTCGAAAGCCTCCCTTTGGTCTCCCTGCATCCTGTTTGGTTCCCTCCAGTGCTGAACAAGGCCCTTCCAGGTGACTCCAACCCTTCCGTCTCCTTTTGCTCCTCCAGACAGCTTCCTTTCTCAAGGCCATCAGTCTCAGTTTCTCTGTTTGCCTCCTACTGCTCTGGCTCCTCTCTCCCAGTCTCCTTTTCCGGCTCCTCCTACCTGCCCCTTAAAGGTCGGCATTTCCTAGGCTGTCTCCTCTTCTCTCTACATGCATTCTCCCTGAGCCATCTCACCCACACTCAGATTCCTATGATGATGCCACAGAACTACCTCTCTAGCCAAACCAAGACCTATCTCCTGACTCCAGATCCAAATATCTAATTGCTTCTTGGACATTTCCTCTTGCACATCCCACAGACCAAAAAAAAAAAAAACCAAACCAGTTGTCATTGCATCAGTTCCCACTCATGGCAACCACATGTGTGTCAGAGTAGAACTGTGCTCCACAGGGTTTTCAATAATGAGTTTTCAGAAGTAGATCCTCAGGCATTTCTTCTAAGGCACCAGTGGGTGGGTTCAAACCATCAACCTTTTGGTTAGTAGTCAAGCACTTAATCCTCTGAGACACCCAAGGACTCCTTGCACATCTCATACCAGGTACCAGTCACTGTTGAGTTGATTCTGGCTCATGGCGACCCCATGTGTCAGAGTAGAACTGCTCCATAGGGTTTTCAAGGTTGTGACCTTTCAGAAGCAGATCACCAGGCCTTTCCTCTGAGATGGCTCTGGTTGTGTTCATACTGTCAATCTTTCAGTTAGTAGCCGAGCACTTAATTGTTTGCACCACCCAAGACTCTATCACAGGGACCTCAAATTTAACATTTCTACGACTGACCTTATACCCTCTACCCCAAACTTGCTCTTTCTCCTGCATCTTTTGTGAATGTCAATCCTGAGATCCAATCCTCCACAGTGGAAACTGGGAGTCATCCACAACACCTGCCTCTTCCTCACCTCCAACACATCCAATTGATCTCCTGAATAGATCTCCAATTTTCTGCCCCTCTTCCTCCCTCGGCATCATCATCTCCCACCTGGACCACATCCAAAACCTCCTCCCCGGACTCCCTGACTCCCATCAGACCTCCGCCAGGCCCATTTCCACAGCAGCCACCCGAGTCATCTTTCTAAATCCGCACTGGGACTTGGTCACTCCCATGCCTAAAAGTGGCTGCTTATTACCCAAACTCCAAGACCCAACTTTCTAGAATCTCCATAACCAGCCCTACCTACTTTTCCAAGCTCATCTCCCAACTCTTCCACTTTTTCAACCTTTCCTCCCTTGTTCTAGCACAGACCATGGAATGTTGGAGCCAAAGTGATCTGACCCAGACCACAGAGCAACTAAAAACAATCACTAAAGTTTACTGAAGGTTTACTTTGTGACAGAGTCTGCACACATATGCACCATTAATCTTCTTTTTCTTTAAATAAAAATTATTGTGCAGTAGGTGAAAATTTACAGAGCAAATTCAATAATTTGTACATAAAGTGTTCCATGACATTGGTTTCATTCCACACAATGTGTCAGCACTCTTCCCATTTCCATCCCAGGTTTCCCATTTCCTTTCGTCCTGATATTCTACCCCTTCCTGCCTTCTCATCTTTGCTTTTGGGCAAATGTTGCCCTTTGATCTCATATAATTGATTGTTTTAAGGAGCGCATTTCCTCTCAGGTGTTATCGTTTACTTTATGGGCCTGTCAATGGTTTGGCTGAAAGGTGGTCTCGGGGAATGGCTTCAGTGCCAGTTCAGAAAGGTGCCAGTTCATAGTCTCGGGGGTTCCTCCAGTCTCTGTTAGACCAATAAGTCTGGTCTTTTTTGTGAATTTGACTTTTTGTTCTATATTTTTTCTCCTGCTCTGTCCAGGACCCTCTGTTGTGATCCCAGTCAAAGCGGTTGGTAGTGGTAGGTGGGCACCATCTAGTTCTTCTGGTCTCAGGGTCGCGTAGGCTGTGGTTCATGTGGTCCATTAGTCCTTTGCACTAATTCTCCCTTGAGTCTTTGGTCTCCTTCATTCTCCCTCGCTCTGTACAGGAAGAGACCAATAGTTGTATCTTAGATGGCCACTTGCAAGCTTTTAAGACCCCAGACGCTACTCACCAAAGTAGGATGCAGAACATTGTCCTTATGAACTATGTTGTGCCAACTGACGTAGATGTGCCCTGAGTCTACGGTCCTTTGTCTCTGAGCCTAGTAACTTCATCCCGTGAGGTATTTGGTTATGTTTAAGAAGTTGCCCTAACTGTGGCCCTTGTGTGCTCTATCGTCTGTTAATATATAAGCAGCACCTATAGTTATGTATGTAGAAATATCCACCACCGCACCTCTATCTGGAGGTGGGTGTGACAATTTTTCAACAGCCTCGTGAGGGAGTTACTATTATTGTGCCCATTTTATAGGTGAGGGAACTGAGACTCTGAAATTAAGCAGCCTTCCTAAGAACACTTGGCTGTTATTGGCACAGTCAGGATTCTAAATCAAGTCATCTGACCACTGAACTATGCTGTCTCCATAGGAGTGGGTGGTAGAGCTAGGACTTGAATTGGATATCATCATTTATTCATTCAATACATGCTTAGTAAGCACCTACTACGTGCCAGGCACAGACTCCTGATTCTGGGCTCTCATTATGCCATTAAGCTGCTCAGGGATTAAAATAAGGTGGATAATGAGGAATAACATGAAATGAGAATTAACAGAAAAAGACAAAAATAAGAGGCTTTCAGAATAAAAATTGTCCTCTTGACACCTCCAACCCATACTCTCCACCAACAACCAGATTAGATTGTGTTTCCTCCATGCTTAAAATACTTCAAAGCCTTTCTAGGTATTACTCTAAACCCGGGAGCTGTAAAGGAGGGAATTGGTAATCTGCTTATATTAAGAAAAAAATGATTTTTTTTAATCATAGAGAAAAAAATTCATAGAAAAATTCAAAAGACAACAAGCTTGGAAACAATATTTGTAACTCATATCACAAAGGGCTGATTTTCATAATATACAAGAGTTCTTACAAATCATGAGGAAAAATACCATTAACTTGATAGGAAAGTGTATAAGAACTAACAGTTTATAGAAAAAAATATCAAAGGTGCTCAACCTCATTTATAATGAGAGAAAGGCAAATTACCACTGTAAGGGAAAATTTTTTATCAGATTAGCAAAGATAAAATGTTTGATAACTAAGTTGGCAAGGATGTGGAGAAACAAGTATGTCATACATTGCTGGTCAAAGTAGAACTTTGTACAACCTCTGTGGAGGAAACTATGGCTAGATCTATCAAAACTGCAAATACAGATACCATTTAATTGAGCAATTCCACTTCTAGGGATTTATTTTATCTTTATCCTTAACATATGTATCAAATTACTTATACACCAAATCATCCACTGTAGCATTGTTTACAGTAAAATACTGTAAACAACTGAAATGTCCCTCATGGGGGATTGGTTAAATAAATTATGGCACATCTGTTATGGATTGAATTGCATCCCTCAAAAATGTGTGTCAACTTGGCTAGGCAATGATTCCCAGTATTGTGTGGTTGTCCTCCATTTTGTGATCTGATATAATTATCCTATGTGTTGCAAATCCTAACCTCTATGATGTTAATGAGGCAAGAAATGATCTACAGGATTAAGTTGTATCTTGAGTCAATCTCTTTTGAGATATAAAAGAGAAGCGAGCAGAGAGGAGAGGGAACTCCCACCACCAAGAAAAGAGAGCTGGAAGTGGAGCACGTCCTTTGGACCCAGGGTCCCTGCACTGAGAAGCTCCTAGACCAGGCAAAGACTGATGACAAGGACCTTCCCCCAGAACCGACAGAGAGAGAAAGTCTTCCCCTGGAGCTTGTGCCCTGAATTTGCTAGTCTCCTAAATTATGAGAGAATGGATTTCTCTTTGTTAAAGCCATTCACTTGTGGTATTTCTGTTACAGCAGCACTAGATAACTAAGATAACACCTATATAAAAGTATATTATGCAGCTTTTAAGAAAGAGGTGGTTCTTTATTTGCTGATATGGAACAATCTCTGACATGTGTTATTGAATTAAAAAAGCAAGACCCAGAACCAAGTGTTTAGCATGTTTAGTTTGTGATGGTTTTAAAATATGTCCTCAAATTCTTTATACTCTTCCTTCCACAGGAGGAGCTTAATTCCCTACCCCTTGAATGCAGGTTGGGTTTGGTAACTTGATTCTAACAAATAGAGTATGGCAGAAGTGATGGTATGTGATATCTGAGAATAAGACATCAAAGGCAGTGTGGCTTCTTCATTGTCCTGCTTTCTTGGATACTCATTCTGGGAGAAGCCAGCTGACATGTTGTGAGGATGCTTAAGCTGCCCTATGGGGGCCTATGTGGTGAGGAACTGAGGCCTCTAGCCAACAGCCATGTGAGTGAGCTTAGAAGTGCATCCTCCAGCCCCAGCCAACCTTCAGATGACTGCAGACCCAGCTGACCTCTTGATTGCAACTTTATGGGAGACCCTAAGCCAGAACCACCCATCTAAGCTGCTCCCAAATTCCTGTGACCCACAGAAACTGAGATAATAAATGTTTATTGCTTTAAGCCACTAAGTTCTGGGGCAATTTGCTCTTATGCAGCAATAGATAATGAATATGCCCTTTGGGTAAAAAATATTGTGTATACGTTTGCTTGTATATTTATGGAATTTCTCAGAAAGGTACTTAAGAAACTGGTGACGGTAGTTTCCTCTGGGAGGAGAATGTGGACACTGGGGTTGAGGGTGGGAAGTGGGTTTATGTCTAACTACATACCCTTTTACCTTATTAATTTTGTATCACACACATGTATTAACTTTTCCAAAAAGTAAACAGAAGTCTGGACAAATTAAAACAATAAAATCTTTCAACAATTACCTTCTTCCTAAAGATAAAGTCCAAATTCCTTAACATGGTTTATAAGGCCTCCACGATCCAGGTCCTACCTACTTCCCCAGTCTCAACTCTTACCTCTCCTTGCCCCAACTGCTTATAGTCCCCAAAACAGACCAGGCTGTTTCTCACCTCCATGCCTTTGATTATGCTGTCTCTTTTGGCCTGGTTCGCCCTTCCCCTTCCTTTTGCTGTTGTTAGGTGCCACAGAGTCAATTGCAACTCATCGTGACCTCATGAGACAGAGTAAAACTGCCCATAGGATTTTTAAGGCTGTAATGGATCCCTGGTGGCACAGTGGTTAAGCTGTTAGCCAAAAGGTTGGCAGTTCGAATCCACCAGCCTCTCCTTGGAAACCCTATGGGGCAGTTCTACTCTGTCCTATAGGGTTGCTATGAGTCAGAATCAACTCGACAGCAGTGAGTTGTTTGTTGTTGTTGTTGTTGCTTTAAATCTTTACAGGAGCAAACCACCAGGTCTTTTTCCTGTGGAGCAGCTGGGTGGGTTGGAATCAATAACTTTTTGGTTAGCAGCCAAGTGCTTAACCATTGTGCGACCAGGGCTCCTACTCTTCCTTTAAGACTCAGCTCTAATGCTGAAGACTTCCATGGCTGTCCTTGCCTGGGTTAGAAGTCCCCTTGGTTCCCCCAGAATACCCTGTACATGATTCCATTATTTCATGTGCCATATTATATAGTGATGATCTGTTTTCTTTCTGGCCTCTCCCATTAGACCATGAGTTCCCTGGAGGCAAGAACTGTTACTCAGAATTCCCAGAGCTTAGCACAATGCCTGACATACATAGGAGGCCTTCGGTAACGGATTGATGTGAGAAAGAAAGGGGGGGGGGCAGAGAGAGGGAGGGAAGGAGGGAAAGAAGAAGGGAGGAAAGAAATGCCCTACTGAGCTAAGCAGTGTCATCCACAAACAACAAACACCAGATGAATAAAATCCCAAATCCAATCTGAAACAAAACCCAAGGAAATGGAGAGGAGTATAGATATATATTCTCAGCTGCACTGACAGAGGGCTGCTGTGATTGCTGCTCCTAGCCCAGAGACCCCAGGTGACCATGGACACACATCCGAAGGCCGGAAGATGCTCACCTCTGGACCACACCAGCCAGCCCCCTGTGCCACCCCCACCCAAGTCTCCTCCAGCTCCCACTCCATCTTACACCCTCTGTTTTCTGCTGTGCCCTCAGCACCAGCGCAGTGCCTAGCACATAGCAGGCACTCAGTAGTGAGTGAATTGTGGTCAGAATCATCTTCCCTCTGTGGAAATAGGAGGGGTCTGGGCTCAAGTCTCACTCCTTGACCATAAACTTGTCTCTTCTTCCCCTACCACTTACCAACTAGGTGACCTTAGCCAGGTCACATGGTCTCTCTGAGCCTCACTTTCCTCACCTGTAAAATGGGGATAATACCTGTATATCTTTTAACAGATAAAGATTAAATGACATAATGACTGAAAATGTTTAGCATAGAACCTGGTATGTTGTATGTGCTCAGTAAATGGAAAACACCAGGTAAAAAGTAGCAGAGATATCTTGAGAAGCCCAGAAAAGCTAACTCCTCATTCCTTAAAGAGCCACTTGGGTCTTCCAGTCTCTCTACTTATTCAACTCTTCTGGCAAACCCATCCTGCCACTATGTCCACCATTAATTGTCCTCTAACCAAAAGCTTGGGCTTTAGAGTCAGAGAGATCAAGTGAAAATCCTAACTCCACCATGTACAGGTAGAAAGTGGCCTTGGACAAATGACTTATCCTCTTTGAGACTCAGTTTTCTCATCTATAAAATAATAATAATAGTACCACCACACAGAATTATTGTGAGGATTAAATAATATTATGCATGTAAAATGCTTAGCATATGTTCTAGTACATAGTACAGAAATGTTAACTATTTTTCTTGAATAATAGTAACAGTAGTAGTAGCTTCCACCTGCCTGCTGATTACAAGTCCAAGTCCCTTGACCTGGCATTCAGAGCCTTGCACACTGTGGCCTATTATTCCTTCCTGGCCTCTCCTCCTGCTGCTTCCCTAGGTGGATGCCACACACAAGCCAGATGTAGATTTCTCACCTCTGTGTTTGCACCCATAATCTCCTTCTCCATTCAGAATGCTCTCCCATACCTCATCTCTGTCAACGCCCTGCCCAGCTCAAGCCTCAGCTCCCAACTAAACCAGCAGCCCCCTCCATTGCTCTGGGTTTCCACAGCACGTACAGTGCAGCACACATTAGTGTTCAGATTGCCCAGGGGGAATCTTCTGTCTGCATTTGCCTAACTACATCCCCCGCTTCTTCCAGGGGTCACACTTGATTTCTCTTTGTGGGAGTTGACCTTTCTCCACTATTCATCCATGTGTTCCAGGGATGGGCATGTGACCCAAGCCTTAGACAAAGTCAGTATGATTAATTCAGAGGTGGACTCTGAACCAAAGCTAAACCAAGAGAATTGGCCTTGGAACTTTTGCTGGAACCACAGGGAAACAGGTGTTTTCTTCCAAAGGCTGAGGCAATGTAAATTCAGAGCTACCAGAGGCCGTATCTGTCACCTTAGAGAAAGAAGTGGACTTCAAACGAAGCCAACACAGAGGAACCAAGAAATGGAGAGAGACAGATTTTTAATGGCTTGATTTGAGTACCTGGATCCATCCATTTCTGAAGCCAAATACTCTTGGCTTTTAAATTATGTGAGTCAATAAACCCGACCCTCTTTATTTTATTTTAATATACTTAAGCCAATTTGAGTTGGGTTTCTGTCATTTGTTATTGATAGACGCTGACCAATACAGTGACCCAACTAGATGGTAATCTTCCTGAGAACAGAGGCTGCATTTTATAGACCTGAGCTCCTTGGGGACAGAGATGGTATCTTAGGCATGTCAGTACTGCAGCACATAGCATAGGGATGATCACAGAGCAAGTGAGGAGTAAACAAAGGAATAAATGCCTCCTTGTATTTTCCCAGTGGACCAGTACTCTGCATTTAGAAGACCCTAAAATACTTGAATTAAAGTTCACTGGAACAAGAGTCCTAAAATAAGCATTCTAATTCTTATCTGACACAAACCAGGCCCTTTGCTTCTCTGCAGTTCCTCTGAGGATGACTGATGTCTCACTTTCTCAAGAGAATTACCTTGCTGAAAGAGTTGTCATAGGAGGCCTACAGGACTGAAAGAGATACTTTAAATCAACCCATTGTACAGATATGAAAACTGAGATTTAAGCTAAAAAGACTTGCTTACCACTGCATGGTGAGTCACAGGCAGAGTCTGCCAAGATCCCCCATCCCATGACTCCTGGTCCAGTGCTCTGGCCTTGTATCACTTTATTATGCAAAATGAATCAGTCACTTACCCAGAGAGTTCACAAGCCTCTGAGAAAAATGGAACAAACTGCTCAACTCTACCAACTGTCCTCCTAGTCCCTGAAGCAGTAACACCAGGGAAAGAACACTGGGCCAGGAGTCAAGAAAGCCAGGCCTTAGTTCTAGTTGATGCCCTTACTAGCTGCATGACTTTGGGCAAACCCTTCACTTCTCTAGGCTTAGTTTCCTCTTTCTAAAATGTATGTGTGTGAGTGGGGACAGGGTTTGAAGGAGATCATCTCTAAGATCTCTGAAATTCTGTGATTACATGGGGTTGTTGGACAGTTCATCAAATCGCCAGTATTAAACCCACATGAGTTACCGATAATTTGAGGATTAAGAAGTCAGCATCCTATCTGCAGATTCAAATTAAAGCTGAGGAACTGGAGGTTCCAGCTGAGCTTATATTCTTTCCAGTTTGCCTTTGGAAGAAGAATAGAATGGAAATACCTAAAATCCACCTCACTGGGTACCACTGAGGAATATGGAGAAATTCCCCCCGCCACACACAAATATCTTACAATTCTCCTTTCACACTCTCTTCAAAGATTCTAAAAGACCCATATCTAAGTTGAGGGGGATGAGATGGATTTGAAACAAGCCCATTAGAATGTGCACATCTGAATAAGCATTTTCCTTTTCAAAGTAGTCCTTTTGGGAGCTTGGGAAATTTTTCCAATAGGGCAGCAATTCCTCTTTGCATTTTTAAAAGCTCTCTTGGGGAACAAACCCGTCTCCTGTCTCTACCATTATACCTTGGCTTTCACAAATGACAATCCTCAATTTGATCACCCACCTTATTCTCCACTTGGCCCTGAGTGACTTCAAGCCATTTCCAAAAATCATATTCCTCCTTTAAAAGATGGAGGTTTTCCCTCAGTGAAGATGCTCAAGAGAATACACCCCATGCTCTGAAGACAATTCCCTACAATGTTTTGAGCAATGGAATCATCAGTAAGTGATATTACACCTCCCCCAAGGGGTCTCTTTTGAGGGTGCTGACACTTGTTGAATATCTGTCCTGAAGTGCTTATTTTATAAATCCCCTCTACTGCATGAGCATCACATTTTTCCTCCTCTTTCTAATCCTCAGAAGGCCCCAAACTTTTTTCTAGCCTTCACCAGTTCTCCTCCTCCACCCGTCATCCCCAGCCCCCACTTTCCCCAGCCCGACTCTCATCCTTGCCTGCAATTAGGCAAATGTCCAAGTTGCTGAGTCTTAAAAATATGTCTTTGATTGAAAGGTTTCTGGGGGTGGAGGACTCTAATGGATCCTGGAAAACTGTCTCAGCATTTCTCATCCCCAAAGGCCTTTCTCTGGTTCATAGGTCAAGATTACTGTATTAGCTAAACATTTCAGAGGGTCCCAGGGACTCCATCCCATTGGGCATGGCACCAAAACCCTTCCTGCACTGAGTATGGGGAAGGGGGGTGTGGAGACCTGCCCTCCAGAGACCCATGTTGCCAGGTTCTGTCTTCACCTGCCTCTCAGACATTGGCTGCACACTGTAGACATCCTCCTCTTCCCTTATCATATCACAGCACTTTACAGTTTACAAGATACTCTTTTACTTGTCCTCTTGGAATCTTTTCAACTGTTTTACACATGCGGAAGCTGAGACTCAGAGAAGTGAAGTGAGATGCCCAAGTTGATAATGCCAGCAAGTGAAAGGTTAAAGTCAGATCTCTTGACTCCCCATCTCATTCTCTTTATAATGTAGCAGGAACTGATCACCCCTAGAGTAACTCCTCACTCAGACCAATATCTCCCCTAAGACAGCACAATAAACAGAGACTTTCAGAGATGCTAACATAATGCTAACCCACTAATAAACGCAATCTGACCATATCCTGGAACACAGACCCAAAGACCTAGTTCTAAGGCTTTGCCCCCTGCCCCAAGTTGTCTCTCATTGAAGTCCCTCTCCCAGGGTCAGCCACGCAGATGAGTGTCTTAGAGAAGCAGAACCTATCTCTGACTCTTCCAAGAAAGGGACCTGGCAGGAAGAAGCCCCCGTCCCCGGAGCCTTGTCTGGGGGTCCCGCCCCCACCCATCCCCCTACCTGCCAAGAGCTGCATCCAGGCGCAGATCTTGTAGACCGTGGCCGTGTTGCAGAAGAAGAAAAGCGCAAAGCAGGTGATGCAGCCGAGGATCAGCACCATGGAGAGCAGCACGAAGAAGGCGGCTGCCTTAAAGGCGCCGGACGGAATGGTGCTGAAGTCGGTGAAGGAGCCGCGGCAAGTGAGCTCGCGGCCAGCTAGCCCGCTGCCCACGCAGTAGTGGAAGAGGCCGAAGTAGCCGGGCTTGGGGGTGCTCACGCTATCGCCAACCCAGTAGGGCTGGATGAAGACCACCACGTTGATGATGGCGAAGCAGATGGTGAAGATGGCCCACAGCACGCCGATGGCCCGCGAGTTCCGCATGTAGTGCTCGTGGTAGAGCTTGGAGGCCTCCTGCGAGGGCAGCATGGTGCCTGGGGGCGGGGCCGGCGGCGGCGGCTGGCGGGGGCCGCCGGCCCGGGACGGACCGCCGGGCTGCGGTCGCGGGGAGCTGGGGACACACGCGAGAGGCGGACCTGAGCCAAGGAACTCGTGAGGGTCGGACCTGGGGCAGAGCTGGGGGGCGGGGGCTAGAAGCGGGTCATGAGAGTGTTGGGGCTGTGTCTGAGAGGAATGGCAAAGATCTCCTTTGGAAGGCCAAGGAAAGGGCCATGTGAAAGTTGGGGGGCTGGGATGAGGAGGTTACAAGAGCTGGAATGGGAAACAGGCTAGAAAGAGGTCATGGAGGAGTTGGGGAGGGGGCTTAGGGGCTGGCATTGAGGGAGTAGGAAGGGGTCATGGGGGAATGGAATGGAGGTTGGGAGCCGATATTGGAGGATTAGCAGAGGGGCTGTATATAGGGAGCTGGGAAGGGAATTTGGGGGCTGGGATTAGGAGAAGAAGGAGGTCTGGTATTGGGTGTCTAAAAAGGGGCTATGGAGAGAGAGGTGGGCGCTTCTATGAGGGGTCAGAAGGGGATATAGAGGTTAGTACTGGGGGACTAGGAAGGTGATATGAAGGCTAGGACAGGAACTGGGGGCTGGTATGAGGGTCTAAGAGGGCGACGTGGCAGAATTAGGATGAAGCTAGAGGGGAGTTGGGGACTGGGACCGCAGGGTCTGGACACGGGGTGGGGGGAGCTCCTCTAAACCAGGGCTGGATGTAGGCTTGGGGAGCCTAGGCTTGGCGGGTCGGGGCTGGGTAGAGGGGCTTTCCAGGCCAAGGGGACAAGGGAGCAGGGCTGGAGGGCAGCCTAGGCCACGACGGGCAGGAGGTGGGCAGGGGCCGTTCCCGGGCGCCGGGAGCGGCCGGGCCCAGGTAGGGCCAGGGATGGGGGGGCGGCTGCCCCGCGCCCAGGCCGGACTCACCAGAGGCTGCAGCCACGGGAATGGGGTGCGGGGAGACCAACGTGGGCCGGGTCAGGGGAAGAGGGCCCGGGGCTGGCACCGCCTAGGCGCCGCGGCTTGGCGCTCCCAGTAGCAGCTGCCTGGGCCCAGGCGGCGGTCTCGGTGCGGCCTCCATCTTGCTCGGGTTCTCCCCGGGCGCGCTCCCGCGCCGAGGCGCGCGCTGTTGTGCACCAGCCCGGCCGGCGGAGGCGCGCTCCCGCCGCAAGCTGGCGGGGCGGGGCGGGGCGGAGCGGGGGAGGGGCACTCCGAGCTCTACAGTCCGGGAGAGGGGCTGGCACCGTCCTTGGGGTCGCCCAGCCAGAGCAGCAAAACCCCTCCACAGCAGGGCCTACTGATTTGGGGAACTCCCTTGTTCCAGCCTGACCTGTGGGACTGCGGGTCCCCGCAAAGCCTATGAAAACGCGGAAGGGGCTGACGGCGTGATATTTGACAGCGTTTGAACTGGGTTCGAACAGGGTTTGAAATTACCTCCTCTATAACCTGTCACAGTGCCTGAAGTTCAACCATTACACTTCCAATCTTTTGGGTCTTGGAGGCGTTGAAGGTTTCCAGAGTCTCCTAGGAAACTGCCAACACCCCTGGGAGAGGGAACCCCCTAACGTGTTATCAGCCTACGCCTGAGTTGGGGATTTGTTGGCCGCCAGCGTAAGGAGCAGGGTCTGGGGAACATACCCAGAATAAGTACCAGGGGGATGGGAAAGTGTTGATTTCCTTCCCTACGCAATCCCCAGAGCCCAACCTAATGCCTGGTGTAATGGACACACCATAAAGATGTGTTAAAGAACAAAGCATCGAAGTCAAGACTCATGGTTAGGCCCAGTAATACCCAGTCACACATAGGGGGCACCCCAAGGGAACCGGTTTGGGTCATTTCTTTTCCTGCACTTTTTTGGCTTAACTGTCAAGAAGATCTGGGGTAGAACTCAGACAGGCTCTATCACTTACTGTCTCTTGCCCGCTCTGAACCTCTGTTTCTCCATCTGTAAAATGGGTAGATTAGGCCCCATTTCACAGGCATATATGTGTGTCCAAAAACACAAGCACACACATATAAGTGGCTCTTTATATACATGTGTAGGGGAGTGAAAAATAATCGGTGTTGTTGTTGTGTGCCACTGAGTTGATTCCAACTCATAGCAACCCTATAGGGCAGAGTAGAACTGCCCCATAGGGTTTCCTAGGCTGTAATCTTAACTGGAGCAGATTGCCAGGTCTTTTCTCCCGCAAAGCTGCTGAAGGTCCCAAATACTGAACTCCACACAGGAATTAGCCAATTGAAATTTACATCTATCTGCAACAAAAATAATCATGTAAGGTTGCCAGAAGTCTTTTTTTTTTGGAGGAGGGGTGCAGGAAGACTTCTTCATTTCTAAGATTATGTACTTCCTGCTTTCTTAGTGTAAAAATCCCTTTCTTCTGAAAATTGGTAGCTGTCTTAGTTATCTAGTGCTGCTATAACAGAAATAGCACAAGTGGGTGGCTTTAACAAACAAAAATTTATTTCAGGGTGCCAGTTCTAGGAGAAGGCTCTCCCTCTGTGTCAGCTCTGGGGGAAAGGTCCTTGTTTCCTTTCAGCATATGTGGGCTCAGTGTTCCTTGGAGATCTCCATGTGTCATGGCATCAATCTTCTCCTGGGTTTAGTAAGCTCTCAGCGCAGGGGCCCTGGGTCCAAAGAATGAGCTCCGTTCCCAGCTCTTCTTCCTTGTTGGTAGGGAGGTCCCTCCTCTCTCTCCTCACTTCTCCTTTCATCTCTTGTAAAATAAAAGGTGTGACTCAGGTAAGGGTGTGACTTGGGTAAGTCACACCCTCATGTAAAGCTGTTACTCAATATACACTCCACACTAATCCTACCTCATTAACACGTAGAGGTTAAGATTTACAACACACCACAAAATGGAGGATAATTACATCATATCACAAAATGGAGGACAATAACTAATTACTGAGAATCATGGCCTAACCAAGGTGACACATATTTTGGGGGACATAATTCAATCCATGACAGTAATGATCATTAATAGCAGTTTTTAAAAAATGTTCTTGGGAGTTCTTGCAAAATGGCGCTCTAGGCAGAAGCACCACGCCGTCCCTCCACAGCAAAGATCTGAAAAACTAAGCCGAACAGAGAATACAACAATCCTGAAACCCTAAAACATCAAATGGAGAGATAAAGAACTCAGCCAAGCACCAAATGGAGTGAGAAAACTGACAGA
>NW_004443937.1:9493861-9495477 GCF_000243295.1 Trichechus manatus latirostris
TACCTCTCACAACCTCCCCCTCCTTTCGCTCAAATACCTGGCTCCATGCGCCATCTTTGCTTCTTCCTGAGGGGCTGCAGAGCTCCAGTAATTTGTGATATACGCTTTCCCACTCCCTACCCTTCTTCACCCACACTCAGCCCCCTCTGCTTCCTGCGGACAGTCTCTTGTCCGAGAAACACCAGCCCGCACTAGCTGGCTGAGTGCCATTTGTTGGCTGCTAGTGTTGCTTTTTTTTTTCTGCTTCTTTTGACTTCTTCCTTACCTCTCACCACCTCCCCCTCCTTTCATTCAAATACCTGGCTCCGTGCACCATCTTTGCTTCTTCCTGAGGGGCTGTGGAGCTGTGTTCGAGTGTGGAGCTGCTCCCCAGTCTGGGCTACCGTGCTGGTGGGATCCTGGGGCTTTTGTTCATTTGTTTGTTTTGAATTGTTTGTTTTCTTTTCCTTTTCTTGAGTTGGGAGCCCTTTCTGCCCAGGTGGTTCTGCATGGCAAGGACACTACCCCCTCGGCTTCCACAGACATGCAGAGGGATCCCGGCGGGCATTTCTTTTCTCGTTGGTTTTTTTTTTTTCCCCTCTCTTTTGGGGGGCCTTTCTTATTCTTTTTTTTTTTTTTTAATTTGATTTGTTTTCCTTTCCCTCTTTTTCCCTTTTTGTTTTTCTTCATTGCTCAGTTTCTCGTCTCTCTATATCTTCCTTCTCTTTCTGTTCCCTGAATACCTGGCATTGTATACCTCTACGCCTTCTAGCCAGGCTGTACTGCAACACTGGAGAGCGACTTCCCCAGACCTCATAGCTGCACCAGTGGGATCCCTGGGAACTTTGAGGTTCTTTAACCTTTCTGATTTTTATTTATTCATTCTTTTCTTCCTCTTCCCCTTTCTGTTTCTCTCCATTTCATAGGCTCTCATCTCTCCGCTCCAACGGCAAGCTCCCCTAGCATTCTTTTTTGTTTGTTTGTATGTTTTTGGCTCCTGTTCCTCTCTCCTGTCTCCCATATCCATCTTAACTCCACACATAACAATCTCCCTGCTGCATCCTGCCTACCTGCACCGTGCGCTTGACATCACACCACCAAGCAGCACAGGCATGGCCTACTGGAACCTGCCGTGCACTGATTACCGACCCACTCTGGGGGCTGTAGTAAGTGCCACAGACAACCCATCCCAGTAACTCCTCTTCAGCTAGACCTGCCCTGCCATACCACATCTGAGCAACTGACCCTGCCAATTTGAGAAGGAGGCGAAAAGTATTGTGGCCACAGATGAGCAAACAACAAAGAACACACCGTCCGCCTGCACAGACAAAGTCAAATTTAAAAAAAAAAAAAAGGGAGGGGGATGAAACAAACAAATCTACGTCAATACAACAAGAAAAATAACTACTGAATGCCCGGAAGACAGCAGACAATATCAAAACATTTACAAAAACAGGACAGGATGGTTCCAGCAGGTGTCCAAAATAAAACACCAGATGACTCTCCAGTGGAAGAAAATGCACTAGAACTACCTGATAGGGAATTCAAATCTCCAATACTCAGAATTCTCCAAGAGCTGAGGCAAAAAGCTGACAAACATGAGGAAAAAATAGACAAATTCATGGAAAATACAGACA
>NW_004443937.1:9500611-9548951 GCF_000243295.1 Trichechus manatus latirostris
ACAAGGAAAAGATTAGTCCGAAGGACTAATGGACCACAGCTACCAAGGCCTCCACCAGACTGAGTCCAGTACAGCTAGATGGTGCCCGGCTACCACCCCTGACTGCTCTGACCAGGATCACAACAGAGGGTTCTAGACAGAGCTGGAGAAGGATGTAGAACAAAATTCTAACTCACGCAAAAAAAGACTAGATTTACTTGCCAAAGGAGACTGGAGAAACCCTGATAGTGTATGGCCCCCAGACACCCTTTTAGCTCAGTGGTGAAGTCATTTCTGAGGTTCGCCGTTCAGCTGGAGAGTGGACAGCCCCATAAAACCAAATGGGACTAATGAGGTACAGCAGTCCAGGGACAAGGGCCAGAAGGCAGTTGGGGACAAGAAAGCTGGTGATAGGGAACCCAAGGTTGAGTAAGGATAGTGTTGATGTGTTGTGAGGTTGCTAACCGTTGTCATATGGTAACATGTGTACTAACTACTAAATGAGAAACTATTTTGTCTGTAAGCCTTCATCTAAAGTGAGAATAGCAGCACAACTTGAAGAGTGTAGTCGATGTCACTGAACTGTGCATACAGAAATTTTTGAAATGGTGTCTCTTTGGCTATGTATATTTTCACCAAAAAAAAAAAAGGTCAAGACGGGAGAGGGTTGACATGTTGTGGGTTTGTTAACCAATGTCATAAAACAATATGTGTACTACTGTTTCAGGAGAAACTATTTGTTCTGTAAGCCTTCACCTGAAGTACAATAAAAAAGAAAAAAAATGGGCAAAAGATTTGAATAGACATTCCATAAAAGAAGATATACAAATGACCAGCAAGCAATGAAAAGATGCTGAGATCATTAGTAATTAGAGAAATGCAAGTCAAAACTACTTCACACCCACTAGGATGGCAATTATTTAAAAAGAAAGAAAAATAACAAGTGTTGGCAAGGGTATGGAGAAATTGGAAACCCCATCCATTGGAAAGTTCTGGAGAAAAAAGCTGGACTGTGCCTCTCTGTGGTTCTCCCATGTCCCCAGCACCATTCAGTTTTACAGGAAACACTGAGCCCCTCCAGCTGCACCATCAATGTAATAAAAAAAAGGAAGCACCTACTATATGCCACACAATGTAATGCAACAATTACTGGAATCAGTTGTCTCATTTAATCCACACACCAGCCCTTAGTGTTAGGAAATATTATTCTGCTTTTATACATGAGGACACTGAGGCTCAGAGAGGTTAACTAGCTTGCCCAAGACAGCACAGGAAGCCAGTGGTGGGGACCCCAAGGGCTGTAAAAATTTTATGCAATTTGGTAATATAAAAATAAAGCATATATGGGGGAATTTAAAAAGTCACACACATGTCCAGAGCAAGATGTATGCTTAGAAATTACCTGAGAAGACCCTACATGCTCATGATGGGCTGATCCTGAGGCTAGGTGCAATCCTGGCTAAGTGTTAAAAGAGCACCTTGGTACAGAGCCAATCTAAAAAGACTGAGAGAGAATTTTTGTTTGTTTGTTAGTTCCTTCCCCCTGGGTGTTCAAGGTAATCTGTCAAAACGCTAGTTGAACACAAGCTAAGGAACAGAGACTTCAGTGACCACATATGATCAGGAAGTCAGCTTTTGCAAAAATTGCTAGGGGAAGTCAATAAAAAAATGGACTACTACAATCTCCAACAATTAAAAACAAAAAAACAGCAAACCCTGGGAAGGGCAAGAATCTAACTTCCAGAGTTACCATATTAGAATGCTGAAATGTCCAATTTTCAGTAACAACAACAACAACAAAAATCATAAGGCATACAAAGTAACAGGAAAGGATGGGTCATTCAAAAGAACAAAATAAAGCAACAAAAACAGTATCTTAGGAAGTCCAGATAATGGACTTATTAGAAAAAATACTTTAAAACAACTGCATTAAATATGCTCAAAGAGCTAAAGGAAAAAACAGACAAAAAACTAAAGGAAATCAGGAAAATTATGCATGAACAAAACAAGAATATCAAGAAAGAGACAGACATTATTAAAAGTAACCGAACAGATATACTGAAGCTGAAAAGTATGATGCCTAAAATGAAAAATTTATTGAAAGGGTTCAACAAAAGATTTTAGCAGGCAGAAAAAGAATCTGTGAACTTGAAGATAGAACAACTGAAATTTTCAAGTCCGAGGAACAAAAAGAAAAGAGTGAAGAAAAATAAACAGAACCTAAGGGACTTTTGTGACACCATCAAGTACCAGCATACACATTATGGGAGTCCTGGAATAAGAAGAGAAAGGTGCAGAAAGAATATCCGAAGAAATAATTACCAAAAACTTCTCAAATTTGATGAAAGACATGAATCTATGCATTCAAGAAGCTCAATGAACTCCAAGGAGGATAAACTCAAGGAGATCCACACTGAGATACATAATAATCAAATTCTCAAAAATCAAGACAAAGAGAGGATCTTGAAAGCAACAACAGAGGAAAATCATCACATACAAGGGATCCTCAATAAGGATAACAGCCAATTTCTCATCAGAAACCATGGAGGCCAGATGGAAGTGGGATGACAAATTTAAAGTTCTGAAAGGAAGACAAAAATCTGTCAACCAGGAATTCTATATCCAGCAAAATTATCCTTCAAAAAATGAGGGCAAAATTGAAACATTCCCAGATAAACAAAAACTGAGGGAATTCATTACCACTAGACTTGCCCTACAAAAAAATGCTACAGGAAGCCTTCAGGTTGAAATGAAAGGACACTAGACAGTAATTTGATGCCTTGTGAAGAAATAAAGACCTCTGGTAAAGGTAGTTTCATGAGAAAATATAAAGACTAGTTTTATTGTATTTTTGGTTTGTAACTCTACTTGTTATGTCCTATATGAGATAAAAGAGAAATGCACAAAAATAATTACAAATTTATGCTATTCGGAAAACAATGTGTAAAGATGTAATTTGTGACAACAACAACATAAAAGGGGACAGAGCTATGTAGGAATAGAGCTTTTGTATTTTATTGAAGTTAAGTTGGTATCCATTCAAACTATAGTGTCATAAAGCTGTTAAGTGTAATCACCATGGTAACCGCAAAACAAATATCTAAAAATATACACAAAAGGAAATGAGAATGTTTATCAAAATGGTTCATTACAAAAAGTGAACACTATACAAAAGAAGGCAGTATTGGAGGAAATGGGGAGGCAGGGCTGGAAAATATAAGACACATAGAGAATAAATAGAAAATGGAAGAAGTCTTTTCTTATCATTAATTACTCTAAATGTAAATGAATTAAACTCTCCACTCAAAAGGCAGAGCTTGGTAGAACAGATTTTAAAATGAACCAACTACAGTCATGTGCCGCATAATGTCCATTCGGGCAATGCCTGACCACATATATGTCTATGGTCCCATAAGATTATAATAGAGTTCAGAAATCCTGATTGGAGAACAAGATGTAGTGGGCGTAACCAGACATAGCGTACGCAACAGTTTCCTGCACACAACACGTGTATCTCATGTCTCTTGTATACAAAGCAATTATGCTACCAGATGTATAACGGTACAGTACATATATAACCTATAATACATATGTCTTGGTAGTCATAATAAATGCCTATGTTACTGGCTTATGTATGTACTGTACTGTACTTTCTATCATTATTTTAATATGAACTTTCCCTCTTACAAAATTTACCGTATAACAGTGTATGCTTCAATTTGTAGGCAGCAGCATCCAATCTCGTGTATCATGTGTCTCGAGTGTTGTAGCATTATCTCTCCATTTAATTTTCTTTCAAAAATATTACCATGATGTGCATCATGGCCCCCAAATGCAGCAAAACCAGTGCTTATAATAGCAGCAGCAAAAGGCAAAGGACAAGTATCGATTTGAAAGTGAAACAAAAGGTTATTAAATAACCCAAAGGTGGAAAATCAGTGAATGCTATTGCTTGTGATTTAGGCATGTTCACACAATGTTCAAATCACACAATGTCCTATTTCACAAAATGTATTGTGGACATTAAGCAATGCATGACTGTATTTGTTGTCTAAAAGAGACTCACATTAGATATAAAGACAGAAAAAGGTAGAAAGTAAAAGGATGAAAAAAATATTCCATGCAAATAGTAACCAAAAGAAATCTGGTGGCTATAATCAGACAAAATATCCTTCAAGTCAAAAAGTGTTACAAGATACAAAGAAGGACAATACATAATTATAAAAGAGTCAATTCATTATGAAGATATAACAATTATAAATATATATGCACCTAATAACAGAGCTCCAAAACATACAAAGCAAAAATTGAAAGAATTGAAGGGAGAAATACACAATTCTACAATGATAGAGACTTTAATATTCCACTTTCAGTAATGGATAGAACATCTACACAGAGATCAACAAGGAAATAGAGGATTTGAACACACTATAAACCAACTAGATCTAACAGACGTATATAAAACACTCCACCGAACAACAGCAGAATGCATATTCTTTCCAGTGAACATGGATTATTCTCCAGTATAAACCATATGTTAGGGCACAAAACAAGTTTCAATAAATTTAAAAAGACTGAGATCATTTAAAGTATTTTCTTAGATCACAATGGGAAAAAAAAAACTAGAAATCAATAACAGAAGGAAAACTAGTAAATTCATAAATATGTGGAAATAAAAAAAACACACTACCAAGCAAGTAATGGGTCAAAGAAAAAATAAAAAACGAAATTAGAAAGTTCTTAGAGACAAACTAAAATGAAAGCACAAAAAAACAAAATTTATAGGATGCAGCAAAGGCAGTGCTCAGAAGAAAATTTGCAGTGGTAAATGCCTACATTAAAAAGAAGATCTCAAATCAATAACCTAACTTAACATCCTTAAAGAACTAGAAAAAGAAGCGCTAACTAAGCCCAAGGCTACCAGAAAGAAGGAAGTGATAAAGATTAGAACAGAGATAAACAAAGAATAGAAAAACAATAGAGAGAATTTAAAAAATCAGAAAGTTGATTCCTTGAAAAGATCGATAAAATTGACAAGTGTTAGCCACTGTTTGGGAAGAAGTGAGGTTCTGTTTACGGTATGAGAAATTTGGCAACTATTATGGATGATGGTTGTACAACATGATTAATGTTATTGATATCACTAAATTGTACACCTGAAAAATATTGTTATATATTTTTACAACAATAAAAAATTGACAAGCCTTTAGCTAGACTGACAAAGATAAGAAGAGAGATGTAAATAAATAAAATCAGAAATAAAAGTGGCAACATTACTACTAATTATACAGAAATAAAAAGGATTATAAGTGAAAACTATAAACAATTGTACACCAACAAAGTAGGTAATATAGATGAAATGAACAAATTCCTAGAAACACACAAATCATCTACTTCCAAAGAAGAAATAGAAAATCTTAACAGACCTATAACAGAAAAGGGATTGAATCTGTAATCAAAAACATTTCAAGAAAGAAGCATCCAGGACCAAATGGCTCCAGGTGAATTATCTTGTTGTGTTGTTTTTGTCTGTCATCAAATCAATTCTGACCCATGGTGACCCCATGTGTTACAGGGCAGAACTGCTCCATAAGGTTTTCTTCACTGTAATCTTAATGGAAGCCGATCGCCAGGCCTTTTCTTCTGCAGCACAGCTAGGTGGGTTTGAAACACCAAACTTCAGGTTAGCAGTTGATGCAAACCATTTGGGCCACCTAGGACCTCAGGTGAATTATACAAACTTTTTAAAGAGGAATTAGAACCATTCTTTCACAAACGCTTCCAAAAAGTAGAAGAAGAAAGAACACTTCATAACTCATTCTATGAGGCCAGCATTACCTTGATACCAAAGTTAGTTAAAGATCTGACAAGAAAAGAAAACTATAGTCCAATATACCTTATGAATATAGATGGAAAACTCCTTGTCTTAGGTTAGGTTCTCTAGAGAAGCAAAACCAGTGAAGCGTATATATATAGAGAGAGAGAGAAATAGAGAGAGAGAGATTTATCTCAAGGAAATGGTTATTTAGCTCAAGGAAATGGTTCATGCAGTTGTGGAGGCTGGAAAGTCCCAAATCTGTGGGTCAGGTGTCAGGCTGGAGGCTTCTCCTGACTCACATGTTTACAAGGACTGATGAACTCACAATTGGCAGGCCAGACAGTAGGCTTTTGGCTTATGGGGCTGCAGAAGCGGGCGAATCCCAAAATTGGCAGGTCAGATGGCAAGCAGCTGGTTCACAGAGCTGCAAAAGCTGGCAAATCCCAGAATTGGCAGGGCAGATGACAGGCTCAAGTCTCAAGAACTGGAGGTCAGATGACGATGAGCCAGATGCAGGATCCAGAGCAAGGAAGAACTTTGCCAGAACATCCATATATATTGGATGCAGGTCATACATGATACAACTAGCATGCATACAACTGAAAACACACTAGCTCCATTACATCTTATATTTTATAAGTGATGGGATAAGGGAAGGAAGAAAACAAAAATACCTGCTATATATATACATATAAACACGTATAATAAAAAAGTAAGAAATATTCATAACAATTACAGTCCTTGTTTCTGCAATTGGTCACCTGGTAGTAACTGGTATTTAGAACTACCTTCTTCCACCACTCATTCCGTATTCCCTTTACCCTTAGCAAGCACTTCAGCTGGTCATGGTTCTTTGCCTGGTGGGGTGACCCAAACCTTCATTTCTGAAGGGTCTGGGCCATTAGAAGTCATGTTGGAATTGGGTTGCTATAGTTTTCCATTGAATTTCAGAGCATGGTAGTATTAAAAGACACACTAAGGGATCTCATGTATTCCAGACATATTCTTCTTTACCTCCATTATGTAGTATCAGTCAGATTTCCTCTTGGTAATCAGGATCAATTACATCAGCCAATGTGGTAACTTCCTTCTTTACCTGTTGATCCAGAGGCATGAGGAGCCCAAAGTGGCCGAGTGGCATTCTTAACTTCTGGTTCAATGCAATCAGTGTTGTGTTTCCAGGTGGGAGCATTCTTCCCTTTGGAACTAAGACCCCTAGATACACAGAGCATAGGATCATGGGGAGAGGAAGTAAAAATTTTGCAAGTGGGTCACTATGGTAATAGCGAGTGGTGCCACTCCCATTTCCACCCCTTGATTTCTGGACCCATGACTACTGGCTATGGGCAGAATAGCACCATATATTGCATGCTGGAGAACATTGGCCCAACCTTGAAAAGTATTGCCACCTAGCTTGTGCCATAATTGTCTCTTTAGAAGTTCATTCCATTGTTCCATCAAGTCAGCTGCTTCATGATGATAGGAAACATGGTAAGACCAGTGAATTCCATGAGCATGGGCCCATTGCCACACTTCATTTGCTGTGAAGTGAGTCCCTTGATCTGAGGCAATGCTGTGTGCGACACCATGATGGTGCATAAGGCATTCTGTAAGTCCATGGATGGTAGTTTTGGCAGAAGCATGTGTGCAGTAAAGGCAAATCTGTATCCAGAATAAGTATCTATCCCAGTAAGAACAAAACGCTGCCCTTTCCATGATGGGAACTGGTCCAATGTAATCAACCTGCCATCAGGTTGCTGGCTGATTGCCCCAAAGAATGGTGTCATACTGGGGACTCAGTGTTGGTCTCTCCTGCTGGCAGATTGGGCACTCAGTAGTGGATGTAGCCAAGTCGTCCTTGGTGCATGGAAGTCCAAGTTGCTGAGCCCATGCATAACCTGCATCCCTGCCATCATAGCCACTATGTTCACAAGCCCACTGAGCAAGGACAAGAGTGGCTAGGGGAAGAGGATGACTGGTATCCACAGAACGTGTCATCCTATGCACTTGGTCATTAAAATCTTCCTCTGCTTAGGTCACCCTTTTGTGAGCATCCACATGAAACACAAATATCTTCACTTCTTTGGCCCATTCAGAGTGGTCTATCCACAAACCTCTTCTCTGTACCTCCTTGTCACCAATTTTCTAATCATGTTCCTTCCAAGTCCCTGACCATCCAGCCAAACCATTGACCACAGTCCATGAATTGGTATACAATTGCACATCTAGTCATTTCTCCTTCCAAGCAAAATGAATAAGGTAATTATTAAAACCAATTATTACTGAGTTGATTCCAACTCAAGACGATCCCATGTGTGTCAGAATAGAACTGTGCTCCACAGGTTTATCAATGGCTGTGTTCTTTTGGAAGTAGATCAGTAGACCTTTCTTCCAAGGCACCTCTGGGTGAATCTGAACCACCAACCTTCTGATTAGCAGCCTAGCACTTAACCATTCATGCCACCCAAGGACTCTAGAAAAACAAATACTGTACATGAAAAAAAGGCAAGGCCAAACTCCACTTTAAATTGATTAGCTCCATACGTCAGATCACAAAATGGAAGATAATTGCATAGGGTCTACCCAACCACTGAGAATCATAGCCTAACCAAGTTGACACATAACATTAACCAACACACAAAGCAATTCTACTCCTGGATATGTACACAAGAGAAATGAAAATATATGTACACACAAACACTTGTACATGAATATTCACAGCAGCATTACTCATAATCACTAAAAAGTGGAACAACCCAAAGAGCCATCAATTGATAAATGGATACATAAAATGTGGTAATATCCATTAAATGGAAGGTTATTCAATAATAAAAATGAATTAAGTACAGATATATGCTACAACATGATCATGAAAACATCACGCTAAGTGAAAGAAGCCAGTGACAAAAGACCAAATATTGTATGATTCCATTGATATCAAATGTGGAGAACAGACAAATCTATAGAGACAGAAAGTAGATTAGTGGCTGCCTAGGGTTGGAGGAGGGGAGAATGGGGAGTGACTGCTTGGTGGGTATGGAATTTCTTTTTGAGGTGATGAAAATGTTCTAAACTTAGATTATGGTTATGGTTATGCAATTATGTGAATAAACTAAAGCCACTGAATTGTACATATTAAATGGGTGAATTTATGGTACATTAATTATATATCAACAAAGGTTTAAAAAAATCTATTGGTCATATATGTTTGAGTCTCTTTCTGGACTCTGTTTCATTGGTCTATGTGCTCATCCTTTCACCAATATCACATTTTCTTTTTCTTTTTATTGTGTTTTAGGTGAAAGTTTACAGCTCAAGTTAATTTCTCACACAAAAATTTATACACATATTGTTATGTGACATTAGTTGCAATCCCCACAATGTGGCAGCACACTCCCCCTCTCCACCCAGGGTTTCTTGTGTAAATTCAATCAGTTCCTATCCCTTCCTGCCTTCTCATCCTGCCTCCGGACAAGAGCCACCCATTTGGTCTCGTGTATCTGCCTGAACTAAGAAGCCCAATCTTCATGAGTATTATTTTATGTTTTATACTCCAATCTAATCTTTGTCTGAAGAGAGGGCTTCAGACATAAACCAGAGGCTGCATCAGCCTGAGACCAGAAGAACTAGATGGTGCCCTGCTACCACCAATGACCACCCTGACAGGGAACACAACAGAGAGTCCCTGATGGAGGAGAAAAGTGGGGTGCAGAACTCAAATTCTAGTAAGAAGACCAGACTTGATGGTCTGAGACTGGAGGAACCCCAGAAAGCATGGCCCCTGGACTCTCTGTCAACCCAGCACTAAAACCATTCCTGAGACCAACTCTTCCAAGATTAGACTGGACTATGAACATAAAATGATACTCGTGAAGAGTGTGCTTCTTAGCTCAAGTAGATACATGAGACTAAATGGGCAGCTCCTGTCTGGAGGAGAGATGAGAAGGCAGAGAGGACCTGGTTAAATGGACATGGGAAATCAGGGGTGGAAAGGAGGAATGTGCTGTCACAGTATAGGAAGAGTAATTAGGGTCACATAACGATGTATGTATAAATTTTTGTATGAGAGACTAACTTAAATTGTAAACTTTCACTTGAAGTACAATAAAACTAAAAAAAAAAAAAAAAAAAAAGAACAGTGGACTTCAGGAATGGTTTTAGTTCTGGGTTAACAGAGCACTCAGGGGCCATGGCTTCAGTGGTTCCTCCAGTCTCAGTCAGACCATTAGGTCTGGTCTTTTTATGTGAATTTGAGTTCTGCTTCACACTTTACTCCTGCTCAGTCAGGGACTCTCTGTTATGTTCCCTGTCAGGGAAGTCATTGATAGAAGCTGGGCACCATCTAGTTCTTCTGCTCTCAGGCTGATGGAGTCTCTGGTTTATGTGACCCCTTTGTCTCTTGGGCTAATATTTTCTTTGTCTTTGGTGTTCTTCATTCTCCTTTGCTTCAAGTGGGTTGGGACCAATTGATGCCTCTTAGATGGCCACCTGCAAGCTTTTAAGACCCCAGGCACCACTCACCAAAGTGGGATACAGAACATTTTCTTAATAAACTTTGTTATGCCAATTGACCTAGATGTCCCCCAAAGCCATGGTTTCCAGACCTGAGCCCCAGGTATTCTGTCCCTCAAAGTGTTTGGTTGTGTTCAGGAAACTTCTTAGCTTTTGCTTTAGTCCAGTTGTGCTGACTTCCCCTGTATTGTGTGTTGTCCTTCCCTTCACCTAAGATGTTTTTTGTCTAGTATCTAGTTAGTAAATTCCTCTCTCCCTCTCTCCCGACCCTCCTAAACAACAAAGAACATTTTCTTCTGTGGTTAAACCTTTTCTTGAGTTCTTATAATAGTGGTCTCATATAATATTTGTCCTTTTGCGACTGACTAATTTCACTCAGCATGATGTCCTCCAGATTCATCCATGTTGTGACATGTTTCTCAGATTCATCATTGTTCTTTATCGTTGCATAGTATTCCATTGTGTGAATATACCATAATTTGTTTATCCATTCATCCGTTGATGGGCACCTAGGTTGTTTCCATCTTTCTGCTATCATGAACAGTGCTTCAATGAACATGGGTGTGCATACATCTATTTGTGTGATAGCTCTTATTTCTTTAGGATATATTCCAAGAAGTGGGATTTCTCGATTGTATGGAACTTCTATTTCTAGCTTTTTAAGGAAGCACCAAATCGATTTCCAAAGTGGTTGTACCATTTTACACCCCTATCAGCAGCGCATAAGTGTTCCAGTCTCTCCACAACCTCTCCAACATTTATTATTTTGTGTTTTTTGTATTAGTGCCAGCCTTGTTGGGGTGAGATGGTATCTCTTTGTAATTTTGATTTCCTTTTCTCTAATGACTAATGATCGTGAGCATTTCCTCATGTATCTGTTAGCCGTCTGAATGTCTTCTTTGGTGAATTGTCTGTTCATATCCTTTGTCCATTTTTTAATTGAGTTGTCTTTTTGTTGTTGAGGTTTTGCAGTATCTTGTAGATTTTAGAGATTAGACCCTGATCGGATTTGTCATAGCCAAAAATTTTTTCCCAGTCTGTAGGTTGTCTTTTTACTCTTTTGGTGAAGTCTTTTGATGAGAACAAGTCTGATTTTTAAGAGTTCCCAGTTATCTAGTTTCTCTTCTAGTGTTTGTGCATTGCTAGTTATGTTTTGTACTCTGTTTATGCCATGTATTAGGGCTCCTAGAGTTGTGCATACTTTTTCTTCCATGATCTTTATCGTTTTTGACTTTCCTTACCAAGTTGAATAGGAGTGGTGAGAGTATTCTAAACATGTTTAGCCTAAAGAATCTTTCAGGTTTTTCCATTTGGGGTTATTGGAGTAAAAATTCACTGATTTTTGATATTTGTTGAATCTACCCAATAATGGTTCATTTCCATGTGTGATTTATAAGTTTGACCATGAGTTTGTCTTCAGCAAGAGCTCCTTCCCACAGGAATCCATATGCCATGAATTATGAAAATATTCCACAGAAATATGTCACATTTTGTCTGGCAGGGCCTTGAAGGTATCATCAATTCTGGACCAACTTTTTTTTTTTTTTTTTAGTGAAACAATGTCTTTTTATTGAGGGCGTCTCAGTCCTTTGTCTACATGTGAAAGCGTCTCATGCTCGGTCCAGCTGGTCTCGTGTGGAGGAGGCTCATGCAGGGGATGCTGTGATATATACACAAATGTACATACAGAGACACGGAGCACTGCTTCTTCGTGACAAGTTTCTTGGCTGAATTACATTGAATTCTGGACCAACTTTTAAGATCATTTTACAAAATGAACATCAAGGAACAACGAACTTTTCACTCTGTAATCCGTCTGTAATATTCTTCACCATGGTCAGAAGATGGCTGCAGCAGACATGGCCATACCTAGTGGAGAGGAAGGGGGCATTTCCTCCCATGCATCTATTTCCATTAGGGAGGAAGTTGTGCCCAGAAGCCCCTTTGCAAACTTTCCCACAGATCCCATTGGCCAAGACTGGGTAACCTGCCTACACTCTATCCATGAGAGATACTGACAAAGTGAGTCTGTGGCATTTTTCAGCCTCTATTGGAAGGTAAGTTCTTCTAATAATGAAGAAGGAATGAGTAGGGGTTGGAAATGGTTTCTTGGTAGGAGACATGTCTGTGAGTATGGAACAGGAGAAAAGATATTTTGTCATCAACTCAGTCCATCATATTGACTGAAACTCAATATTACTTTTATAATTAGAAGAAAATTGTTGTTGTTGTCAGTTGCCATCTAGTCAACTCTGACTCATGGCAACCCCATGTTTGCAGAGTAGAACTGTCCCATAGGGTTTTCAAGGTTTTGATCTTTCAGAAGCAGATTGCCAGGCCTGTCTTCCGAGGTGCCTCTGGGTGGGTTCATCTAGTAGTTGAGTACGTTTGAGCCACCTAAGGTCTCCTAGAACAAAATAGGGATACTTTTTTAAAAATCTGTCCCAAGAATCCCCGTCATTTTAACTAACCTCCCAGCCATCACTTCTAGCAAGAAACACAACTTATTTAGAAAAGTCCAACTTATATGAATGTCAATTTGTGGAACAAGGAGAGAATAAAGGAAACAATTAACATTTGCTCTTGCCTGCCATGTGTTGGGTCTTTACAATACATAATTGCCTTTAATCCTTTCATCCACCTAGTGAGATAGATGCCAATGTCCCCCATTTTACAGATGAGGAAACCGAGGCTCCGAGAATGGAAGTGCCTTGCTCAGGGTCACCCAGCCTGGTAGCTTAGCTCAGCTAACTCTGCCTGGCTCCAAAGTTCATGTTCTTTTCTTTGGGTCATTCTGTTTCCCATCTCCCCTTCCCAGTTATTTGTAAGGATAAGTCTTGAGGATCAGGAAAGTAATTTCCTGGACTTCAGCTGGGCCTAAAACATCATTCTGAAGTAAAAATAATCAGAGCCTGGCTTGTTATTAAATAATCCACCAGACAGGCCTTAGATTAGCAAGAGAAGTGAAATTCCATCAAACTATCTCTGGGGATGCCATTTAGCAATATTAAGTGAGGCATAAATTAGTCTGGCCAGAGAGTTTAAGTCTCTCTCTGATTCAGGCAGCCGTCTTGAGAGAGATGGCCATTGGGGAATTCAGCCTTCTGGTTCAGATTTTCCGTAGACTAAGGTTCTGGAAGAGTCATCATTCTCTTAGTACTTGCTCTTAGCAAAGCGCTCTTCCTGGGCACTTTACCCACTGGATTTGTTGTTCGGCCTCTGCCTTCCCTGCAAGACTATGAACGGTAAGAGCTCACCTTGCTCACCCCTGATTTTCAGGCCCAGCACCTGACACAAAGTGTTGTTACTGTTGTTAAGCTGCCATTGAGTCGGCCTGACTCATGGCGAACTCGTGCACAATGGAATGAAATGTCACCTGATCCTGCACCATCCTCCTGACTGGTTGCAGACTAAACTGTCGTAACCCATCCGGTTTCACTAACTGATTTTTGGAAGTTGATCACTAGGCCTTTTGTCCTAATCCATCTTAGCCTGGAAGCGTCGCTGAAACCTGTTCAGCATCATAGCAATACACGAGCCTCCACTGACAGACAGGTGATAGCTGTGCTTTAGGTGCATTGGCTGGGAATCAAACCCAGGTCCCCCACATGGAAGGCAAGAATTCTACCACTGAACCACCAGTGCCCCTGGCACACAGTAGCACTCTCTTAAGTGCTTGTTTAATTAGTTGATTGATTAACAAATCATCGACATACTGTCACTCAGTTGTCCCCAAACTAAGTGCTCAGGGTTTATAAAGCTCCAGATGATCAGCTTAGATCCAATGATGGAATCTGCCTCCATAGTACCCGATGGTCTTTAAGAGCTTTCCAGGAGCAATCACTTCTGCTCCTGTGAGCTTCCTGTGCCCCGGAGCTGAAGTTGTGGATTAGACACTGCTCCCCTGTGCTAGACTTCAGGCTTTCTTCCAGCCCTCGCTTACGTGACCACAGAAGCCTCATAGATGGCAGTACCACTTTAAATCCAGAAAAGAGAGACACTTGCTCTTGGCCCTGTACTTTACGGAGGCCCATATATCACAAACACACACAGAATTTTGTCATTTTCTTTACAAATATTTTTGTAAAGAACACACGGGCACTCTTGTCATTTGGGATCTAGCACTCAACACTGGCACCGTGCAACCCATAACTCTAAACATCTGCTCCTACAGTTAACACCATTCAGGCCCCAGGGAAATGCTTATCCACATCTCTTGCTGTATGTCCTCTAAACAGAACTGTATCGAAACGTTTTTTAATGGGCTGTACCACTGCTGACAGTCAGATACTGCTTCCAGGTGTGGGGAGGATTTGAGTGGTGGAATTACTTGGATAAAAGAAAAAAACAAATCAATTAACTTGTCAAATTCTTCCCCTCAGCATGAATGCAGTAGATTCTTGCACAATAAAGCATTGTTTCCCAGCAGGGTCGACTGTACAATATCTTGCTGCTGTCCATGTTCCAATTTGTGATTCCTGAAGTATTTGTAAATTAGTTCTGTATTCACAAGAGTTGCTCTTGGCAAATGAGAAACCATTATGCAATATTAACAATTTTGTTACTCTTAAATTTGCATACATGTTTGCCTAGATGTAAAATGAATGATATGTGATACCAGTTCTTTGAATTGGCAACTTGATGTAGTTGCCATTTAGCAACATTGAGGCATAAATTAGTCTGACCAGAGAGTTTAATTCTAAACTCTAGAATCTAGAGTAACAAATAATCTTACTTTTATAAAAATATTTAATTATGTTTAAAAAATTAATTTCAGGTTTATTTAAATAATTTTGATTTTAAAATTTTAAATTCATTTATTATAATTTATATTTTGCCTTTTAATTGTAATTATTTTAAATATTTTAGAGGAAAAATAACCTTTGGGAAAACATATATGAAAAATATTTGAACGTTAATTTTAATATTTTATATTTGATTTACTTTTATATGAAAATTTTGTATAGTTTGAGTATAATTTTTAACCCTACGATCATTACTGTCAATAGGATACAAATTGTGTAAAAACTTGACTTAGACAACATAACTAGTGATTTTTCTGAAAGGACAGCAAGAAAAATAAATTTAATAGAATAAACACATAATTACTTACAAATTATGTATTATTATTTTGTTATTCAAACATCACAAGTCTATGAACAAAACACTCAGACAATTCACTATAATAATGAAATTTGGTCATCTTTAATATTTTTCTGACTTACAGTTACATAAATCTTAACTTTACACATATTTTTCAATTTTGACATTATGAAGGTATAGTGTCACGGTAGGCAGATAGAACATATTTAACAGTTTATTGCCCTGATATATAACTGTTAAATATTTAAACTCATAGTACGTGGGCCTCCACGTATATTCTTGTCTCAGGTTCCACAGTTATGGGCAAAGCCTCTCGCTGGTCTTTCTGCTTTTGGCCTCACCTCTCAAATTCCATTCTCCACACAGCAGCCAGAGTAATTTTTTCTTAAAGACATATATCAGATCATGTCATTCCCCTGCCAGAAACTCTCCAGCAGCTCCCCATTGTACTAAAAATAAAATCCAAATTCCTAACAGGCCTGGAAGCCCCATCATGGTCAAATCCTTGCCTGCCTCCTCTGTCACTAATCTCCTGCCAGCTATCCAAGTCACTTTCTGTTCCTCAAACACACCAAGTTCTTTCCTGCCTCAGGGCCTTTTGTCTTGTTGTTTCCCCCTCTGGAAAGCTCTTCACAGATCTTCTCTTTCTCATCATATAGGTCTCAAAAGTCACCTCTGTAGACAAGTTTGCTTTTCTCTTCTAGCATCCATTGAGTTCTTACTATGTGCCTGGCACTATACCAAGTGTTCTAGATGTGTTAACTCTAATACTTTCAACAATTCTCTAAGATAGGTATTTTATGAGATCAGAGAGATCAACTGATTTGCTCAAGGTCACACAGCTGGTAAGTGGTAGAGCTGGGATATGAACCCAGGCTCCAGAGTCCCACTCCTAATTCCTAGGCCATTCTGATCAGCCAAACTAAGTAAAATAGCTCCCTCCCTGCCCCAATCATCACATTGTTGTTGTTGTTGTTGTTAGGTGCCATCGACTCAGTTCCGACTCATAGTGACCCGATGTACAACAGAATGAAACACTGCCTGGTCCCGCGCCATCCTCACAATCATTGCTATGCAGCCACTGTGTCAATCCATCTCGTTTAGGGTCTACCTCTTTTTTGTTGACCCTCTACCAAGCATGATGTCCTTCTCCAGGGACTGATCCCTCCTGATAACACGTCCAAAGTATGTGAGACATAGTCTTGCCATCCTTGCTTCTAGGGAGCATTCTGGTTGTACTTCTTCCAAGACAGATTTGCTCGTTATTTCGGCAGCCTTTCGTATATTCAACATTCTTCGTCAACACCACAATTCAAAGGCATTAATTCTTCTTTGGTCTTCCTTATTCATCATCTAGCTTTCGCATGCATATGAGGTGATTGAAAACACCATGGCTTGGGTCAGGGGTAACTTAGTCCTTGAAGTGACATCTTTGTTTTTTAACACTTTAAAGAGGTCTTTTGCAGCAGATTTGCCCAATTTCTGTTATAGCAGCACTAGATAACCAAGACAAGTGGCCTACAGTAAATGAGGCAGATATGCCAAACTCTCTCAGCAGAGTATCAAGGAAGAGGTCAAAGACTCAGGGAAGTAGATGCATTAGAGGACAGAGTAGATGAACTGGTCAGTAACAATGTTGCTAGGTTGAAAGAGTTAGACCTTGCGGGATGAAGGTTTAGAGGCCAACAGAGCTGAGTTCCACACCCCACTTTTGAGGTTTGTGACTTTGCACAAGTGACTCACATTTTCTGAATTTCAATTTCCACAAAACAAAAAACCAAACCCAATGCTGTTGAGCTGATTTCAACTCATGGTGAGCCCATGTGCTATACAGTAGAACAGCTCCATAGGTTTTTCTTGGTTTTAATCTTTACAGAAGCAGATCACCAGGCCTTTCTTCTGTGGTACCACTGGATGGGTTCAAGCCATCAATCTTTTGTTTAATAGTCAAGAGCAAAAAATCTGTGCTACCCAGGGACCCTTCTTCACTTCCCCAACTGTAAAATTAGTATACTAGTACCATCTCATTATAGAACAGAATGAAATGCTGCTTAGTCCTGCACCATCCCCATGATGGGCTGCAGATTGGACCATTGTGATTCATAAGGTTCTCCTTGGCTGATTTTCAGAAGTAGATAGTCAGGCCTTTCTTCCTACTCCATCTAAGTCTGGAAGCACCACTGAAACCTGTTCAGCATCATAGCAACACACAAGCCTCCACTGCCAGATAGGTGGTGGCTGCACATGAGGTGCACTGGCCCGGAATTGCACCTGGGTCTCCTGAATGGAAGGCAAGAATTCTCCCACTGAACTGCCAATGAGTCGAGGCCAACTCAAAGGCAGCTAACAACAACAAACTCCCAATTATACCACCCAGATTTTCTTACTCTCCTCTGGCTCCTTCTGCTTTTAACTCCCCCCAGGGTTGGGGCAGGGAGGGGCGATTAAAGACAAGAGGCAAGAGGGCAGTGAAGTCCCTTCTTGGCTGCTGAAGGCCCTGCATGAATCAAGTGCTGGTTCCCTTGGAGTCCATCTACATGCATAGCTCCCAGATGTGGGAGATGAAATCCAGAAGGCCCTTTTCTGACCTTCCCCTCGGCTGTGATCCTGATGGACCCCGCCCTTACGCTCTCACTTGGCAGAGAACCTTTCTGGGTAGAGGACCCAGAAGATGGCTCATGAGAGGGCTACCTTCTGCTCCATCCACACTGCCCACGGGGAACTAGTGTTTTCTTCTATGCAGTGTACAGCAACGAGGCTGCCCACTACTGCCCTCTCTGTCCTACAATCTCCCCTTGTTTCCCTTTGTTCTCCACTTCAGTAGACCAGAGGACAGGTCAGCAAATCCGTTAAATAAGAAGATACCCAACCAAGAATGAGATGTCCCTCCCCTCCTTCATGCCAGCATCCCAATCTCTATAAGTAGTTCTCTTTGGATCCTCCCCACTCCCATTTGGCTTGGGGTGTGTATGCGTTGTCAAATAAAAATCACATCCAGACTTTGACAGGGAGAAGCTTTACTCAGAAAGAGAAGGGGAAAGGGACTATTGTAGCAGTGGGGGAGGAACTATACAATAAGAACGTTCTGACCATGAGATCTGCAAGCATCGCAAAGACTTAGGGAAAAGAGTTTTCTTTCATAGAGACTGAGAGCAAACAAGCCTAGAAAAAAACCCAGGTGTGGGGAAGTGGGCTGAGTGGGTGACATCGGCAAATAGTAAATCAGAGTTTTTATGCTGAGGCCAGCCTATTCTCTGGAGAGACCCTTAAAGAGGGGTTGTATGTTGGCTTGGAGTCCCTGGGTGGTGCAAACCGTTAACTTGCTTGGCTGCTAACCGAAAGGCGGGAGGTTCAAGTACACCCAGAGGCTCCTCAGAAGAAAGGCCTGGTGATCTACTTCCGAAAAATCAGCCATTCAAAACCCTGTGGAGCACAGTTCTACTCTGGCACACATGGGGTTGCATGAGTCGGAGTTGACTCGATGGCAACTGGCAGTATGTTGGCTCAGCTGAGGGTAGGCTAAAGTTCAGGGACTTGGGAGAAGAAGAGAGGCTTAACCAAAGTTTGGTTAACGAGCACTTTCTTTCTGATTGATCAGTGAGGACAAGCAATTCAGTTACTCATTTACGAGGGAAAGAATGGGAATTTGGAGTATCTGTGTCTGGCCTTGTCACAGGTAAACGAGGGGCATCTGTGAATCTAAGCATATGGGAACGGTGCTTTTTTTCAGTCAACTGTTTTCTAGAACACAAAGGGTGGAGAGATTTCTTTAACCATCGCTGTTTTCCATGATCACAGAGTTCACATAAAATTCAACAATAACAGTGTGGAGGAGCAGTCCTTTCTGGGATGTGGCTCATGGATCCTGCCAATCTGGGGGGACCTGAAGGCTATGAGGAAGGCCCAGCAAGGGCAGCATGGGCCAGAAACTGAAGACCAGGATGAGCAAGGGCGGCTCCATGGATGCCAGAGGGGTGGCTGTCTCCCCATTCCACCCCTACAAGCCTCCTGGCATGAGCCCCTAGAACTCTGACACAATTCTGGATAAAATGAGAATGGGGGCAGGGGAGTCCTGAATTGAAAGAGGTTTAGTTTCATCTCTATAATGGAATGAGGGCTTTTAATAGAAATTATATTTAGTGATTTGAGTATGTAGACCTTGCTATTCATATTACTGAGTCTCTGGGTGGTGCAAACAGTTAATGCGCTTGGCTGCCAACCAAAAGGTTGACGGTTTGAGTCCACCCACAGGTACGTCGGAAGAATGGCCTGGTGATCTGCTTCCAAAAACTCGACAATCAAAAACTCTATGAAGCACAATTCTACTCTGACACACATGGGGACGCCATGAGTCGGAATCGACTGGGTGACAACCGATTTTTTATTCATATTACAAAATAAGAACTTTCCACTATATGGTATTAAAACTAGATGCTGTGTTTTATAACAGTTAGTTCTACTACTCAAAATGTGATGCCTGAACCAAGAGCAATGATATCACCTGGGAGTCTGTAAGAAATACAAACTCAGGCTCCACCTCAGACCATCTGAATCAAAATCTGCATTTTAAAAAGATTCCCAGCGTGGTTCACATACTGAGAAATACTAGACTAACTAAAGTCAAAGCTGATTTAGGACTATGAACTCTAAGCTAGACCTCCACCAGACCAAAATGAAGACTCCTCCTTAACCTATGATCAATGGGATCGTTTTAACCAACTGCTTACGAATCTGTTGACTCATTCCACTCTATCCAGCATGCAAGATCAATCCTTAATTAGCATAACCACAATTTACTCCCCTCTTCCTAGCAGCTAAAGATTCCTGAGTCCACTCCTTCAGGGAGCACTCAGTAAATTTCTTCTTGGTGGATGCTCCTTTGTCTGGCAAATAAGACTGTCATGAACTTTGCTTTCTTTTAATAGTTGTCTCTACAGAATGTGGCCTCCACTGCCCTAAATACCTTGTTCAAGGCACTGCATGGCCTAACCAATGTCTCCAGCATTTTCATGGTGGGAAAATGGGGAGTGAGGCTCAACACCAGGTGAGTGTGCAGGAATGGATGAAGAGTAATCCAAGGAAAGCACAGCCTCGAGAAACGAGCTGAACTCTAAGCACCTGTCAGGAGAAAACACAACCCTTTCGGTGGCTGAACATCCCAATCTGGGCTAAAATAACTGGGATTCAGATGATTCTGGGTATTTTTTTGGCATAGAGTCTTGCACCTGGAAAACCCAATCATCCTGGCTTCGCTGCTCTTTTTACTATGCTAGGTAGTGTACTAAATATGTTAAGAGCTAGGCAATCTCCAGCGTGGGTGTTGATGAGCAACGGTTCTCACCTGGGGAGGCAGGTAAATGTGGGAGCCAGGGCTCTGATTAGCTGGCCTCTGGTGGGGGTCCAGGAACCTGTAATGCAAACAAACTCTCCAATTAGTTTTGATACTGGCAAATTATTTTTTGTTCATCAATCAGGCATGAAGCCTCTGTTGGGCACTAGGTTCTTCCCATGTCAGCTCACTGAGAGCAGGAAGAGGGTCTTATTGGTCCCTGGGTCGCTGGCACTCAACACAAGACTTGTCACAGAGTAGATACTTGGAGGATGTTTGAATAAATGAGACAAGGTCTGGTTCAATTAGCTCTAACGCCACAGAGTGCGTGCCAAGGCAGTATAGTATAGTGCAAGAGAACAATGGACTCGGGCCCCAGACAGCCTGGTTGCCAACTCATGGCGACCTCTGCTCAATAGGGTTTTGAATGACTGATTTTTCAGAAGTAGATCACCAAGTCTTTCTTTCAAGGTGCCTCTGGGTGGACTTGAACCTCCAACCATTCTGTTAGCAGCTGAGTGTGTTAACCATTTGCACCACCCAGGGACTCTACGACAAGGCAACAGGACCCACAGCAGGCAAGTAGAGTCTAGAACTCTGTATATATGTGTTGGAATCCTAACCCCATACCTGTGGCTATAATCCTATTTAGGAACAGGATTTTCTTTGTTATGTTAATTAGGCTATATCAGTGTAGGGTGTGTCTTAAACCTAAACACTTTTTTTAAATTATAATATACACATCCCAACACGTATAACATTTCAATTTCTACATGTACACTTCAGAAACGTTGATTACGTGCTTCAAGTTGTGCACCCATTTTCCCTCTCTTTTTCCAAACTCCTACCACCATTAACATACCTACAATACACTCCAAGCAAAACCCTCCCTTTTCCCCTTCCCTACCACCCTGGTAACATTAATTACTTTTGTTTTCTATGCATTTGCTTATTTCATATAAGTGATATCATACAGTATTTGCCCTTTTGTGTCTGACTTATTTCACTCAGCACAAAGTCCTCAAGGTTCATGCATGTTGTGGTACGTGCCAGGACTTATTCCCCTTTATGGCTGAGTTAATATTCCATTGTATGTCTTTACCAAATTTTGCTTACCCATTCATCAGTTGATGGATATTTTGGTTTGTTTCTACCTTTTGGCTATTGTGAAGAGCGCTGCAATGAACACTGGTGGACATACGTTTGTTTGCAACCTAATCACTTCTGAGATATAAAAAGAGTAGATTAGGCACAGAGACAAGCAAGCACAGAGGGGGAGATGGATGCCACGTGGAAATTGCCAAGGACCAAGAAATAGAGGGGACAGAAACTGAAATAGATCTGCCCCCAAAGTTGGCAGAGAGAGAGCCTTCCCCTAGAACTGGTGCCCTAAGTTCAGACTTCTAGTCTCCTGAACTGTGAGAAAATTAATTTCTGTCCTTTAAAGCCACCAGCTTGTGGTATTTCTGTTACAGCTATACTAGGAGACTAAGATAGGCTGACGACACCTGACCCCTCTGATCAATCTTAACATAAAAAAAAAGAAAACTAAACACACCTGATTTGATGCAGCCAATTGGTACCCAGCACCACCTATGAAACCTGAATCTGATCAAACCTGAATCTGATCAAGGCTCTAGATCTAATCTCCAGTTTATAAAATTATAGGGGATAGAAGTATAAGTAAAATGACATCATGGGATGCAAAAGTCAAAGTCAAAATATAGAAAATCTACAGGAAAATGATCCAGTTTCTTCAAGAAGTAAATGGTTAAAAAATAAAAACGAGGAAGAGGGAAGAGAGGGGAACTGTTGGGAAATAAAAGGGACTTTAGAGGCATGTCAATCAAATGCAATGTGTAGACCTTGTTTGGATCTTGACTGGAACAAATCACCTGTAAAACGACATTCATGCCCACACATATACAACCACTTTATTTATGACTGCAGTGAGTGGGAATAGGACATTTTCAATAAATGGTGCTGAATCAATTGGATATCCATATGGAAATAAAGTATCCTTTACTTCTACTGTACACTAAATACAAAAATCAATTAAAAAAAAAAAAACTTGAGTAACAAGAAAGAAAAAATCAATCCCAGATGGAGCATAGACCTAAATATAAATGGAATGACACTTTCTAGAAGAAAAGCATAGGAAAATATCTTCAGGATCTTGGGATAGGCAAGGATTAATTTCTTTTTAAATTTTTTATTATACTTTAGATGAAGGTTTACAGAACTAGCTTTTCATTAAACAGTTAGTACACATATTGTTTTATGACCTTGGTTAACCCCACGACATGTCAACACTCTCCCTTCTCGACCTTGGGTTCCCTGTTACCAGCTTTTCTGTCCCCTCCTGCCTTCTAGTCCTTGCCCCTGGGCTGGTGTGCCGCTATAGTCTCGTTTTGTTTTATGGGCCTGTCTAATCTTTGGCTGAAGCGTGAGCCTCAGGAGTGACTTCATTATTGAGCTAAAAGGGTGTGCAGGGGCCCTACTCTCGGGGTTTCTCCAGTCTGTCAGGTCCGTAAGTCTGGTCTTTTTTTGTGAGTTAGAATTTTGTTCTACATTTTTCTCCAGGGATAGGTAAAGATTTCTTTAACTTGACACACAAAGTAGTCAGCATAAAGGAAAAAAAAAATTGGTACATTAAAAGTAAATACTTCTCTTTATGAAAAGGCACATTCTAAAACCAAACCGATAGACATGGAGTCGATTCTGACTCAGAGAGACCCCGCAGGACAGAATAAAACTGCCCCATAGGGTTTTCAAGGCTGTGTAATCTTTACGGACGCAGACTGCCACATCTTTTTCCCTGGGAGTGGCTGGTGGGTTCAAACCAATGACTTTCAGTTAGCAGCTAAGCACTTAACCACTGTACCCCCAGGGCTCCTTAAAAGGCACATTAGGAGAGTGAGAAGGCAAGCCACAGAGTGGGAGAAGATATTTGCAATACAGATATATTACCAAAGAACTCATATCCAGAATATCCAAAGGACTTCTACAAATTAATAAGAAAAATAGACAACCCAAAAAAAAAAGGGACAAAAGAGTTTAACAAGTATTTCCCAAAAGAATTGCTAAATGTCCATCAACAATAGAACAAATAAGTTGTCACATATGCAGTTATTCAGTGGAATAGCAATGAGAATTAGAAACTATTAATCGCATCCAAAAGCATAATCTCAAAGACATAATGATGAAGGGAAGTAGCCAAACACAAAATTGTCAATGCACTTATGAAAAAGTGATCAACTTCATTAATCATGAAGGCAATGCAAATTAAAAACAAAATTAGCTATGCTAAAAGAAGCCAGACAAAAGAGCACATACTGCTTGATCCTATTTATATAAAACTCTAGTGACAGAAAACGAATAAGTAGTTGCCTGGGGCTAGGGGTGAGATTGACAGGGATGGGGCACAAGGAAATGTTCGCTAACTTGATTATGGTGGTGATTTTATAACTTGTCAACATTCATCAAAATGTACAATTAAGATGGGTGCATTTTATTGTATGTAGTCTAACTACACCTCAGTGAAGCTGATTTCTAAAAGCAAAATTAGATACCACTACATTCTCACCAGAACTGCTAAAATGAAAATTACCAAGGGTTGGCAAGGATGCAGAGCAACTGGAACTCTCATATACTGCTGGTGGGTACAACTACTTGGGAAAACTCTGGCAATTTTTTATAAAGTTATATATACACTGACCATATAACCTAGCAATTCCACTAAAATATACCTAATTTTGAACATTCACAAAAGAACAAGTAGTAAAATGAAGCCCAAAGAAATGCATAGGCATTTCTATACATACAAAACCAAAGCCAAACCCGTTGCCTCACGTCATTCAGAATCACAGTGATCCTATAGGACAGAGTAGAACTGCCCCATACTGTTTCCGAGGAGCTCCTAATGGATTTCAACTGCCGACCTTTGGTTAGCAGCCGTAGCTCTTAACCACTACGCCACCATATACACATAGATTCACCAAAAAAAACGTACAAAACAATTCATAGCAGCAAATGTTTAAGCCAAAAACTAGAAACAATATAAATGTTCATCAACAATAGAACAAGTAAATAAGTTGTCATATAGTCTTTGAATGGAATAGCAATGAGAATGAGAAACTATTAATTGCATCCAAAAACAGATTAACCTCAAAGATATTATGTTGAGGGGAAGTAGCCAAACACAAGAGTACATATTGTGTCATTCCACATTCCACGTAGGTTAGCCTAACAAAACTAATCTACATTATTAAAAGTCAGGTTAACGATTACTTGGCTGAGGAAGGTAATGACTGGCAGTGGGCAGAAGGGGGATTTTGGGGTGCTGCTGTGGTGCGGGTGTATACATATTTCAATAAAAAGTTAACCCAAAATTTGCATTTGTGAGACAATCAGAAGTTGGAACACAGACTGGGTATTAGGCTACATTAAAGAATTATTGTTAATTTTGTTAGATATGTTAATGGCCTTGTGGATATATATATATATATATATATATATTTAATGCACTAAATCTCTTAGAGATAAATACTAAAGTATACAGATTACTGTGATCTCTGGGGTTTGCTTTTAACAATTCCGCTGGATGGGGAGGGATACAAACAACATTGGTACATGTTGATTATTGTTGAAACCGGCTAATGGGTACATAAGGGTTCATTTTACTATTCTCTCTGCTTTTGTCAATGTTCAAAATACTCCACTGAGAAAAAAATGAAAGAATACAGTGCTTTTGAATTATAGAATTTCATGCCACTCCCTTTACCCCGACTCTCGGCTTTTTCCCCGGTAAAATGGGGTTGATGAAACTAGCACTATAATCAAACGGACGTTGTGAGGAGCTAATGAAGCAGTGGAAGAAAAGTGCTTTAAGAAATGCTGCCTTATTATTACTTACTATTATTACTATGGTTGCCAACACTAATTTGCTGCCTTCCAAGTGTTTCCTCGTTCCCTAACGATAATGGTTTATTCCACTCTTTCTCCGTTTCTTTCCAATGATTCCTTCTTCCTACTTCCCGCACTCCGCCCCCACCCCAGAAACCCCAATGGTTTGGCCCGGCTTCCCCAGGGGAAACCCCGTGGGGTGGAGCACGCCGAGTCGGCAAGTGCCCGCGTTCTCCGCCCCCGAGACCGCAAGGATCACTCCGCGTTGGGGGTGGGCCGGTAGTCGTGGGGCAGGGCACAAGACGCGAGCGCCAATTGGTCAGGACACTAGTAAACATCCGGTAGGGTGGGACGGGGACGGAAGTCGAAGAAGGCAGTGCGGCTGAGGCGGTTCGGAAGGTTCAGCTCTCGGAGTGGGTGCCCCTGGGCGCCATGGGCTGGGGCAAGGCATGCTGAGGGGCACGCGGGGCGCTTGAAGGGAACGCAGGCCTGGGCCATGGCCGGCGCCCGGGACGCCGCTGCCGCTTCGGCAGGGTCCTCTGCCTCTTCTGGCAATCCGCCGCCGCAGGAGCCGGGACTCGGGGAGCTGCTGGAGGAGTTCTCCCGAACTCAGTACCGGGCCAAGGATGGGAGCGGAATGGGCGGCACCAAGGTGAGCCCAGGGGAGAGATGAGCAGGAGGAAGTGGCCCCTGGCTTCGGGAGTTAACGGAGAAAAGACTGAGCTCAGTCAGGGTCAGAAGAGGGCAAGAATGGTACACACGCTGAGGAAGGAGAGTTTCCCGGGGTCTGGACGCGGAGAGAAAGAGTTGTATTTAAAAATCACAAAAGAAGGAACAAGGGTCAGAATGAGCCAAGGAAGAAGGTCCTTTAGATTTGAGATAAGGTGTTTGGGGGTTAGGGGTCAGAGGTGAGGAGCCAGGTTCAAAGGTTATAGAGGAAGAACTGAGGAAGGTTATTCCGCTGGGTCAGAGTAGGGTAGGGGAGAGTGTTGGGCAAAAGTCTCCAAATCTAAATAAAAATAGGGAGAGGATTCCTTAGGGTCAAAGATCAGAATGAAGGGGCTGGGGCGATGAGGCAGGATGGAGCCAGGAGATAAACCTGCCCTCCCAGGGTGACTTAGGCTTTTCCCTTTTCTCTCCTTACAAAGCAGGAAGACAGCCTATACTACCTCAGTGTTCCTTTACCAAGAGCGGGGCTTGGTTCCTCTCTCTTCCCTCCTTGGGATTTCCCTTGGTCTTATCGACAGACCAGGAAGGCTTCGCAGCTGGTCAGGCCATTCTCGCCTTAGGCACTGCCTGGCAGTCATGGGTGTCTTGCTGACCCTGTCATCTCTTCTTCCGCACGTGGTTTTGCAGGTTTGGCATCAGGTTTTCCAGTGGGATTCTGTTCCATCTTAGCCACCAAACACTGGTTTTGCTCCAGAGGTTACCTATGCTGGGACTCCAGTTGGCATCTGCTAGTCTCTGGGGTTACCCAGGGAAGACTTCAGTGGGGATGGGGCTTCTCCACTCTCCAAACAACCAAGTATTTTTCAGAGTGTATTTGGAAGACCACCTGTTTCTGAATCAGCTGGGGTACTTGTTAAAGGTTCCTTGGCCCTATCTCAGTCCTACTAAGTCACAATATCTGGGGATGGGAACCAGGAATTTCTGTTTTGTAATGGGCTTCTGAATGATTCTCATGCACCTTAAAATTTGAGAATTCCTGCTTTAAGCCACTGTTGTTTTTTTTTCCCTCCGTTGGTCTTCCACTACTGAATGCTTTTTAAGGACTCAGGTCTTTTGAGTAGCTATGAGAGGTCATTGGTTTGGTTGGACCTGTCTTCCCATCTTATAGGCCCCGAAAGAGGAGGGTTGTCATAAGTTACACCTGACTTTCACTGCAGCTATCCTTAATACCTCTCCAGGTGCCTTTCTGTGAATAAGAACTTGAGTTCTTGATCTCTTACAAACTCCTCAAGATGTTACAGGCCTTATGCCTTTTTTTTTTAGTGGGCCTTTCCCTGAACTGTGAACAAAATGAGCAATTTACTTTAGGGGAAGCCGTTCCTTCTGTGTCATAAGTAAATGATGTGTGAGGAGACAGCTTTTTCTGCAGCTCATTACACTGATTAGAGCTTCTGGGTGCTAGTCTGTAGCTGGAGAATGTGGAGCAGTCCGGAGCCAAGGCAAGATAATGGGTTAGTGCCAGTTAAAGTAACCCACAGCAAGAGTTCGTACTATTTAATGGATTGTGGATCCTTTTGAGGATCTATTGAAAGCTACAGTATTCTTCCCCAAATAATATACAGTTTCATATGCAGTGTTGAGGTGTTCAGAGTTTGCCCCAAATGTACCACATATGGGTTAAAGTACTGCATGTTTAGGCCCGTGACCCAGCAACATGCCTCCTCCCAGCATTGAATCATAATCACAGAGGCGCATGCCATTCCCGGTGACCTCTTCAGGTCATGCAGCACCTAATTCTCACACTCAGAACACCAGGATCTTCCCTTCTTCACACTCAGGTCTTTCTCCTCTGTACAGGTTGAGCGCATTGAGAAGAGATGTCTGGAGCTGTTTGGTAGAGATTACTGCTACAGCGTGATCCAAAATGTGAATGGGGAGATCTGTGGCCACTACCCCCGGCACATCGTGTTCCTGGAGTATGAGAGTTCTGAGAAAGAGAAAGACACGTGAGCATCGTGTGACTGTGGTGTACCTGTCTCAGGAGGCCCTGATGCTCTTCCCAGAAGTACAGCTGCAGCTGGTCAGGGCGGGCTCATTTTCCTCAGGTGTTAAGACTTATGGGCATCTTTGCTTGAGGGTTTGATGAGTTAGATTGGTCTAGGTAGCCTGATATAGAATGAAGGCTTTAGAGTCACAGCCCTGGATTTTTGTCTTCACCCCAGAGCTCATTGTCCACACATTTGACCTCACACTTCACCTCTCTGAACCTCATTGTCCTTTTGGGGGCGTGTGGGATGGGGGGTATGCTGTGTCAAGACACACGTAAGAGCATTTTACCATATGTAGTGCTTAAGAGCCTGAGGTCTGGTGTCAGACTGCATGAGTTTACATCCTGACTGTCCCTCTTGCTGGCTGGTAACCAGCCTTGGGTTTATTATTGAACCTCTTTGTCTCTTAGTCATCTCATCAGTAAGTCTACCTCATGTGGTTCTGTAAGGACTAATTAATATCCTGGAGAAGTAGCTGACGTAGTCCCTGATGATCAGTGGGGCTAATACAAGCTTGGTGTGGTTGCTGTAAGAATTAGAAATAAGAGCTGCCATTTATTGGAAGCCTACCAAGGACTGAGTGCTTCATGTGAGATAACAGCCAGTACCAGAGCAGATGTAAAGCACCTGGCCCATAGGTAGTCAATAAATGGTAACAATTGTTTGACATTAACAAATAATCACAAAAGGTAGTGAGGCTCCAGACAATGCCTTATGTTTATCTCAAGGTTGATTCCCCTAATCTTCCTGCTCATTGCTGACTTTGAGGGGATTCCAGGAGCTGTTGTCCACAGCACCTACTGAAAATGTGGCCCTGTGGTATGCTGTTGTGATGACTGCTGTGGTAGAGTCATGGGGCTGAAAGCATGGCCTTTGGGGCACCCCGAACTTATTAGAAATGCAGCATCACAGGCACCATCAGAACCAGACACCCAGGTGATGCGGATGCACATTAAGGCTTGAGAAGCACTGCTGTAGGCAGGCTGGGCGAATGGATGATTTCTGTCTAGTGTGGTGGTGTTTGGGAGATTCGTGCTAGAGATGCCTTAGAGCTGAACTTGGAAGGATGAGTAGGAGTTTCCCTGAAGTGTCCTTAGGGACCAGCTTGTATAGGGTCTTGATCGTCAGGCTGAGGAGTGTGGACATGCGGATTGTGTGTGGGTGTTAAGAGTGGCTTTGTCCCCTGGAGGCTCATTAAAATTACGGATTCTAGGGTATCTCTCAGGCCCTCTGAATCACAGTCTCCATTCTCAGAGAGCTCCTGAGATGAGTCCTATCTGCTGAGGCCCAAGACCCACCGTAGGGAACCAGAGGGGGTTTTCAAGCAGAGGAGCTAGGTCAGAGCAGTTCAAGGAATAAGCCTTAGTTTCCTCATCTCTAAAATGGGAATGTCTAAAAGAGTGCCCATCTCAGATGCAAGGTTGTTGTGGGGTCCGCTGAGCAAATGTACGTAGGTCACAGAAATATCGGTTGTGTAACCAAAGAACTCCAAGAATCTCTAAGCCTAAAGAATTGGGCTTTGTTGTGGCCCAGTTTGTGGTTCTTATCTCTTCCTAACTCCACTTCTCAAAGCTAGGTAATCGTACATTCTCTAAGCCCTAAAGTAACGTTTTTGAGCACAAGCTCTTCTCCGTTGCCCTTCCCCTTCTCCCCACCCTTCTTCAGTGCTGCCTGGTGGTTTTACTCTGTGGCACTCTGGTAGTAAGCTGAGCTAAGGTGGTGCTTCTCAAACTTGCCCTGGGAGTGAATCACCTGGTGATCTCGTTAAAATACAGAATCTGGTTTAGTAGATCTGGTGGGGTTAGAGATTCTGCATTTTCCAACAAGCTTCCAGGTGACACCAAACTGCACTGTGAGTGGCAATACTAAGGAACTCAGTCTTGGTTGCACCCCAGCTTTTCCTGGAAGGAAACGAGTTTATGCTGATTCAGTGTAGCCCTTAAAGAGAAGGAAACTAATATTGGTTGAGTGCTTACTTTTTGCCAGGTCATGGGGGTTTCGCATACACTAGCTCATTTAAGTCCTACAACTCAGTGAAGACTATGGTTCATCCCCATTTTACAGATGAGAAAGTTGAGACTCAGAGGGGTAATTTGCCTTTGCCCAAGTTCACAGAGATAGTGAGTGGATTGGGGTTAAAAGCCAGGTCTTCCTACCTCTGCTATGTCCACCCGTTTGACGTTTTTTTTCTTTCACCACCACCATCTCTCACCTTGTGTAGTAAGAACTCACTCACCTTTCTAGCCATAGTCTTGGTCAGTCTCTGTGTAACATCCTTAACCCTAGAAGAATTATCAGTCTCTTTACCTTTCACTTCTTGTGAGGCCTTGAAGTGGTGTTGAAGTGATGTTGAATGGAGGGTGCCTATTTGTTGAAGGGAAGGGAGGATGTGTATGTTTGGGTGGGAAGAGATCAGATTGTCTGCTTCCTTACATATCTGGCTTTGGTATTAGTATAACACTAATTAGACAGATTTAAACAGAATAGAACTGAATTTAGGAAGTGGTTTGCTCCTGTTAGCCCAACTCAGCCCATCAGCTAGAGGTATAAGCCTGGATAGGAATATCTGAACAGCCAACGCATGTATTTAGACACCAGGGATACAGTTGGAAACCAGAGAGACGAAGTCCCCACCCTTAGTTTTAATGTATAACACAGACCATTAAACAAGCAGTAACAAAGTATTGACAAGGACTGAGTTGGTAGAAGTACAGGTGAGGCAATGGGGGATAGTGGTTAAGGCCTTGGGCTCCAGTGGCCACCCACCAGGACTTAGAATCCCTGCTGTCCTGAGACCTTGGACTGGTGATTTCATCTCATTAAAGCCTCAGATTCTTCATCTGTAAAATGGGGCTACGAGAACTGATGGAGATAATGCAAGTGTAAGCCCCGCGTTGTGTCTGGCATCTGTTGAATACTAGCGGCAGGCACACTTATTTCAGGAAGTTTTGCAGCACATAGTGGGAGCAGCTAACCTAGTTTGGGGAGTATGGTGGTGGCCTGGGAAAGCTTGCCATTGGAAGTTATGTGACAACAGCATTTTCTTTGTCTGAAAATAGTCTTATTTGTGTTTAAATAAAATTTAATCAAATAATACAATTAAAAAAATTTTTTTAAATCTCACCACCTGGTAACTTCTTGCCAGAAACCTCAGTGTATATACTACAAATATAAATAACATAGGTTTGCGTTTACTCATTCTAATATGAGTATCATGTGCTGACACAGCTCAGCGGTTAGCACTGCGATAAAAAGATCCTAGGGACAAGAGATAATAAAAATAACAATAGGAACTAAGAGAACAGAAACTGAATTGGTTCCTTGGGCTGGGGAACCAGTACAGTATTCACTGGCTAGCCTAATAAGAAAAGGGATGCCTCTCCATTAAAAGACAGCCCAGAGCCCCTGAGAGGGAACTGGCTACCTTGGTTTTTGGGACCATGTTTGCTGGACTTAATGTGGGGTAATCAAATACAGCTTCAAGGCATTTAGAGCTCTGAGGGAAATGCTGGGAGGAACCAAGTGGATTTGAGTTGTAACAGACAGGTGCTGACTGGAATCTCTGGAAATGGCCTGGGGCCACCAGTAGGTGGGAGGGAGGAGAGCAGTTAGTGTTCAAGGAAGGAAGATACCAGGAGCAGAACTGTATGTGCTCTCTCATTTCTCACAGAGTTTAGTTAGGTAGTTGTTTTGTATTGTCTTTTTATTTCAGAGAGAAATGGAGGGGGGAGGTGTGACAGAGCTCTGGTTCTCAGTGACCCATGCATGTCTAGGCGCCGCCTGGTGGGTCCATGCTACCCTGTAGACACTCTGAAAAGGCACTCAGCCTCTTCAAGTTTGCCATTCTTCCTCCTTCCTTCAATTAAGAAAAAAATGTTCCGTTACAAAAATAACATCTTAAATCAAACCTTACAGAAAATACACCATGGAAAGCGTAAATCTTCTTTTACTGCCTCATTCTGTTTCCAAGATCATCAAACTGTTTTGACTTAAGTATACGTATATTTTTAAATTTTATTGTGCTTTAGGTGAAAGTTTACAGTGCAAATTAATTTCTCACTCAAAAATTTATACACAAATTGTTTTGTGACATTGGTTGCAATCCCTGCCATGTGTCAGCACTCTCCCCCTTTCCACCCTGGGTTCCCTGTGTCCTTTCATCCAGTTTTCCTGTCCCTTTCTGCCTTCTCCTCTTTGCTTTTGGGCAGGTGTTGCCCATTTAGTCTTGACTGACCTGAGAAGCACATTCGTTACATGTGTTGTTCTGTAGGCCTGTCTGATCTTTGGTTGAAAGGTGGACTTCAGGAGTGGCTTCAGTTCTGAGTTAGCAGGTGTCCAAGGGAGTCCAAGCAGGTGTCTTGGGGAGTTTCTCCAGTCTTTGTCAGACCAGTAAGTCTGGTTTTTTTGTGTGAATTTGAGTTTTGTTCTACATTTTTCTCCCGCTCTGTTTGGGACTCTTATCGTGATCTCTATCAGACTGGTAGGTGATGGTAGCCAGGCACCATCTAGTTCTTCTGGGCTCAGGCTGGTGGAGGCTGTGGTTCATGTGGTCCATTAGTCCTTCAGGCTAATATTTTCCTTGCGTCTTTGGTTTTCTTCATTCTCCTTTGCCCCCAACGGGATGGGACCAATAGATGTATGTTTGATGGCCACTCACGAACTTGTAAGATCCCAGATGCTACTCACAAAGTAGGATGTAGATCACTTTCTTTATGAACTATGTTATGTCACTTGACCTAGATGTCCCCCAAGACCGTGGTCTCCAGCCCTCAGCCCCAGTAACTCAGTCCCTCAAGGAGTCTGGATGTGATTGACTTATTTCACTGAGCATAATGTCCTCCGTATTCACTCATGTTGTGAGATGTTTCACAGATTCGTCATTGTTCTTTATCATTGTGTAGTATTCCATTGTATGTATGTACCATAATTTGTTTATCCATTCATCTGTTGATGGGTACTTAGGATGTTTCCATCTTTTTGCTGTTGTGAATAGGGTTGCAGTGAACCTGAGAGTGTATATGTCTATTTGTATGACAGCTCTTGTTTTTCTAGGATATATTCCTAAGAGTGGGATTGCTGGATTGTGTGGTAATTCTATTTCTAGCTTTTTAAGGAGGCATTATATCATTTTCCATAGTAGTTATACCATTTTACATTCCTACTAGCAGTACATAAGAGTTCCAGTCTTTCTGCAACCTCTCCAACATTTATTTTCTGTGTTTTTGATTACTTCCAGTATTGTCAGGATGAGATGGTATTCTCATTGTAGTTTTGATTTGCGTTTGTCTAATGGTTGGTGATCGTGAGCAGTTCTTCATGTGTCTGCTAGCTGCCTGAATGTCTTTGGTGAATGAAGTGTCTGATGATATCTTTTGCCCATTTTTTCAATTGGATTATTTGTCTTTTTGTTGTTGAGGTATTGAAGTATTTTGTAGATTTTGGAGATTAGACCCTTGTTGGATATGTCGTAGCCAAAAGTTTTTTCCCAGTCAAAAAGGTTCTCTTTTTATTCTTTTGGTGAAGTCTTTTGGTGAGCATAAGTGTTTAATTTTTAGGAGCTCCCAGTTATCTAGTTTTATCTTCTGGTGTTTGTACATTGTTAGTTATGGTTTGTACTGTATTTATGCCATGTATTAAGGCTCCTAGCATTGTTCTGTTTTTCTTCCATGTTCTTTATCATTTTATATTTAGATCTTTGATACATTTTGAGTTAGTTTTTCTGTATGATGTGAGGTATGGGTCCTGTTTTCATTTTTTTACAGATGGCCATCAGTTTTGCCAGCACCATTTGTTAAAAAGACTGTCTTCTCTCCATTTAATGGACTTTGGTCCTTTTTTTCCTTTTAATTGTATGTTAGATGAAGGTTTACAGAGAAAATTTGTTTCTCATTAAACAATTAATACACATACTGTTTTGTGACATTGGTTGCCAACCCCATGACATGTCAGCACTCTCCCCTTCTAGACCTTGGGTTCCCCATTACCAGCTTTCCTGTCCCTCTCCTACCCTCTCATCCTTGCCCCTGGACCGGTGTGCCCATTTAGTCTCATTTTGTTTTATGGGCCTGTCTAATCTTTGACTGAAGAATGACCCCTCAGGAGTGACTTCAGTACTGAGTTAAAAGGGAGTCCGGGGGCCATACTCTGAGGGTTTCTCTAGTCTCTGTCAAACAATAAGTCTGATTTTTTTGTATGTGTGTGTGAGTTAGAATTTTGTTCTACATTTTTCTCCAGCTCTGTCCAGGACCCTCTAGTGTGGTCCTTTGTCAGAGCAGTCGGTGGTGGTAGCTGAGCACCATCTAGTTGTGCTGGACTCAGTCTGGTGGAGGCTGTGGTATTTGTGGTCCATTATTTGGTCTTTTGTTTTAACTTATATTTGAAGACCACTTCAGACCCCCATCTGTTAGTAGCTGTAATTTTAGTAGCTGGCTTGAGAATATACCTACCTATAAAAAGGCTACAAAGAGTTCAGCAAAGTTTTTAAAAAATGTATCATTATTAACCCCAGTGGCATCCAGATACACCTAAAAAGGTGTACTCACAGGTGTGTGGGAGTTGCTGCCTTACTCTTTCTGAAACTCTGTGTGTGCATGTGTACATGCAATGCCATGCATTAACACAGCGGATCCCTAGGAGGGTTAGGGTGTGGAAGGTTTAAATCCCTTGAGGACTGGGCCTGAAATTGCAGCCCTTTTAAGGAGCGAACATGAGTGTCTCACCTCCTTCCACTAGGTTACTCTGCATAGATGGGATAGTTTCCCATTCTTTAACTTTCCTAGCCTTTTGGTTCCCTTGCTGCCAGAAGCTCTGACAGGCTGACTTGGGGCCTTTGCTAAGGATTGGTGGGTGAAGCCTGCAAGGGTAGTAGAGCCTTACTTTAGGGAAGTGTCGTCTGGTGTGGGTGTGATTTGCTGGAGCTCATTACTAAAACTGATTCTTTCTTCTGGAGTCCCTTAACCAAACCCAGTGCATTAACTACTAAGCTTCTCAATGCCACAGATATTCTTTCCCCTCCTTTGTGCCAGTGTTCCCTGCCCTGTTGTCTGTTTTAGGTTGTTAAAGATAGTTGAAGTGGTGGTGAGATTTCAGAGGGCTTACAGACAAGTGGAACATGGACCTTCAGCTCATCTCGTCATAAAAATGATCCTGCCATTTCCAGAGGGTCTCCAGGTTTGGAGTAAAACACTGGACACCCTAGACACAATCCACGTTCAGTTTGCTATGTGTATTTCTATATTTTATATGCCATGTCTTCGATTTAGCTTTTTTTTCCACCTAAAGATTCTGAAATCAGGATGACTTAATGTAATACCTATAGTATAACATTTTTTCTTTCCTTGAAAAACTCAATATATCAGTGATCTAGAATTTAGGAATTACAGTATTAAATTTCAAATGAGTATTCACACACACACACATAGCCCTAGTATGGGAGTGTGTGTGTACACATATACACAAGATGCCTACTTAGAAGCCAACCTGACTTGCCCCTCTCTCCCGTGTGTTAGGTTTGAGAGCACTGTGCAAGTGAGCAAATTGCAAGACCTCATCAACCGTAGCAAAATGGCCAGATGCAGAGGACGGTTTGTGTGTCCAGTAATCCTGTTCAAGGGCAAGGTAAGGTCCATACTATGTCCTTCACACTCCCTGAGGCTCTGTTCTGAGGTAACTGCCTTAATGCAAAGTGTAGGGTCTTCATGTTCTCCACGTCTGCCTGCAGAGTGTGGGGTGGTTACTGGGTGCCTGGTGCTGTCGGAAGCAGGCCAGAGAAGCCAACAATTTCTGACACTGCCTTCGAGGACGAGACAAAGCAGGGAAAGGAAGTTCCCACAAAAATACCTCTTCTTGTGTTCTGGAGCCAGACTGCCTAGGTTCAGATCCTGCCTCTGTTACTTCCTGAATGTGAGACGTTGGGCAAGTACTTAGTCTCTCAGGACCTCAATTTCCTTCTGGATAAAATGGAAATGATAATCATGCATACTTAAAAGATTTATGGTGTGGATTAAATTAAGGGAGTTGATACGTTGTCGGTTGTTCATTCTTTCAGTCATATAGCTCACCAAGACTTTATCGAGTGCTTATTACATACCAGGAGCTGTTTCAGACCTTGACATGCGTCAGTGTGTAAAGCAGACTAAAATCCTTACCCTCATGGAGCTTATATTCTAGTGACTTTTTCTCTTGGGCTCTTCAATATGGTCTCATTTCACTTGTCTTGTTATAATCTTTTGGTATAAGTAATGTTTCCATTTTGCAGAGGAAGCAAAGGCTATGGTTAAATAACTTCCCCAAGTTCATTTAGAAAGCTGGGATTTGAACCTAGATCATTCTTATCCCAAAACACCATCAGCATAGCACACTGTGATTTGGGGTCACATGGTGTGGTTTTAACTCTTAAGTGTAAGAGGAGTCCCCAAAGAGGGACAGCAGTGTGGGCTGAGAGACCAACGGCATCATGAAGAGAGTAGGACTTGGTATGAGTGCCTTGGAGGCCAAGTGGAACGCTAGTTGGCAGGAAGGGGCAGGAGGGCATGCTGCACAGGTGATGCAGTACTGGATCAGGCATGGCAGCAGGAAGGAGAGAGGACCAGGACTGAGCCTGCCTGCAGTGGAGGACCAGACTGGACCAGAAGGTGGCAGGGATGGAATGGAGGTGACTGAAAGCCAGCTGAGGTATTTGCACGTACCAGGAGTACCACTACGTTTGAGCAGGGACATACAGAGCGAAAGTAGTATTGTTGGGAAGGTTAGTGCAGGGGAAGTGGCTAAAGCAGAGGGTGCCTGGAGGAGGGAATGGCAAAGATGCAATCCATTTATTGGTTCACAGGCAGCTGAGTGCCTTAGGTGCAGGAACTGGTCGTGGTGCTGTAGTTACAGGGGTTTACAGACATCACTGCAGGCATCCAGGTTGGTGGTCAGGGTTCCAGGACGGGGAAGGAGAGATCTGAGGGCTGCTTCAGTCCCTCAGTGTGCTTTTCTTCTGTAAAATGGGAGACAAGCAATTGGGAAAGGGGAGGTAGACAAGGGACTCGGCAGAAGGCTTCCTTGGACAGATTGATTTTAAGAAAGAGTGTCCTAGAAATGGATCTCTTAAAGCCATTTGTTCTTCCTTCCCTTTGGAAAGTGTTAATGCTCCTAGAAGTTATAGGAATCTCAGTTTGAATACCACTGCTACCCCAGAGCACAGTGCTTGTCACTAGGAAGTTAACATATGAAATATCCAAACCACTGTTTCCCAAGGTGTGTTCCATAGAACAGTAGTTTAAGGATATGCTTGTGGAAAGAGTTCCCTGTCAAATGAGCATGAGAAATATTCAAACCAGATTTGGCCAACCTCCAGTCTCCAGAATCATAAAGTACAGTGACGTGTAGTAGAGGCCCTGAGAAGTCCTGTAGCTCAGAGACCTGGGTAACTGTGTCGAATCTGGTTTCTCTCAGTGGTCTGCAGATCATTAGTAAAGAACTTCTTTGAATGCGTTTCACTAAACATCTCCCAATGGTTGGGGCTTAGTCTAGGGGTGGAGCTGTATGTCAGATGGTGGGCAGACCTGTGAGACAAGAGCCCTCAACCCACTGGTCTCAGAGGAATGGCAATGAGTGGCTACTGTGTAGGATTAGTCTAAAAAGTCTTTGGTGTTCTTAAACATTCATGAGAACTTCGTAGTTAATCCTGCTTTCTTCTTCCTTTGCTCCCTCTCCAGGCAGTATGGTACCATTTCATACCTCTTAACTTCTCTGACTCAGTCAGGGTTAATTTACCCAATAGTTAACTTGCTTACATTTTATTGTAATTACGTGTGTAAATGTCCTTTCCTCTCTGCTGGAATCCCTTTGAGAGCAGAGGCCTAGTCTTAGTGCTGTACTCTCAGCACCTAGCAGAGCACCCACTTGTAAGTGCGAGCTCGGGTAGTTCTTGGGTAAAGCAGTGCTGAGCCCTGTGCTAGGTTCTAGTGACACCAGAATGAAGAAGACAGTCTTGTCCTCACAGTTCTCGGTTAGCGAGAAACGGGAGGCAGCTGTGTGAACAGACAATTGAGAGGGAAATTGAAGAGGGCAGAAGTGTGGGGTTTTCTGTTGTAAAATAGTGTCTTCCCTAGAGGTCTGTGGTGCTTGTTAACTTGTATGATGGTGGCAGTGTTTATCTCCAACCCTGCTTTGGAGGTACTTAGCTCTGTAGAGTTGGGGAAGGGGAGGTGTGTTAAGTAATGGTTTGCCAGTGAAGGTCCTCCTTCCTTCAAAACCCATTTCAAGCACTGAAGGGTAAGATATTCTCCCATACCATTTTTCCCCCAAGACTTTTACCTGTCTCTCAGACAATCAAAATTGGGGCAATTCATCTTTCTCTTCGTTTCCTCCCTTAAGAGGTGGGGAGCAGAGGTTAGCCACTTTCGTTCTTTGTGCCAAAGTTGACTACTATATTAGCAAATTCTGCTGAACGCCATTTTGCAAGTAGAATTAAAGCCTGCTCCCAAAAAAAAAAAAAAAAAAAAAAGCGGTTGCAGCAGTACATTGACAGGGAACTGCCAGAAATTCAGGCATGATTCAGAAGAGGATGTGGAACAAGGGATATCATTGCTGATGTCAGATGGATCATGGCTGAAAGCAGAGAATACCAGGAGGTTGTTTACCCGTGTTTCATTGACTGTGTGAAGGTGTTTGACTGTGTGGATCATAACAAATTATGGATAACATTTGCGAAGAATGAGAATCCCAGAACACTTAATTGTGCTTGTGAGAAACCTGTACTTAGACCAAGAGGTGTTTGTTCGAATAGAGCAAGGTGATACTGCATGGTTTAAAGTCAGGAAAGGTGTGCGTCAGGCTTGTATCCTTTCACCATACTTAATCAATCTGTGTGCTGAGCAAATAATCCAAGAAACTGGACTATATGAAGAAGAACGGGGCATCAGGATTGGAGGAAGACTCATTAACAACCTGTGATATGCAGATGATACAACCTTGCTTGCTGAAAGTGAAGAGGACTTGAACCACTTACTAATGATCAAAGACCACAGCCTTTAGTATGGATTACACCTCAACATAAAGAAAACAAAAATCCTCACAGCAGGACCAGTAAGCAACATCATGATAAATGGAGAAAAGATTGAAGTTGTCAAGGATTTTATTTTACTTGGATCCACAATCAACACCCATGGAAGCAGCAGTCAAGAAATCATACGATGCATTGCCTTAGGCACATCTGCTGCAAAAGAGCTCTTTAAAGTGTTAAAAAACAAAGATAACATTTGGAGGACTAAGGTGTACCTGACTCAAGCCGTGGTGTTTTCAGTCACCTCATACACATGTGAAAGCTGGGCAGTGAATAAGCAAGACTAAAGAAGAATTGATGCCTTTGAATTATGGTGTTGGCAAAGGATATTGAATATACCATGGACTGCCAAAAGAACGAACGAATCTGTCTTAGAAGAAGTACAACCGGAATTCTCCTCAGAAGCAAGGAAGGCGAGACTTCGTCTCACATACTTTGGACATGTTATCAGCAGGGACCAGTCCCTGGAGAAGGACATCATGCTTGGTAAAGTGGAAGGTCAGCAAAAAAGAGGAAGACCCTCAATGAGATGGATTGACAGTGACAGCAACAATGGGCTCAAGCATAGCAACGATTGTGAAGGATGGCGCAGGACCGGGCAGTGTTTCATTCTGTCGTACATAGGGTCACTAAGAGTTGGGACCGGCACGGCGGCACCTAACAGCAGTAACAACAACCTAATTAGAGAAATGGAGAGCATTCAGAGTAGATGTTGCTTTTTCAGTCAGGAGCTAAGCCGAAAGTGCCGGAGTGATGGATTAGGAATGGGACCGTGGTGCCCAGGAGCAGGTGTCCAGTGTTGGACTCTGTGGCAGGTTGGGCCCTTTCTGCAGAGTTCTGTGCCCACTTGGAGATTTGGCAGATAGCTTTCTCCCTCCCTCTGTGACTCTGGACAAGTCCTGCTGGGCCCAGGGCTAGCTGCCTTGGTTACGAAAAAGACAAGGACAGAGAGAAGGGACTTGAGAGAAGAATGGAAGCAAAAGATTTCCGAACCTTGAAAAGAATTCCAGAATCTGTCTCAAAGCTCAGCAGCCAAAGTGGGAGATGTGGCTGCTCTGAAAAAATTTAACAGAAAAAAATGCAAAGGAGAGGTTTGGGTGCCAGCAGCTTAGATGAATGGATGAGCATGGTAATCAAAACTTCAGCAAGCTGGATAGCTGCCTGTTCTGATCTGCCCTTGGCAATCAGACCTCCCCTTACCATCAGAGTCTTAGGGGTCCTCAGCCTGGGGATTGGCACGTTCTGCTAAGGCACTCCATCTCGCTGTTCCTCGTTCCTTGGAGGGCAATGGCTCCTAAGGGTTGGGAGTGGATGGGTGCACCTGGGAGAGTCCAGGAACCCCTGGAAATGTAGGTAAACCATGATGTGCATTTTTTTTTCTGGTGACAGTTTAAAGTTTTCATCAGATTTTCGAAGTGTTCTTAGACCTAGAAAAGTTAAGCAGCCTCCACCATAGGGCATCCTGCTAGACCCCTGGAATCCCAACGCTGGTTCTTCTATTTAGGCTTCCAGAACAGTCTTTCCACTAACTGGTTCTCGCCCCAGCCTTGAAAAACCACCCCACACCACCCCTAGTTATATCCAGGTCGTCACCCCTCCCCAAGCTGCTGCTGCCCTAGAGGATCTGGTTCCCACTCACACCCCTTCCTTTGATTCTGCAGTCTTCCAGGGACCCACTTTACATTGCCAGGTTGTGTGGCCCATTCAGAAATGAACTCCACCCCCGTCACCTTACAGTGTCCCCACTCCTGGCTTCCCACCCAGCCCCACTGTCACACCCTGTCTTTGGCTGCTCTGGTGCTTACCCACCACCAGGGATGTCCTCTCATCCCCCAGCCCTGCTGGAGCGCATGACACACAGCTTATTCAAAGGGGCCTCCTTACAACTGGATATTGATGTTCATGCCAGTGGGCTAGTTTCTGGAATTGTAACCCTCAAACCGATCCCTTTAATGATGGTGAAAATAATAAAAGAATATTTAACCACAGTTATAGTTACTTCATATCCTTGATGAGGAAGAGAGAGAAGATAGGATTTCTTTAAAAAAAAAGACAACCCAAACATATCTTTAACTGGCTGCTGACGGCATGACTCCAAGTAGCAGTCAGCAGAAGGCTGGGGAGGTTGGTGGGTCTGGATCCTTAGCCCACCTTCCCCCTCCTGTGTGACCTGACGCATCACGTAACCTCCCTGCACCAGTTGCTCTTCGTCTGTGAAACTGCAGAAACGCTGCTGGGCATTTCTACCTGATGTGTTTGTCCAGCAAGAGGGTGAGTGTTAGGAGACAGTGCTGTGCCTGGCACGCGGTGCTCACACAACAGCCGCCGCCTCCCACTGCTGCCGTCAGTGACTCTGGTGCCAGGATAGAGGTTGTGGGCTAGGTTCTAGGAATGCTCCAGACTGACTTCTGCAGCCTTGCTGCTGAGAAAGCTCTGGGGGTACTCCTGACCCATTATGCTGACCTGGAAGTGTCAGAGGAGTCCTAGCTGCTCCTTCAGCGGGTACACTTCAGAGAGCCGTCTGACCCTGACAATGCTGTCTCTCTCCCAGCACATCTGCAGGTCGGCCACGCTGGCTGGATGGGGGGAGCTGTATGGACGCACTGGCTACAACTATATTTTCTCAGGTGAATGTCGAGCAGCATCCTCTAGGACTGAGAACAAGAACCCAGATAGAGACTGTCCGCCCACTGCCACGGAGGCCTAGCTAGAGGGTGGTGGTGAGCAGGGTGGAGACTAGGACCTCCCTTTCATCAGGGACCAGGAGACAGATGGGCGTTCACACGAGATGTTCTGGGTAAAGAGAGCTGCTGGGTGGAAAGAGACATGTGGCCGCCCCTCAAGGGGGAACCAGGGTGTCCCAGCCCACCTCAGCACTGTGGGGTGGAAGCTGGTCGGGAGGCCCCTGGATGGAGCCACTGACACAGGCTTCTCTGACAGGGGGTGCAGATGATGCCTGGGCAGATGCGGAGGACGTCACGGAGGAGGACTGCGCTCTCCGGTCAGTGCTGGGTCGCTGGGAGTTAGGGGTGGGTGGTCTGACCAGGGTGGCTGTTTTCACACTGATGGTGTGTGCTCCTCACTGTCCCAGGGGAGTAGATGGCTCCTTTCTTCTGTCCACCGTGCCCACGCCCTGGAAATAGGGTTGCTGAAGTCTAGTGGTAGCCTCACACCAAAGCTGACATTATTAAATACCTGCAGTAGTCTGTGTTCGTCCTTTCTGCACAGCAGGATCTCAGAAGCACTGCCCCGCGCCCCCACCCCCTGCTCCCTCGTTCCTGCAGCCTTGGTACAGAAGGTCTGAGACGGAGCCCAGACATCTGTATCTGTTTGAAAGCCCACAGAGCTTCCCTTGTGCGGTGAGGTGTTGACCCCTTACTGCCAGAGTGCACAGTGCACCTGGTGCCAGGGCAAAGGGTGGGGGCTACCGGCTCTGCCTGCACACAGACAGTCTAGCCTGGAACGTAGAGACTAGAAGTTTCACAGCTGCGTGACTGGGGCCCTAAGTAAGAGCTCTATACAAAGGAGTACATTGAGCCTCTGTAAGGGAGAGAAACGGGCTGGTTCGCACTCTTCCTACCCTGTTTCTAAAACAATACCGTATGATATTTTGGAAAATATTTGTACCATGTGAACATCTTTAACTGGTGTAAAGCATCCCTGGAATGCACACGAGCACCCTAGTAAAGCCAGCTGCCCAAAATCAGACTCAGTGCAGGGAGGGGGCCTGCCTGGGCCAGGGTCTGCCTGTTAGCTCCGGGGCAGTGGCTCACACTTGCCCTCAGGAATGCCCAGCTCTCCCTCTAAAATGAGTCAGCCTTGCCTCTGCCAGGTTGTCTTCTGCAGCATACACTGTGCTCAGTGAGGGTATCACTGGACACCAGAGCAGTGGGCATTAAAAAACAATGATGACTGTCTGTTCTTTCCACTTTGCCTGTATCTGCACGGCCAATCAAAGGGCAGCGTGGGGATTAGAAGAACTTTATCTTCGGCTTCATAGGCCTGCTAAGTAGATGGAATTCACTTGCTAGTGTTTGGCAATCAGTTGATAAAATGCTCTAAGAGTCCATCTCTCAGCAGGAATTTCAGTCTGTTAGGTTATGAGCAAGTCATGTGGCTAAAACTGGTCATAAGCTAGGGGAAAGGGGAAGTGGGGTAGAGAGAAATAAACTGCTGATGGAGCTCAGAGACACTATCAGCCACCAGCTTGCTGCTCTTCAGAACTTTGAGATTATCTTGAGTCTTCTGGCTTAATGTCAAGCAGTGCCAAAAAGCCCTTTCCCATTTCCAGGCTGCAAATTGCTTCTCTTTGAAATATGTCCCAGAGAGATGGGTAATCTTTTAGAAGGTCACCTTCTCTGCATCCTTCCTGAAACTAGTTGGCCTGTCTTGGCTCTCCCTCTGGCTTCTGGAGAAGAGAAGCAGGAGTTCCTGCCAGTGACCCCATACTCCTTGAACAGCCCTGCCCCCCAGCTTCTCTGAACGAATGTACTTGTGTAACTTCTCCTCTGGCTCTTCTTCATTTCAGAAGTGCTGACACGCATCTTTTTGATAAGGTCAGAGGCCATGACATCAAGCTGCTTCGGTACCTGTCAGTCAAATACATCTGTGACCTGATGGTAGAGAACAAGAAGGTGAAGTTTGGCATGAAGTAAGTACAGGCACACACAAGGAAGCGGTGGAGGTGATGTGCCCACAGACTTGTGACACAGAGTGGTAGTAAATAACAGTTGTTGAGTGCTTGCCACGTGCCAGGCCTCGTGTCTAGCGCTTCATGTGCATCTTCTCATTGTATCTTCAAACAACCCTGAAGGTAGGTGCCATTGTCCCCCTTTTACAGACGAAAAACTGAAGCACAGAGAGGTCAAGTAACTTGCTCAAGGTCGTACTTCTAGTAACTGAGGGAGCCACGAGACTAATTCAAGTGCTCTACTGCTTCTCTTTTAGATGCCTTTTTATTTTTTTCCCCTGGTTCTACGCTCCATCTCTAGTAGATTAGAGTCTCTTAAAATGGAACAAAAAATCAACATCTACCCAGTACTTTGTGACTACTATTATAAAAATACATATATGGGCCAAATCTTCATATAATAGGGCAAACATTTTTTTTAAATGAAACCTGGGTTAGAGTGATGACATTATAGGAGTTTTTTCCAACATGTTTAATGCTTTTTTAAAATATACATATAATATTTAATTATCCTAAGAGGTAGTCTTAAAAATAAGGTATAGTGAGGCTGAAGTCCTAGCTCAGCTATTTGTAGCTATATGAATATTCCCTTATTCCCTGTCTTCATCTGTCAGAATTGTTGTGTGCCATCGAGTTGATTCCGACTCATAGGGACCCTATAGGACAGAGTAGAACTGCCCCATAGGGTTTCGTAGGCTGAAATCTTTACAAGAAAAGATTGCCACATCTTTCTCCTGTGGAGCGGCTGGTGGGTTCAGACTGTAGACCTCCTGGTTAATAGCCGAGTGGTTAATGATTGCACCACCACGGCTCCTTTCTGTCAGAATAGCGCCAAGGTTTTCCCTTTCAGATGCTTTGCGTTTACCCTGTTGGGAAGGTGATCTCAGTGAATGTTGGAGAAGACTGTAATGGGGAGAAAGGGAGGGGCTGTCCACCCTCCTGGTCAGAGTGGCTGTGTGGCCTCATTTGTGGGGCTTTAGGTGCTGCCTGAGGTCTGCCACAATATTAGAGGGAGATCAAGCTCTCTTGCCTGATGAGCTAGAGTGGGGGGCAGAGAAGTTAGATTTCATAATTGTTCAAAATAAGCACTACTGAAGGGAATCATTCTTACTCTGAAGACTAGCTTATTTAGCAGGAAGTTTATTTTAAGTTATTGTAATGCTCACTGAGGGGATGGTGTGTGTGTATGTGTGTGTTGTGATGCCGTAACACATTGTGTCCCTGTCTTGTAGTGTAACCTCCTCCGAGAAGGTGGACAAAGCCCAGCGCTATGCCGACTTCACTCTCCTCTCCATCCCGTATCCAGGTAGGGAGCTCTTTTCAGGGACTAGTCAAGGACAGGCTTCCGAGGACTGGGGGACACAAGGAGGCCACCCACAGGCCTTCCGTACTTCAGCACCAAAAGCATTCCCAGAGGCAGCTTCTGTCAGTCAGCATAGAGTTAACAGGCTCTCACACTAGAGTATGACAGTGTGCCAGAAGGGCTTTCCACTTGCACGGGTCCTGGGATTGAGTCCTGGCACTTCTACGCACTAGCTACAACCTTGAGTGAGTTACTTCACTTCTCTGGCCTCAAGTTTTCTCAGGTGTTGGAGCTTAGAAAGGTTTAGCTCAGGGTTTTGTTGTGAAGATTAGATGAGATCATGTATATTAAAGTGCTCTGTGCATGGAAGGTATTATTTAAGTGTAAAATGACGTTATTAGTACCCTGTGTCAGAAACTAATCGTGATGCTCTAGCCGTGTGGACGTGAACCTGTGCATGTATGGCCTGCCATGATCAAGTTCTTGATGGGAATTGCCCCTGGCGAGGCTGTTCTGTGGTGGAAGAACATACATTTGCCCTGTCCCCAGTAACTGCTCAGTAGCCTCAGTATGTTGTGAAGCACTAGGTGTCCGCAGAGCTGTGTTTGTCTCTGGTGCACGAAAGCGCATGCAACCTGTGGCCAGGGCAGTATTCTCTGCGGCGTTGTTTTTGTTGTACTGTCAAGTCAGTTCCGACTCATAGTGACCCTACAGGACAGAGTAGAACTGCCCCATAGGGTTTCCTAGGCTGTAATCTTTATGAGAGCAGATCACCAGGTGTTTCTCCCATGGAGCAGCTGGTAGGTTGGAATTGCCAGCCTTTTGGTTAACAGCTGAGGGCCTAACCACTGTGCAACCAGGGCTCCTTAGTATTTTTTGCAGTAAGTATGAAAGCTGTAGTCCAGTGTGTAGCATTTATGCTCTCTGACGGTCCCTGCTTGTTCAGCAAGGGGGGCCGGGGGCCTAACATCAGCATAAGATTTTGTCAACAGACAGTAGGGAGTATCCTCTTTTGCTTGAAACAGCTCTTCTTTTTTTCTGCACCAACATCTGCCTTCAGTTGTATGTTGGATCTTGTCTTCTCCTTTTGGAGCCACATAGCTAACAGCCAGGGCAAGCTTGGTGACAGCAGGCTGCTGTGTAGCCAGGAGGCCAGCTCCTCATTAGAACTGCAAGTTCATCCAGTGCCTTTTGGGGAGAGGGTGTCCTCATGACATGTCATGAGGTGTTCAAAGCACAGCTCTTACGATCTGGCTCTCTCTCGGTGGCCTCCACGCACGTCTCTCTTCACTATTGCCAGTGTAGCATTTGCTGCCATAGGAGCTGGGTGTGAATCTCAGCTCTAGCGCTGTGTGTCCTTGGGCAAGTGCCTTAACCCTTCTGAGCATCGGTTTCATCCTCCAGAAAATGAGGATAATGGTGCTTATTTTAGAGTGGAGCATCAGACCCATCCATAATAGATGTGCAGGACATTATAGGCTGAAGGGAGTGGGCATGACGGTCATGGGTGGGGAGAAAGGCTCAGGCAGGCAGCCTCTTCCCTAAAAGCCACTATGAATACATGAAGACGATAGTGATGATGGAAAACCCTGACCCCTGTGGGCTTGACAGTGTCAGAGCTGCATTGTCACAGGAGTGTCCAGCCGCAGGTGTCTGCACAGAGCCTTTGGGGAGCTCTAGGACTGGTTTTAGACTGCTCCTGGCTCCCTGGAGAGGCTTCGGGGGCCCCACAGATCACGGAGCCCTCGCACCAACCATCAAGTTCTGCGCTGCCAGATGGGCCGAGCATCACTTTCTTTGTTGATATTTAGAGTCCAAATAGGACTTGGTTTAGAAAAATTAGTTTTGCTGGAACTTTGAATACCACTGCTAAGATACTAGCCAGTGCCCTTTCTGCTGTAGTTGGCAGCTTTTTACAAGAACCCCAAAATGCTAATAATACCTTTTGGCCCATTTCTTCTAGTAATCTGTCATCAGACCATAATGCAGTTGCTACATGGCTGCAGGTGTTCACTGTAATGTCTATTTATAATAGCAAAATACTGGAAAGTTTTCATTAACCAGAATGATTAAATAAATGATATACAACATTGACAGAATGATACATTTCACAGTCATAGAAAAATGCCTAAACTATTGGAAGTGGAAAAATGCTTAAGATGAGAAGCAGGATTCAAAAGTGTATCTATAGTACAATCTCAACTATGTAAAGGGGAAAAATGCTCACAAACAGAAAGGTTAGAAGGGATGTGGCAAAATGGTGAGGTGATAAGATCGTCTTGTCAATATTTTTTCCTATTCTCAAAATGTTTACGTACTGCATTTGAAAGTTTTATTTTAGTTGTGGGGAGCAGGCAGGAGATGGGCGGGGAAGTAAAGAGAGATGAAGAAAAACCAAAAAGCTGGGGTAGGGTTGGGGCAAGTGGCATTGCACACTCAAGTGCAATGGGGATAGAGAGAAAGATTTCTTACTTGATAAACATTGTTAAATATTTTTTTAATGTGCCTGTGTTACTTACGTAACAAGGAAAAGAAAATTACTGTTACCCAAACCGTATCATGAAATTCGCTTTGATACCATTGAAGGGGTTTCAGTGACTTTGAAGCCCAGACAGGAACTGTGACGATGTCAGTTCTAGCTATATCAAACTAACTTGGGCTTAAGTTGGTCCTTGAAAATGAGAAGTGTTCTGTGGGCATTTCCTTCTGGGCACCAAAACAAATGGGCCAAGAATTCTGCAGAACAACAGCAGAGTAGCAGGATACAAGATAAACATTCAAAAATCAGTTGGATTCCTATACACGAATAAGGAGAACGATGAAAAGGAAATCAGGAAAACAATACCATTTTCAATATCCCCTAAAAAGATAAAATACTTAGGAATAAATCTGACTAGGGATGTAAAAGACCTATACAAAGAAAACTACAAAACA
>NW_004443937.1:9549695-9631058 GCF_000243295.1 Trichechus manatus latirostris
AGGGTTGATATGTTGTGGGGTTGTTAACCAATGTCATAAAACAACATGTGTACTACTGTTTCATGAGGAACTATTTGTTCTGTAAGCCTTCACCTGAAGTACAATTAAAAAAAAAAAAAGAAGAATTCTGCAGAACAAGTCTAATCCGGCTCCTCCTTGAGTGAGTTGCTGCCCGCAGCCTTTTGGTCCCTAACCTCGTGCCTCTCGGTTGTTTTGGGCAATGAACATCAGGCATTGCCCTAAGAACCCAGCCTGTTTTAATACTATTTATTTCTCACAAAAACTGCTTTTATGCTATAGGTTGGTCTGAGCTCAGCCTGGAGCCTGTGGTGCTGATTTTAGCAGCTAGTTTGGGAAAACAGAACACTTCACAGGCACTCGGGAGATAACTGGTGTCTCTTCTAAACCTGGGCTCATAAGCTCAGGGCATCTGTCTGATATGGATATTTTTTTCTCCTTCCCAGTGAGGCACCCAGGAATAGGCTGAAGTATTATATAGCTGAGGCTTTTTTCCTGATCTCTCCATCAGCAGTGAGGCCTGGGGGATTAGCGAGCAGAAGGGTGTGTGTGATGAGAGCTGACTAGAAAATACATGGGTGGGTCTTCAGCCCAAGAAGAAGCTCCTGGCCCCACCCTCCAGACCTTCCTGTCCATAGGAACCTATCTGAGTTTCCCTGGCATGGCCTCGGACAGAACTTGGCCCAGGAGTTGGTGGAGAGTTCCATGTGAATTTTTTTGGCCTTTGGCCACTTCCACAAAACTCAGACAACTGTTTATTCCCTTCAGGTACCTCACCACAGTTGGACATATGGCCAAAGCCATGTGACCTCTGAAGTGTGGGTCGCCCTGGTTGAGGAACTGAGAGTAACGGCTGCAAGAAGCTGCTCTCCATGTGCCTTCTCCCAGCCTTGTGGCTTGACCCCCCTCGTGGGCCTGGGATACGCACTGTGTGTGGTCAGACTCAGCAAGTGAAAACCACAGTCCCACGCACAAGATCATTGTCTCTGACCAAAGGCAGCAGGCTGCAGCTTCAGAGCAAAGCAGTAGACTTTCAGCTGCAGAGAGCTATGGGGACCTCGTGGCTGCAGCAGCACAGTGACAGGAGAGGCGTGCTGCAATTTGAGTGCCATGTGTGCTGGTGCTCTGCTAGGTGCTTTATGTGTATCATTTCTATCCTTAAACAGCACTTTACAAATGAGAAAACTAAGGCTTAGAAGTTAAACAACTTGTTCACAGTTGCAGAGCTAAGCGAAAAGCTGGGAATATTGCCAAGCCCTGTTCTCTCCACTGTTTCTTTCTCTGTCCCTGTGGGCCTACCCTAGTGGAGTTTGATTTTTCCAGTGTCAGCTTTGTTCGAGATGGAAATGCCTGTGAGCATCTGTTACAGTTCAGGCCCTGTACTTGGTCCTTTCCAATATGTTGTAACATTCAGTCCTTAATCAAAGGACTGAATTACTGCCCCCATTTTAGGAATGAGGAAGAGTGATCCTCCATCACTAGAGAGGTGGCAGAAAAGGGCGACTGGGGCTCAAATTGTGAGCCACGAGTTTGTTTGCTGGCTGTTGGCACTGCAGGGACACATAGAACTGAGGATCCTAAAAGGAGGGAGAAGTGCCCAGTATTGGGGAGAGCAAGTGAAGAGAGCTTCTGAGAGGTGTGAAGGCAGGCAGGACGCCATAGAGCAATGGAGGCGCGTGCCCTGGGTCTCGCCTGCCCACCTGCCCACCCAGTCTAGTCCCTGTTCCTGTCAGCCTTGGCTCTTTTGGGGCTCATCAGCCTGGAGAAGCATATGAGCTGGTAGCCACCTCAGCCTGTCAGCACTCGGGCCCCTGGCTTAGTCCGGGGCATCTCAGGAGACCTCAGGCTGGGAAGTAGGGTATCGTAATAACTCTGCTCTTCTTTTCTAGGCTGTGAATTTTTCAAGGAATATAAGGACCGGGATTATATGGCTGAAGGGCTTATTTTTAACTGGAAGCAGGTATGAGCAATAACATTCATTATCTTGGGTCTTAATGTTTGTTTGTGAAGGGAGTCCAAGGAGAACAACAAGGAATCTTTTTGGGGAAAGCTACCCTTTTCCTTTCTCTTCTCTAATGAGTCTCATTTCTCTCCTTTCGCTCTTTCCCGTGTACATACATGTTTAAGTTCTCATCATATATACTTTCCTCTCCCTCTTTTAATCTCTTCCTTTCTTTAAAGGAATTTTTCTGGGACAAGAGAAAAAAAGTCCTTCCTCTCCCAGTTGTCTGTGTAAAGACCGGGAGCTTTTCTGTTTCTTCCCCAGTCGGGAGGAGCAGACCACAGGAAATCTGCTGGGGGCGGAATACAAGTTGATGTGCCTGTTTCCATAGCAAACGCTCAAATGTCTGACTGACAGACTCCGTTTAGCCACAGTGATCTAGCCACTTTGATTTTTAACTGTCCCTCCCAGAGTAGCACAGGCATCTGGCCTGGAGAAAGCAAGAGCTGTGCTGATGCCCCCTGCCTGTGGTCCTCATAGTTCCTTAGTCACAGCTCAGTGACAGGGCCACCACCTGCTCCCATCACTACAGCCTCTTCTTGTAGCCAGCTCACATTTCATGGTGTCTTTCTGTCCCCAGGACTACGTCGATGCCCCACTGAGCATCCCTGACTCCCTGAAACGTTCTCTGAACATTGACTGGAGCCAGTATCAGGTGAGAGGCCTGAATCGAGGGGGACAGGAGGGGACTGAAGGGTCCCTTAGATGCCTGGTGACCTGCTTCTGCCCTCAGACCCCTCTGACTCCCCTGACTTCTCACCTCCAGGAAAGGGAGGGTCTGCTTACCTGTTTAACTCTCTCTCTCCTGATCTGCCCTTGTCCCAGATAACCAAAGCTTTCTGAAGGTTACTTGTTCAGAGGTTTGCGTCCACCAGGGGGTTCTGTTTCCAAAGGACCTCTTGGAGTCTGTTTCTCCATGTCTGGGCTTGAGTGACTTTTTCTCATTTTTTCTTTCTTTTAAATATGTATTCTGCCAGAGGAAGTGCAGAGCTGCCTGACCTCATTTGCTCATAGAAACTTTAAAAATTATTTCCATTGTGTTTCTCTTCTCTGACACTGTCCACCATGGAAGGGCCCATAGTCTTACTGGATATCCATCTGCTGTCTCAGTTACCTAGAATGCTGTAACACAAATCCCACAAGTGGGTGGTTTTAAAGAACAGCAATTTATTTTCTCACAGTTCACAGTGTAGGAGACTGGAAGTCCAGATTCAGGGTATGGCTCTAGAGGGAGGTCCTTCTTTGTCTATTTCAGCTTCTAGTAGCTGCTGGAAATCCCTGGAGTTCCTGGGTTTGAAGATGCATCTACCTTCCTCGTCCGATGGTCTCTCTCTTCCCCTTTGTGTCTGCGCGCACATCTGTGTCTAATCTCTTTACATAACTCAGGTTTAGGATTCACCCTCCACTTGCGTGACCTCAACTGATTGATTGATTACATTACATTAGATTGCATTTTGGAAGGTGATTAGATTACATGAGATTACATCCACAAGTGTAGAGGTTAGGATTCCAGCACACATTTAGGGGGACACGACTCAATCCATAACACCATCTGTCTACCATGTTAAGCCACATAGGCCCAAAGGGGCTGCCAGCAGCCTTACTCGCCACCTGCTTCAGCCAGGATGAGGCTGCCTTGTTCTTCTCACCACCCTCCCCATGTCCTGTCCCCTGCTTGGCTGCCACTGCTCAGCCTCCTCAGGTCTGGCTGACACACTGCCCTTTAGCGTCGGGCTCAGGTGTTTGCTCCAAGAAGACATCCCTAATCTGCCTCTTCTCTTCTGCCCCCAGCAGGTAGGGTGCCTGCCATTGTCTTTTCCCCTCTGCTGTGATCACTGCTTGATAGATCTGCTTAGGCGTCCCCAACTCAGAGGCTGGCACAGAGCTAAAAACTTGAAAGATTGAGCCAGGGAATACCTAGAAACATCCCTTTCCCCTCTTTTTCCTCTGTCCCCAGGTCTGGATAGCCCTCATCCATTTGAGGTCGCTCTTTCTCAGAGAGGCCTGGCCTGTGTTAGGAGCCATGTACTCCCACATCACTTTGTACTTGGCTCTCCCGAAAGCAGGGAGGTTTGTAGAGGAAGGGGCTGTGATTTTCTTGTTTTGTTTCTGTATGTCCAGCACCTAATCACAAAGCAGATGCTCAACAAGTGTTTGAATGAGTGAGTTTGGGTGATGGCAGGTCTTCAGCACAGGCGTCTCCCTAGAAGAGGGCCATGGGGAGGAGAGTGTGCCAGTTATTTGGTGTGGCCTGGAGAAGGAACAGGTTTGGTGGAGCCTGTCCCCTTGTCTCAAGTTCCAGGCTCTACCTAGTTAGGCTTTGGTGGGCTCCCTTTTTAATTTGTTGTATGCTGAAGTAGACCTTACCCCAGCCATCCTTCTGGTCCTTCTGGCACCATTTTTCCTCCTTTTGCAGGTACAAACTGGGTCTGATAAACTACTCATCAAATAAGGTGTGACTGTAGGGATTCAATGTGCTGATCCTTCCAAAGATATTTGCCCCTTTAGAAAGGGGTCTAGTGGTGTGTGAGGAGGAGTTTGCTTGTAGACAGAAGCCTGGGGTCTAGGCCTGGCTGGCCTGGCCCTTCACTCCAGCTCCGTGGCCTTGAGCAAATGACGTTGCTCCCTCCTCTGTAAAGTGAAGTTAAAGACACTATTTCATAGTGGTGGTGAGGTTCAGATACGATCACTGCGTGACAGTGTTCTCCGGACTGAACTACCAGACAGATTTTAGTGGTAATAATTAAAACTAGGCTGCCAGCTAACTCAAGGGAATGAACACTAATAAAATTCCAGGGACAAAGGTAGGAGGGCAGGGCTAGGGTTTTGGAAGCAAGGCTTTCTGCAGAGGCCCTAGTTCCATGAGGCCCACCCCTTCAGTGTAGCTCAGCCCCTTTACTTCACTGGGCCTCCTGCCATCCTCTGCCTCAGCCAGGAATGGACTCTTCTCTCTCTGCCCCTTCAGCATGCAGGTACTCAGGCCTTCTCACTCCTCACTGTCTCCCCAAGGGAGCTCATCTGTCAATCACTCCATTAGCTGAGCTACCAGGCCTCCCATTGTGCTTCCCCCTGTTGACCTTTTGCAGGTGTCCCTTCAAGCTGCCACCTCTCCCCAGCCTACCCTCACCCCTACTGTAGGACAAGCTACCATGTTCACCCAGGCCTGAACCCTGGGTTCTTTTCTCCCCTATGTCCATCGTCAAGTCCCACCAGTCTCTCGGTATCTGCCCTTCTGAAGCTCTCAGAGCCATCTGACCCCCATCTCTTCTGCTACTAGCTAGTCCAGTCCTCCATCATCTCAGTGCATCTCGACCTGACCATAGGCCACTCTTAGGAGTGACTGGGAAAGGTAATAGGAAGCTCTCAGACTAGGAGCTAGCAGACAGCAAGCACTCAGGGGTTAGGTCAGGACTGCCATTGTCACCCTGCCTGAAAACCCGCCACTGACTTGGTTCTCCTCGGGAGACAGTCCACAGACCTCACGTGGCTTACCCAGCTCTCTGCAGTCCCATCTTGCCTGTTCTCTCCCTGCTCTCCTTAAGCCACCCTGGCCTCCTTTCAGCTCCCTAAAGGCCATGTGCTCTTTCCAGCCTTGCAGGAGATGCTGTTCCCAGAGACACTTGTCCCCACCCCTCCCTCTTTTCCTTAGACTCTTACATCACCACCTCCAAGAAGCTTTCCCTAATAGTCCCACGCGTCAGGTTTTAGGTTCTCCAGTTACATGCTCCCATACAGCCTCGAGGTCTCCTTTTTAGTCAGCACACCTGCATTGGTTTATGCTGTCTTCTCTCTCCTGTGATCCCATGAGGGCTGGCATTGCTGTGTTCACCATATGTCCCCAGGGCCAGGCCCTCAGGAGAATCATAGTGATGGTTCCTGAAGGAATCCAAGGGCAGCAGTCCATGTATGTCGTTCGACTCTCTAGGCAACCATGCTGAATTTGTTAGAGGCACACTGGTTCTTTGCTGGCCCTATGGCACCGTCCAGGGGAGGCTGCCCCTCCAGCTGGCCCATGATAGGGCCTGTCAGTGAGGTACTGTTCCCTGAGCTCTATGCCTTGGAGATGCAGAGATACAAACACAGTCTCTGCCCTTGCGGGGCTCAGTCTAGGAAAAAAGGCAAAAAGCTAACCATATGTGTAATAGAGGTATTGACCAGTGGCCGCAGAAGACGGCTGTGGAGAATGTGATTGGGCTGGCCCTTTGAAGGATAAGTAGGAGTTAACAGCCAGGGGAAAGTGTTCCAGACATGGAAAAACAAGGTGTGGCTCTCTGCCCTGTCCCCGGGGATTTTTCTCATGGAACATGTCTCCCAGGTCTTCTCAGGATCAGCAGTCCCCTCAGACTTTTGCTTCTTACTCTGCTACTGTGGGACAGTCCCTCAATGCAGCCTCGTGACTAAGAGTGTGAACGTGGGAGTCTGGCAGGGCTCCTGCATGCTCCAGCTACGCTCAGCTGTGTGACCTTGGGCCCCTATCAACCCCAACCCTGCCCTCACTGGCCTGTGATTCCTACCCCAGCACTGGGAGCAGTGTGAACTTCCTGCTTTCTCTGATCACAAGTTGTCACCTTGAGATCGTCACCGTGTGGTTCGCCCTCTGCAGGTCTCCAGGTTTGGTCAGTTTCTGCCCTCCCCTAGCAGCTGCAGTCACCCCCAGTCCTCCTGCCCCGCCTTGCGTTTTGTTCTGTGTGGCTTCTGCCTCCCTCTCCTCCTGTGCCTCACCCTGCACGAATCACAGCTCAGAGGAAGTCTCTTGGTGATGGTGCGTGTGACACGTTGAGCCAGATGCCTTTAGAGACCCCTTGTGCTGCTGTGGGTAATGACTTCATTAGCACAGTGCTACAGCACTGTCCTGGAGCCAGCGAAAGTGGGTCAGAACTCCCTGGGGGCTGTGGGAGGGTCAGGTAAATGAGCCAGGTTTAAATTCCTGGGAAGACCATTCCAATTGCAGGTGCCATGTCTGCCCTCCCCCCAGGAAGTGCTCTCTGCCGGCATCGCTGCCCTCTGCGCAGCCCAGCATGCTAATCGGCGGCTGTGAGGAGAGGCTGCACCCCACCGGGGAAAAGGGGCCGAGAACTGGGTCAGGCCTTCCACGGAATCCCAGATTCCGAGTGGACTGCTTCTCGGAGGCTGACCTGGGCTTTTTGTGTAGGCTGAAACAGAGGTTCCCCAGCCTCTTTACAGCGTTTGCTTATCTTGTGTCTCCCAGCTCATGGGCCTCATGTTTTAAAAGATTTTGTCTGCCAAATAAACAGCATTTATTATTCATCAAAAGAGTATGCAATGAATAGAGTAAAAAGCGAATGAAACATGTTTGATGAGAAGGTTGGTATTTGAGTTGGTTTCTGTGATGCAGTGACAATGGAAGGAATGACTTTTTCCACTTGGCCTTTTTGAGATGTTGGCCACAGGCTGAAGGCTCTTCGTCTTTCCTGACTCCCTAGACAGCTGTCCTGGCAGCCCAGGAGCCAGAGAAAGCCACATGCTGTCACTGATGGCTTTGCTGTGGGGTGTGAGGCATGGGTTGCCCATCCCTTGCCCTTTCTCGGTGTGCACATCAGCTTAGAGCACCCTGGGTGTGAGGGGCTTAGGGAGAGGCTTGAGGAGGCTGCTGGAGCTGGGGAATGTGAGGTTTAATACCATGTCCTGTGACCAAGAGCTTGTGTACTTTTTTGCTCTGGAATAATCCTTAGCATTTTTTTTTTTTTTAAAGAAGTCCCCAACCTGAGTTGACATCTACCCATAGACCCTTTTATCTTTTCCTCAACAGAGTTGGGACCTAGTGCAACAAACACAAAACTACCTGAAACTGCTGCTTTCCATAGTGAACGGTGATGGTGAGTGTCTCTTCCCAAGCCCTTGAGCCGCTGTGTCTTTGGGTTCATAACACCCCCACATACCTACTTGTTGCCACATGTATGAGGCCACATACCTACTGTCTGCTGAGTGGGAGAGAGATTTGGGGATTCTGGGTGGGATTTGTCCATTGGCAGCTTTATTGTTTCCTCAAAACCCTGGAAAACAAAATTAAGGATTCATTACCACATAACTACATGCATGCTTTGAGCATCTACATTGTCTGTGGGCCAGGACAAGCCTTAATGCAGACAGATAAGGCCTGAGATGAGGCATTCACCACAGCCCAGAGAGAGCTATTTGGCTGTTTGTGTCAGCCTGGCCTCTGTGTGTGCCATGTGTCTAGAGCAGGCCTGCTCTTTAACTCATCAGTACCAATCAGGGCTTCTTCAGAGTTGCACTTGTTTGAACAAATGGAAGTCCAATGGCTAATGTAACCAAGAAGTCCCAAGAGCAGGTTCAGGGACCTAAAGAACATAAGGACTCTTTCTCCATTTCTCATGCCCACTGTTTGTTGTTAGCTTCACAGCCAGCAGCCATTCCAGACTTACTTCCTAACCTCTTAGCTCCCCTAGAGGAGACTAACTCTGTCCCGGTAGTGCCAGTGCCTGTCCTTGAACCAGCTACTATGGCCAGGATTGCAAAGACCATTCCTGCCCCTGAGCTAGTCAGCAGTTCTCCAGTGGGGCAACACTGCCTGCAGAGGGCTTCTGGAAATGTGTGTCTGGAGAGTTGGGCATGGTAGAACTGTGAGGGGACTCCTAGCATTTGGTGGGTATCAGCCAGGGATACTAAATGCCCTGCGATTCATGGGACAGCACAGCGAAGAACTGTCCCATTCCCAAATACCTGTAGTGCCCCCTTGAGAAACACTGGGCTGAGAGATGCAGGCCAGCCCACTAAATGAGCTGGGCAGAGAGGACTGTCCAGGCTGAACTCCCCAGAAGTGCACAGAGACCTGTAGCCAACAGAAAGAAGTGGTGCTGCAGACCAGAGACAGCTGGCCGCCACCCCTCCCCTTTCTGGTAACTAGGTTGGAGAAGAACCTTGGGGAGGCCCGCTGTCGGGGAGGGAGACTAGGGATGGACTGGCTCCCTCATGCCAGCCCCATCTCATTGGGCCTCCTATTCTGTGGTTCTGTGTAGATGACAGCGGGCTGCTAGTGCACTGTATCTCGGGCTGGGATCGGACCCCCCTCTTCATCTCTCTCCTGCGCCTTTCCTTGTGGGCTGTAAGTATGGATGGGCTGCGAATGGGGTCAGGAGGCAGTCAGAGGCCCCTACCAAGATCTCCCTCTTGGGAGCACTAGGATTGTCTCCAGAAAGTATAGAGATTTGGGGTGGACCCCCAGTGCTCAGAGCAGGTGTTCTGCTTAAACCTGTTCTGGATTGGTTGTTACCACTCCCTGCTGTCACAGGGCCCTGGGCTGTCATCTGGGCCTGTGGCTGTGGTCTCGCTCCTGGGATGAGGAGAGGGTGGGGCTTTATTCTTGCTCACTTCATGGGACGGCAGCTTTCGGATCTTGTCATGTCTTCCCTGTTCTGTCCAGGATGGGCTGATCCACACATCCCTGAAGCCTGCTGAGATCCTCTACCTGACTGTGGCCTATGACTGGTTCCTCTTTGGGTAAGCTGAGAGGAATGCAGGTTTGGGGATGGGATGGGGGTCAGAGGGTGGAGCCGATGCTTTGATGACTGAGTTTCTGCACATGAGTAGGTGTGGGGGCTCCCGTGACCTGAGTACCGAGGTGAGGCCGAGCCCACACCCTTGAGAGGACTGAACATGCTGATCAGGCCCCACCTGATGCTCTGGTGCCAAGGATGCGGTCTCTCCCACGTGACTCTGGTCCCTTGTTGGCTGTCTTGTCTTGGGGCTGCTCATTTTGATCCTCTTTGTCTGTTTTTCAGACACATGTTGGTAGATCGGCTCAGCAAAGGAGAGGAGGTGAGTCCTGCTCCCGGTCTGTGCATACAGCTCAGGGCATCATGGCTCTGTTGCTGAGAAGAGGAGAGAATGTTTGGTGCTTGCGTGCTGGGGTCAGACCTGCTGTCCACGCCCCACTCTCCTTGGGGGGCCTGGTGGGGACAGCCCAGGGCAGCGCTCCTCCCTTCTGAGCCTCAGGCTCCTCTCCTGGGCAGACACCCCTAGGCGGGGTGCAAGGCCACCTGCAACCTTTGTTGTCAGTTCTCTCCCCTTTGTTTTGCTGCCATCCTTCTTACGGTGATGTCTGCTGTCGTCTTTTTTTTTTGCACTCAGAGACCAATTTATAAGTCCTTTTCGGTGTCCCCTATCCATATCTCCAAACCATAGAAGCTCTTCTCTGCCCTCTCCTCCCCATCATACCCATTTAGCAGCTTTTAAGCCCCAAGACCCCCCACCCATGCAGTGTCCTGCCAGCACCCCCACGGTCATCCCTCCTGGGGCAGGCACTGCCCTTCCCACCTGGCGCTGCTCGTCCTTCCTCTTCACACGTCATCAGTGTCACTGCCTCTCCTCACTCTCAGCCTTGTTACTACTTTGAGCATCTTTTGACTGTTTGGTATGTTTGTTTTCTCCACGCACAGACCTGGAGTCAGGCTGAGTTTGAATCCCAGTCGTCCTTATTACCTGGGCGACCTTGGGTCACGTCATTAACCTCTGTGCCAGAGGCTTCTGATGTTGAACATGCCAGCCTCACTCAGAGAATGGAGTCTGGATGCCCATCGTGGGGCTTCTCTTCTGTTCTCCTTCCCCCCTCCCCCAATATTCCTGCAGCCTCTTCCTTATCAGGCCCTCCTGAGGCTGCCCTCCTCCCAGGCTTGTGCCTCCTCCTTTTGTTCCTCCTTCTCCTTCGGCTGCTCCTCTCCCTCCCACATCTTTTCTGAGAACGTATCACATCTACCAGGGCTGCACAGCTCATAAGCCTACCCCTCCAGGAACTCTGCTAGAGGCGGCTACTTTGGCATTGAAATCAGTGCGTAAAGCCCCTTTGTAGCCTCTCATATGAGACTTGCTGGCACCCCAGGACATTCTGCCCTCCATTGCCTACCCCCCACCAAAAGCAGGCCAGATGCTGCCCTCAGAGATCTGGACGGAAGATGCCGAGCCAGTCTGGGGCCACTCGCCGCATAAGCCAGAGGGTCTGCGGAGCTGGGAGGGTTCGTCTTCAGGATGGGGGCTTGTTCTCTTACCCTCACCAGCCACTTACTCAAGGATGCTTCAAAATGGTGTTTTTAAACTAAGAAAACCAGGCATCATATTAGAGAAACCCTGCCTGCTCTGCCCCTCCCCTCCCTTCAGGGTTCAGTTTCATTAGCATATTAAAGACTTAAAAAGTCTGCAGTGAGCACACCTATCTTACGTAATACAACATTTTGATGCTGATCTGACCCGGGTGGTTTGGGTTTTTAAGGCAGTCTTCTGGGGCTCTGTGGGAAACCATGTGGGTATTTCTCTGAGGGAGGGGTTTCTGGACCCCCCATATCAGGGTCACTTGGAGAGTTTATTTAAAAGCTGCAGAGCCAGAAACTCTGTGCACTGGCTGGAGATCCACTGGACTGGGGAGAAAAGGGGATTTGCTTGTGGAGGGGGGGCTGCAGCCAGGGACCCAGCGCGCTCTTCTTCCTGAGCTACCTCAGTTTCAGACCTGAACGTCTCGGCTCCTGACAGTGTGGGCTCCAGCCCTTCTGACCCCCTGTCTCTGGGCTGCCTCCCAATTTGATCCCTTTCCCTTCATGTTCCTGCCATGTCCATTAATCTCCCTGCCCCCAAATTCTCTCTCTCCAGGTGTCTTTCCCTGTTAGCCTCTCTTCTTGGGGGGTCCTTAGAAGGGAAGTGAGAGGAGAAGCCATCATTTCCTTTATCCTGTTCCACAGCATGCAAACGTGTGTTGAGTTTGAAGGTAGGATTTGGAAAATCACAGACTTAACCTCTCGGCATTCCCAGGAAGGAAACACTGTCCCTGCCTTCTGCTCCTCAGCCCAAGTGCGTCTGCCAGGCCTGCAGCCTCTCTACACCCAGACCATTTCTAGACCAGAATATCCAGCCAGGGTCCCTAAAGTGGGGCTGCTGTCCCCAGGAATCCTGCCATCAGGAGTCTTCTCCCTGAGGAAGGCCGTCTTCTCATTGCACGCTGCTTTTTGGTCTGTTTCAGATTTTCTTCTTCTGCTTCAATTTTTTGAAGCATATCACCTCTGAGGAGTTCTGTGCTCTGAAGACACATAGGTAAGGGGAGGTCTGCTGTGCTCTGGGCGGGGCCTCTCCTGCTATCTTCTTCCTGCTCTGCCTAGTTCACTGAGTGCCTGGCAGGCTGGCAGTCACCTGCCTGACTGCTGCCTGAGGCCAGAGTAGGGGCCCCTGGGGAGGGCCAGGAGGTGAGAGAAGCATTTCTGCAGGAGAGGCCAAGTGCTGAAGTCAGCCTGGAGTCACAATAGCTGAAGGCTTGGGGCCGGACAAGTGGGGCAGGGTGCTGCAGAGAACAGGCAGCCCAAGGACAGGAAGATCCCAGTTCCCATACTCTCTGCCACTTCCTCAGGCTCCTTGCCCCTGCAGAGCTGCTGAGCCTCCGGCCTGCCCGCCTTGGGTTACTGCGGAAGGCATGCCTGCACCACGGTGCAGCCCACCACGATGGAGCAAAAGTGCTTCCAGCCTGGGAAATGGGCATCTTGGCTGGCAGTTGCCATAGGGCCCCTTGGGAATTGGTGTCTTTTCTGAGTCCCTTGCCAGCCTAATGCAAGCTCCCAGACCTGCACTCTCAGGGCTAAGCTGAGAGAGGGAAGCATGCTTTCCTGGCCTCAGAAACCTGTACCCATATGTTGATCAGAACCAGGCAGTGAGGCCCAGAAGTGGGCCTAGCGTTTTATAACACTCTTTAGGCAGGACTGTCTCCATGAGCTGTCAGCCGCTTGGAGCCTCTTTTCTGGTAGGGGGCTGGGGAGGGGTGGTGTTGCAGAGGAGACCCCAGCTAGATCTGGAATTCTCTGCTCTGGGTGTCTGCTTACAGGAGAAAGAGTTTGTCAGCCCGGGATGCAGGCTTCACCCTGGAAGATCTCTACATGTTGAGTGAGTGCCATGCCTCAGCAGACTCCTTTCCTCTGCACATCTTTCTGAGTATCGACCATGTAGGAATTGTTTGTTCTAGAAGCTCCTCTTTCCAGCTGTATGGTGTGGAAGAGGTGGGGACCAGTACTGGGAGAAGACAGTATGCTGACTGATGGCACTGACTTCTTTCAGGGCGGAGGGACCGTGGCAGCACCACCAGCCTTGGCAGCGACTTCTCCCTGGTCATGGAGAGCTCCCCAGGAGCAGCTGGGAGTTTCACCTACGAGACTGTGGAGCTGGTCCCAGCAGGAGCACAGACTCAGGCAGCTTGGTGAGGAGCCAGTCTTGCTCACAGCTGTGGCCCAGGGCACCAGCTCTGGGGAGCAGGGCGGGAGCTCTGGGAACAAAAGGGCCCCCGACAGCAGGCCTGAGAGGACAGCTCCGTGCCCCTGCTGTCTCTGCTGGGCCTCTGAGGCCAGCCATCTGGTTGGGGAGGAGCGCCATCCATGCTGGCCCAGGTGCCTAAGGGGCTGGGGGCTCCCTGTGGCATGAAGGAAGAACCTGCAGGGCTAGGCTGGGGTGGGCAGGCAGGCAAGTGAAGAGAAGGGGGGCTGGTGTTAAAGGAACTCCCTGAGGGAGCTCCCATGTGTCATCTGCCTGGGAGGTAGGGAGCCAGTTTAGAAAACAGGAGAAAAGCCACAAGGTGATGATTGGGAACTGGAACTTGAGGGTCAGTTCCTTTGAAAATCTGAGGAGAACTAGCAACTTTCTTTCTAGACAAATAGCTCAAGTTTTGCATAACATTTGAGAGGGAAGGGAGTTTCTGAGCTCTAAGTTAATCCCTTTTCTCACGTGGACTCTGAGGCCAGTAGGCCAGTGTTACTTGGATCCCAGTTCCGCCATGAAGACCCAGTCCTTGCTGCCATGGCACTGAGTAGGCCCCTTCTCAGAGGAAGGAGAGGCTGGGCCCTGAGCGTTGGCGGGGCAGCCACCAGCCTGACAACCCTTCTCTTCCACTGCAGGAGGAAGAGTCACTCGTCCTCTCCACAGAGTGTGCTCTGGAGCCGGCCGCAGCCCTCGGAGGACCGCCTGCCTTCCCACCATGGGCTGGTGGAGGCCAAGTCCTCCAGCTCCTCGTCCTCAAACCATTCTGACAACTTTTTCAGGATGGGTAGCAGTCCCCTGGAGGTCCCCAAACCTAGGTGAGGAGCTCCAGAGTCCCCCCTTGCTGGTGGAGGGGGGTAGGCTCCTCCTCCTAACAAGGCTAGAGGCAAGTATTCCAGCACCTGAGCTGCCTTTGCTGGTATTTTAAGATCTCGTGCCGTGGTGTGTGGCCTGGTGGGCAGTGGTATCCAGGAGGCCAGTGGAAATCAACAAGCTTTGTGAGCCAGGCCACTGTTGGGAGGATGGGGTTGTGTTTGGCACAGAGCAAGGGCTAATTTGTAGGGTGGTTTGAGAGACTCCTTCTTCCTGGGGCCTGGCAGATGGGAAGACCAAAAGATGGCAGTGACATGATGTGATGGGCAGGAGCTGGCAGGCCTCAGCCCCCTCTGGACCTCATGCTCTGATTGAAGAGGATGGACCTAGATGCTCTGAGTCCGTCCTGTTGTCACATTCCATGCCTGAGTTGGGGGCAGTGAGGGGAGCTAGGGAGCTGGCTAGATGTCTGTGGCTGGGCAAACCCTGCAGGATGACACAGTTGGACAGGGCACGCTCAGCCTGGATGGACGCAGCAGAAGTGTGGCTGGGTATGCTGCAGGAATGGCGTGTCCTGGATGTCATGAAAGCTGAGCCCTGGGCCAGAGACTTAGGATTGAAGGATAGGGTTTGGCCCTTGGAGAAAGCATATTTTAGCTGCTTTATACCTTTTTTTACATGTTAGAATGTTGTGAATTTCTTTCTAATTTCTTGAGGATATCTCTCCAGAAGGGGAGAACAAAGCAGTGTGGAACATAAGAGGTCCTTAATAAACTCCAGGGAGAAAGGAACATTTGACAGAAAAGAGATGCGCTTTGGACTCCATCCCAGACTCAAGCCCAGCTCCGCCGTGTAGTGGTCATGTGACTTTGGGGCTCAGTTTCCTCTTCGGTAACAGTCTTAGCCTGTTAAGGAAGGACCTTTTGAAACTTCTGGAACCTTCCTCCCATCACCATCCTCTTTGGTTTTTCTCGGTGGGACTCTGTGGCAAAATCAGGCAGTGGAGAATGATGGGGACCTCCCCACATAGGAATAGCAGATAAGCTGTGAGGTGAGGAGGAACTCCTGGCTGCACTGTCCAGGGGAGACCCTGTGTGCTCACATCTGACAGGGAGCCCTGTAACTCAGAACATGAAAATGTCAGCGAGTGCTATAGCAGAGTCTGTTAAATGAGACCACACAGATCCTCTGGCCCCACAGGAGGTTTGGGGGACATGGCTGAGCAGAGGGATGGTGCCAGGGAGACAAACACACTTGGCCTGTGCTCGTTCCTACCCTCCGTACTGGGCTGACATGCATGCCCGCCACCCTTGTGCCTGCCACAGCACTGCATGACCCTCACTTTTCTGGGCTGAGCTCCTGTTTGTCATCCCTGCCTCCATTCTCCCTGCAGAGCTGGGCTGCACAACTGGGACAGAAACCAAAAGATTCCCCTTGTCTTCTGGGTCATACCCCAATCTGAGCTGGCCAGACTGCTGAGGGCTCCCAAGCCAAGGTACCCCCCAACACTTCCCCAGACCCCTAGCTTATTATCATCCCTTTCTTCTGCCTGCCAAAGATCCTACCTTCCGATCTTGTGATAGTTTCAGGGGAGGAGAGAGAAGGCTGCCCCTACCCACCTCTCTCAGCCTCACCAGTGTTTCTCTCCCTGCGGTGGGTGATTCAGACTCTTTGGCCGGTCCAGGGTGACCCCCTCAGGAGGCTGAGGGGGGTTGGAAGTGTCCTCCTGGCCTTGAAGCCCTGTGTGCAGGGGCCTGGCCAAGCCAAGGATAGCTGGACCAAAGAACAGTGGGGCGAAAGGCTTCTCCGAGCTTTGGGTGGGCTGTGTGAGATGTTAGATGATTCTGCCGCTGTCTTCTGGGAATGCCCCCTTGGGGCTGGGATGGGCTGGCAACACGGTTTTCTTGGATTAGATGCCAGTTTGCAATAGGTTTTGAAAGACTAGATTATTCAGATTTGGAGTATTCTGATAATGTATTTCCATTAACATTAAAAATTAGTATCTTAAAGTGCCTGAGGGATCCTGCCATTAGCTTCCCTGCCTCTTGGATAGCAATAGCCAATCAGCTCTTAAATGCAGTAGGAGGAGCTATGTGGAAAGAAACCCTGTAAAGCTATTTATGACAACCAGAATTCTCATATGTGAACTCTCATATGTGAACCGTGTGGGTGTTATATGCTCCAAATTTTGCAAGCGTATATTGCTTTGAAAGCAGGTCTCACCTGTGAAAGGAATTGGTAAAGCTTTGTTCTCAGTAGTAGGTGTGGCCGGGTTGGGAAGAAAGTTCTGTAGGGCACTGATTTTTTTTAATTTTTTATCGTACTTTAGGTGAAAGTTTACAGAGCAAATTAGTTTCCCATGTGATAGTTTGTAGGTAAAGTGTTCCATGACACTGGTTGCATTCCCCACAGTGTGTGAGCACTCTCCCCATTTCCTCTCCGAGCTCCCTGTTTCCTTTCTTCAGATTTTCTGGGGCACTGATTCTTATCCACCCCCAACCCTGTGCCTCTGTCATTGGGAAGACTGGTGGTTTTTTGCATTGTTAGCTGCCACTGCAGCGGCTTCTGACTGGGCTGTGTTTTTGAACCCTTGTTAAATCTCGCATCAGTCACAAGGCTGGGGCTGGGAAGGAGCAGGCCAGTGCTCCAGTTGACATGCCTCCCCAGGCCCTGGTGTGGTGTTTGGCCTTAGTCTCTGCCCTGGAGTCAGATGTTCATTGGTGTAGGGGGATTGCTAGCACAGTATTGCCGGTGCCAGGAGGAATGGTGCCACCACTGAGTCCAGCATGAAGTTAAGCCGCATGACGAACAGTGAACGTGTGGCTGAGGGACATCCTGCAGCCTGGCTGAATAGCTACATAGCAACATAGGAACCAATCTCTGCTACTCAGTTAGCTGTTCCCTCCTCCCATCACCACTACCAGCTAACTCCCCTAGCAATGAGCTCTGTCCCAGGCTGTCTTTAAGGAGGCAGCCTTTACCGAGTCTCAGAGAAACCAAACTGCTTTCTGTAACACATGTTGTTCTGTTCCATGTTTGATGTGTTCTTGTATGGGGCCACAGCTCCACACCAGGAATGAGTGGTGAGAAGTCTAAAATCATTGCCAGCTCAAGACCCAGAAGAGAAAACTTGGGACCCCAGCATACTTCTCATACTACTGTAGGAATCCCACAGGTCCCTGGTTCTGTGATACTTTTCTTCCATTCTCACCCCCATCACCTCCACTCCCTATGGATGTTTAAAGGCCAGGCTGCAGGGAGAGAGGTTTCTTTTCATATGTGTTAGGAAATCCTGCCCTCAGTATCTTCAGAAGTCAGTTCCTCTGAGTTCAGACCCTTGTTGAACTGAAAGACTCTTCCCCAAGTCCCAGTTTCTGAAAGCATTTACTTGGGCAGAGGCTGTGGAGCCATCTGGCAACATGAGAGGGAGGCCTTGGGAATCAGCTGTGGGGGAAAGTTTGGGTGAGATGACATCCCACCCCTTGAACATCCAAGATTCTAGATCTTGAATCAAAGAGTAATTTTCTCTGTGGCCCCAGATGAGTGACTTGATGTCTTTGGGCTTCCGTTTTCTCCTCTGTAATCAGAGACTTAGACCGTAATCAGGGGCTTAAGACTGGCGGTCCCAGGGTCCTTCCTAGCTGTGTACCTTCAAGTTTATGTCAGTTCAGATGCTTGCAGATGGAAATAACAAGATTTAAATGATAAAGGATGCTGTTGGTTCGTATGGAAAAGTCTGATAGAAAGGTGGCCTTCAGGCACAGCCTGATCAAGACTCCAGCTTCATTTTCCTGTGATTCTTTCTGCTTGCCTCTTTCTACATATTAGCTTTGTTCTCTGGCCAGCTTCTCTAATAGTAGCAAACTAGTTACCAGCAGCAGCTCCCGGGACATACTGCTTCCTTCTGCACATCCACGGGTCTTGTGAGGCCCTCTGTTTCCAACCATAGATCAGAAGCACTGAGTTTTAATCTAGTTGGGGGTTATGTGCCCATCCCTGAGGCCCCCACCACACCTCATGAGGAAGGAAAATCAGTGCATCATGGGGCTGCTGCTTGGGCTCGGTCATACCTGGGCTTGAATCCCAGCTTTGCCACTATTGGCTCTGTGGCTTGGAAAGTTACTTCCCATCTGTGAGCTCCATCTTTAAAGTGGGAATAATGATCCTAGATGCCATAAGTTTAGGTTTAAATGAGATAATGGAGCAAAGTACTGGCACATAGTGAACATTTACTGTGCTCAGTACAGTGTAGCTGTGGCTCAGGACCTGCCCTCATCAATCACATATCAGGGCCTGTGGGCTATGTCCGGCACCAGGACAACTGGGTAAAAGGCCAGGCCTGGTACCCCACCCAGACCCATTTCTTATTGTGTGGGTTGGGCCATCTCTGCTTATCAGAATAGCCTTGTGCCTCCTTCCAACCTGCTCCAAGTTGGCCTGCGACAGGGCGTCTGACAGAGAGGTAGGAAGGAGAGTTGGAATTTTTGCTCTCTCAGGGCTGTGAAGAAGGGTTGTTTCTCTCTAAGGAAAGACATTTTGCTGAGAAGCCCCCCGTCCTGGGCAGAAATGTGGACCCTCCAAGTGCCCAGACATTTGGACAGCTGGCCTCTGAAGTGCTGTTGGCTCCGTAGTCTGGACTGAGGCCAGGCCTCCAGTTTGAGGACTGGTCACATGTTCTTTTCAGTCTCATAGTGGGGGACCAGAGGTGGTGGAGCACAGACCCCCTTCTGCCACTCTGTTTGCCCTTGCACGAGAGTGCAGGAGAGGAGAGTTTGCGATCTGATTAAGGCGAGTGGAGCTACTTGTGTGCTCCGGCAGACTTGCAGGTTTTCCTCCCTTTTGGTATGCAGGTGCAGGCCCATTCTTTGGCACCTGTCTCTTCTCCTTTAGATGTCCCCTCCCGCCCCCTAACTCAGACTGGCATTTATGAGCACATCTCTGCTTAGCACAGCCCCTGATCTCAAACCCAGGAGCAGAACAGAGCTGTGCTTTGCAACTCTCTTTGACAAAAGCCTCACGTAGGGGGATTTGCTTGGAGCCCATGTCCTCAATCTTGAAAAATACAGGGGTCTGCAGAGATGGCTGCGCCGAGTGACGACGGCTTTCCATCTCCCTGGGAACAAGCACCTTGCTGCTTTTTGTGCTGCCTAATCCGCCCTGACAGCTGTCCCCTGGCTGCTCCAAGCGCAGGTCTTGTCTGTTGGTGCTGCCTGCTGGGTACTGGGAGAAGCAAAGGAAGTGACTAATCTAGGGGGTCAGGAATCCTTGAGGGAACCTGTCTGTAACCACATTGCATTTATCCGCCTTTTTCCCTTTGGAGCGGGGTTGGGGCATAGAAACTTCCCCTCATTCCTGGCCTAAGAAGGAGCCCTGCTTCCTCTGGTCAGCATCTCTTCCATTCCCTCAGTGCTCTCTGTTCTTAGCAATTGTTTTCCCACAAACTGCTAAAACTAGAAAGTCTGCCCTCAGGTTTGAACAGTAGATGGGCTTTGTGGAGCCAGGTTGCCCCTCGGAGAAGGGTTAAGCTGACTGAAGTCTCCACATGACCTGGAGGAAGAGCAGGGCAGTCTTCAGACTTGGCGGTCTGTGGCCTGCCCTTGTCTGGTAAGCGGTCTCTGATCTACAGACCGCCCGAGCCCTGCCACTTTCCTCTTGTCTAGAAACAAGGAAGTCCTGCCTTGTCGGTACTAGGGGCTTCCATCAGGTAATAGAGCATGTCCTGTTCTCATCCCACGTGCTACTGCCATATACCTTCTAGAGCTGAGCAGAAGTAATGAATGCGGCAAGTCTGTATGTTGCAGGGATTCCAACTCATGGCAGCTTTACTGTAGAAAGCCATCTGTTTTCCCTGGTCTCCAGGTGGTTTGTTTCAGGACAGATCTTCGGTACTAGGTCAGTCAGACTTGGGTTCGAAAGTCTCTCCTTGCACTCACTGGCTGTGGGACTGTGGGCATGTGTCTTACCCTCTCTGGGCTGCCGTTTCCTCATCTCTAAGGTGGGGCTGGCTAGGGACTGCCAGAGTTGCACTCGGGGGCAGCTGCTTGAGATAAGGCTGACCTGGTGACCCAACAGGACCTCCAGCTAGAAGCCCTTGACTCCATCCAGCTGGGTTGGCCTAGGTCACCGAATGATTTTCTCTGCCCCACCACCATCACTGTTCATGCTTCTGCCCTGTTTCTGGGTCCCTACAAAAGCACCTTCTGCCATTCATAAAGGCTGACACATCAAAGATGATGCACCCTGGAGACTGGGGTAGCAACAGAAGGATCTTGTTTGATGTCTCCGCACCACCTCTCCATGGGCTGGGCTACTGCCCAGAAACAGAGCAGGCTCAGGAAGAGGGGTTGGCTGTTTGTGGGGAGGAGGTGGCAACAGTAGATTCCTAGCACACCTCTTTCCTCTCCCTCCCTTTCCCCCAGACCTCCATCTGAAAGGCCTGATGAAGCTGTCAAGTTGGCTGCCTGATTCAGCCCTTCCCTCTGGGCATGGCCCAGTGAATTTGCTGGGCTGATGCTTGTGAATGCAAACTATGGCTCTGGGAAGGGCAGCTGCAGAGGAAGGGGGGCGTCAGGGCTCTCATCAGCCTACTCTTCAATCCAGATCACCGCCATCCACAGTCCTTTGGTGGCCCTGGGTTCTGCACTGTCCACCCTGCAGATCTCCATGCCAAGGGTGTGAGGTGGTCCTGCCTCCCTGGTTCAGCCTTGGCTTCCTTCCTTTCAGTGTTGTTGATCATACTTGCTGTGTCTGTCACCAGGGCAGGCATGCCCGGACCCCAGGCTTTGGTTGCTGGCTCACTTCCTGTCACCAAGCTTTGTTCCTGCTCCTTTGCTCCCAGAAGTCTTTGCATGAAGCATTGTTCTCTCAGCTGAGCCTGCCTTATGGTCTGCTCTTCTTTCTTGCTCATGACCTCTATCCAGCTTTTTTATACTTTGGAAATAGTGGTTGACTTTGCAGATGCCCCACCAACAGAACATTGTGGCCACAGCCCAGGACTACTCCAGCCTCCTGTCCCCTCCAGGGCCCCGTCAGGCATATGACTGACTGTGCATCGTCTCCCTCTCTCTCCTCTCTGCCCCAGATCAGTGGACCATCCCCTGCCCGGATCCTCTCTCTCCACAGACTTTGGCAGCTGGCAGATGGTAACGGGCTGTGGCAGTATTCAGGAACGGGCTGTCCTGCACACAGACTCCTCTCTCCCTTTCAGCTTCCCGGATGAGCTCCCTAACAGTTGTCTGTAAGTGTCTTGCTTGAGAAGGCAGGATGCTCCTCTGCCCATATCAAAAGCTAGTGAGCAGTATGAACCCCTGAAACTATTACCCTAACATAATCTTTAAACCTTAAGCTAAAAATATCCCCTGAAGCCTTCTTAAAACCAAACAGTAGTTTAACTAGTAAAGAATGTCTGCCTTGAGCATTGTGCTCTTTTAAGAACTATTTACATGGGACCAAATGACAACAGCAACTCGTAAGATAGGAACCTTAGTGGGCAGTGAGTTTATGTTAATGGAGGAGAAACAACTCAGGAAAGGAGGGTGAGAATGCTGTACAACTTGAAGACTGTAAACAGTGTCACTGAATTGTACATATAGAAACTGTTGAATTGCTGTATGTTCTGCTGTGTATATTCTCAATAACAACAAAAATAGGAATGAAGCAGAGGCTGGCTCCGGGGAGCTGGCTTGGGGTTCCTATGCCTCCTGACAGCTTAGTAACCCTCACTGCTGCGCCCAGTCCCCTGGGGTGTGAAGGAGGACTTCTGGGCTGCTCAGGAAGTGCCTTAGGGGTTGTGTTCGCTCACCCCAGCCTCTGAAGCCATCCTCGGTGTCTGGGGGCGTTCCCTAAGGGAAAGCTGGCTGGACTGTAACTATAGAAAATTCTATTTCTGTCCAAAGCATTGCTTGACGTGAGAATCCTTTGAAAGCAGAACAGTGGGGGTGGTAGTGAAGGTAGGTGTATGGTGGAGACAGAGCCAGAAAGGAGCTGGGTTTGCCAGAGGGCTGTGCTCTTCTGAGCAGGACCAAGGGTTCCTTTCTGTCCCTTCCTCCTCTTGTCTTCTGCTTTTACCTCTGGGCAGGAAAGACAATTGGATGGGCATACTAGTCCCAAGCCCAGAAAATCCTCTACCCCCAAGGCTTCAGTACTGGGCTTCAGCGGTTAACATCTGCCTGCGAGGCTGCCTCTGTGGAAGCTGCCTGCTCTGCCCCCCACAGATGTCAGGCAGGGGAGAGACTCTGGCAGCCTGGGGAGCAGGGTTTGCTCCTCAGATGTGGCTGCCGGAGGACCCCTCAGCAAGCCTTCCCTCTGCTTCCATACCATGGGCTGGATGAACTTCAAATGCTGGGGATTCATTGCCCACCCCCCGCTGCCGACCAGAACGCAGCTCATGCCCACCAAACCATGAGGAGTGGGGAAGGAAAAGGGCCCTGGAGCCTGTGGAGGGCAGGCAGGCAGGGCCAGGCCTTGGGATTTCAGGATGGAGGTGGTAGTCCCTGCAGCCAGAGAGTAGCTGAAAGGCTGCAGAGGCCACTACTGCCTGGCACAGCGTCCAGGTAGCCATGCCCCTCAGCCGGAAACAAGATCTCTATCTTCAGTTTTTGTAGTGGGGGGGAAAAAAAGTACTGTCTGTGCCTTTCTGTAGGGACTTCCTTGATCAGCCAAACTGGCCAAAGTGCCATCTCTAGAGGAAGCGCAGACTTCTCTGCCACTGCCCAGTAGCACCCCTTACCTGGCATTAGCCACTGAAATAGGCAACTCCAGCCCCAGACCACCCTGCCCAGAACCTACCATTCAGGGCTTAAGCAGTTCTGAGCTAGCCCACCCTCAGGCTTCTGGGTGGTTCCCAGAGAAGGGCTAGATCCTGTGTGATCTCATGGCCTCCCAAGATTTGCGGGGAGAGGATGAGGTCAGGATCTAGTCCTGGCAAGATCACACAGTATGTGGGTTCAGGCTTTGTTACTGGAGAGACTTGGTCCACATTCTAGCTCTTCTGTTCACCTGCTGTGTCTTGGGGTATCAGCCTTGACTTCTCTGAGCCTGTTTGCTCATCTCTTGAGAGGGAATGGCACTTAGAGTGGTTCTAGTCCCTGTCTGCCCATTGTCCGCCTTTGACGCTGTGGGTCCTCAGTTGGATCACATGTCCTCTCTGGGCTCTGGTTTTCTTGTCTCTAAATGGTGGTAGTCTTTTTCCCTCTGCCTCCGAGGAAGTGAAGGGTAGAGAGAATGCACATGTATATACCTTGGGGGTGTTCTGTGAATGCAAACCACTAACCTCAGTTTCTCCCGTTTATGCTGTGAGGGGAGGCCGAGGAAGCACACATGGCCTCCCGCCTGTGTAAACCTAATTAGAAAGTAAAGATCTAGGGCCATGTGTCTCCCCCAAGTTCCAGGAGAGACTTTAGGTAGTCGTTCATGGTGTTGCAGGAATCAGTATCAGTTCCATTTTCTTAGTGCTGCTCCCAGAGCTAATTGGCTTTCCTTTGCCCCAGAACCTGCTATTGCTGTTTCTTTCTCACACACAAGCACACATCACCCCCACCAATCCACTTTCCCTAGGGTCCTGTCTAGCCTCAATGCTGAGGCCTGGTCTGTCTGCCAGACTTACCCAGGGCTTCCATTTAGCATCAAGCTATAGGGTGCAAGTCATGCTTGGCTTGGGATTTGGGTACATTGCTGCTGCCTCTGACAAATCCCTGGGGAGGGATTGTCCAGGAACTGGTTTCTTGGGGGAAAATATGAATTGAAGTTGGTGGTCAGGACTAATCTTAGTGCCTGGGGTCAGTCGGATGTGAGGGCTCATCTCCTGCAGTCTGTGACCCCTTGAGAGAGCCCCCCAGGAGACACCATGTGAGTACTGACCTTTTCTCTGACGCCACATCTGTCCCAGCCCTAGACTGCACACCTCTGAGTCCAGAGGTTGGGTGTGGCTCATACCTCGAGCCTCTTCTGATAAAAAAATCTTCAGGAAATCAAAGAGCCTCAGACAGAAGTCATGCTTTGATTGGCCTGAGTTTGCATGTGCTTGTTCTTCTCTTGACTGTAGTCCCAGGCCAAGGAGAGAAGAGGGGCTTCCTGCCGTCCTCCTTCTGTGATCAGTACCTTTAGAGGCAGGGGAGAAAAAGGAGGTAGTAAAATCAGAACAGGCATCCTGATGGGAAAGCTGACCACCTCCCAGCTGCTTACTTGGGGACCACAGCGACTAAGGTGCAGCTGGAGCCACAGGGGCTTCAGGGGGTGGACCCTGACCTGTGGGTTCTTCCAGGGCACTGCCAAGAGCTTCCTCCGAAGTGCTGCAAGTCCTGGCCCCAAGAAGGTTGAAGCCTTTCATCAGCCAAGGCCTGATTTCTGATCTTGAGGTCCCTCACTGTTATAGGGGCCACCTCCTTGCTCTTAGGTGTGAGACTTGAGCCTCAGCTTGTTCTCCCTGAGGAGTGGAGGCGGACAGCCGTGGGCAGACTACCCGCTCACCTTCCCTTCCCCAGACCTTAAAAGAGGTCAGAACCCAATAAAAGTTGCTGCTTCTAAGTGGGAACAGAGAGCTGAGAGGAATGGGGTAACAGGACCAAATATTTGGGGCCTGGACCCCAAGGTTAGTATGGCCATAGGACCACTCTGGCCTTATGTAGGCCAGGAGAGGCAGTGTCTGGTGTGAGGGCTGCTCCCCTGAGAATGAGGGTGCTGGGTCCTGCCCCAGGTTAATGCATTTATTCTCTCCCTCCTTCCCCACAGGCTGGCAACCCTGAGCGATCGGGAGACACGGCTGCAGGAGGTGCGCTCAGCCTTCTTGGCCGCGTACAGCAGCACAGTGGGGCTTCAGGCTGCTGCCCCCAGTCCCTCTGGTGCAATTGGAGGCCTGCTGGAGCAGTTCGCCCGTGGTGTCGGACTCCGGGGCACCAGCAGCAGCATCTTGTGAGCCAGCCGGCCCACGACGATTTCTTGCTCCCCTCCCAGTTGAGCCCTGATGGAATCAAAGCCATGCCTAGCCAAGGGAGACTGCGAAGGGGGAAGGTCTCCTCACTCCCTTCTCCTGCTATCATCCACGTGGCAGCCCCAAAGCCAGAGCAGGGCCAAGGACAGGGTTCTCCCACCCTCAGCCTCCTGACTGGTGACCGCCAGCCCCCTCTTGTCACTGCCTCCCCCCCACCCCAGCCTTTGCTGGGATCCCCCATCAACTCTCAGAACTGAGGTTTCCCTGGGGCCTTGTGGAGGCCATGACTTCATGGAAGACACCCCCCCCCACCCTGACCTCATTCTTGTTTCCTGGGGAGGAGGGGTCACCTGCACTGAGAATGAGGCAGTTTGACACAGATCACAAAATAAATCTTTTTGAACAACCACTGTCTTGTACCCTCGTTTGGTTGCTGTCTTTATATGCAGCTATTTGGGAGATTTTCGGTGTCCTCCCTTGGACTGGAAGAAGTGAAACAGAACCAGAGATCTAAGTGTGCCCCTTAACTCCTGAGCCATGGTTGTGCCCTCAGTGAGGTGGGGACATGTACTCACAAAGCTGTTGAGAGGGAGCCTGTTCATCTGTGCAGAGTCCCAGGGCTGCCTGAGATTTGGCCTCCACTTGCTGGGATCTTTGGGGGAAGGGAGTGGGGTCTTCATTTTAACAAGTTCTGCAGACAGCATAGTCCTGCCTGTGGTGGAGGGACTGGCTTCCAGGCTTTGGAGACAGGTATTGGTGTTTGTGTGGGAGGGAGAGCTGACTGTCCACAGTGTGACATCATGGAGTGTGTCTGTCTCTCTAACACCATGAAAGTCAGGAGGGTTCAAAAGGCCTTGTGCAGTGCTAGATTGTTGTAACAGCCACCGTTTACTGAGCTCTTAACAAAAGAATGCCAGACGACAATACCAGTGAATGCTTATTGAGCATTTACTGTTTCCTAAAAGGCTTGGTGATGTTCTTCTTCTGTAAAGATCACAGGCAAGAAAACCCTGTGGAGCACAGTTATACTCTGTAAGGTGGGGTCGCCGTGAGTCGAAATCCACAGCAACTAACAACATCCCCTGTGCTGAGCCCTTTCCATGGATTATCTCCATGAAATTTTACACCTGGATAGCTGCTATTATGGTCTTTATACCAATGAGGAGATTGAGCCACAGAGATGTCGAGTAACTTGCCAAGGTCACACAGCTAATAAAAACAGATGTTATAACTCTTCCTATTCAAAGACCTAGGCAGGCCAGGGGAATGGGGGAGGGGGAGCAGACTGTTAAGGGGGCCGCTCAGGAAGAGGCGAGGACCCAAACAGGTATCAGGCACCCCAAATGCTTCAGCGCAGCGGACTAGTGCCTTGGTTTTCAGCACCCAGGAGAGTTGCGAGGGGTGGACTCTCCCAAGGTGTAAATTGGGGTGGGGGATTTAGGTAAGGTTCCTGGCCGGCTTGATCCTGCTCCAATGGGATGGGGGCCGCCCGCAGGGCCGGGCGGGGCTATGCTGCCATCTGGAGCCTCTGCTGCCGGCGGCCACACTCAGGCAGCGAGCGGCGGGAACGCACGCAGGGCAGGAAGGAGTGCAGCCGCCGCTGCCGCCGCCGCGGCACATGGGCCGGCCCCACCGCCGCCGCCCCTAGCCCCCGGCGGCCCCCGTCCCGCTGCCTCCGGACCAGCCATGTCTCTCAGCGGAGTCTCTGAGCGCAGCGTCCCGGCCACCAAGATTGAAATCACCGTATCCTGCCGGTGAGCGGGCTGCGCCGGGAAGGGTTTAGGCGCTGCCCAAGCCCCAGTTGGCTACGGGGCTCGGCAGAGAAAGGGGCTGGACCCTAGGGGAAAGGCATCTGGGACCGGAAAATCGTGGCTGAGGAACTGTTGTCAGGGTCGAGGAGGGGGTCTCCTTGATTAATCCCCCACCCTGCAAAAAAGGGTTGAGCCTGCGGGCTCAAGGGGTGGGTCGCGGGAATTCTGGAGGACCTGGGCCCCAGGAGGACAAAGTTCTGGGGCGACCCCTCTTTCTTTGGCCCTTGAAGGCAGTGTGAACGCGTACACGTCCAGTCCGCAGAGAAACGGTTCTGGGTTGATACTTCCGGCGCTGTCCATGGTTTTGACAGGGCCGGGAGGGTAGGACCTGAGCCTCACACGTCCGCCAGGTGCCCGACTCAGGACAGGGTCGAGGAGCTGAGCTCCGAGTAACCCACCCTTATCCGTCTGTCTGTCGCTTTCTCTAGGAACCTGCTGGACATCGACACCTTCTCCAAGTCCGACCCGAGTAGGCGGCCCTAGGGCGGGGAGGGGGAGCTTGGGGTCCAGGCGCAGCTGAGGGGCAGGGAGACGAGGAAGGGGTGCGGGCCGACCTGATGTCCTTCCCTGCCCCCGCCCCCACCCGCAGTGGTAGTGCTTTACACGCAGAGCCGGGCCAGCCAAGAGTGGCGGGAGGTGAGTCCCAGAGCCCCCTCCCAGCCCAGAGCTGCCCCCGGAAATGACCTGCCCCCTGCAGGCCTCGAGCTGATCCTCCGCCTCCCCGCCCAGTTCGGACGGACCGAGGTGATCGACAACACGCTGAACCCAGACTTCCTGCGGAAATTCGTCCTCGACTATTTCTTTGAGGAAAAGCAAAACCTGCGCTTCGATGTGTGAGGCCCCGCCCATAATTCTGGCTCGGCGGGGCCCCTGACCTGGATCCACACGGGATTCTGCCTCGGCCCCGCCCCTGCCACCCCTCCCCGTCCTGGCTCCTCCCCGGGCCCAGCTCCGTCCCACTCTGAATGGCTCCATTCATCTTATCCCCGCCCCCAAGTCTACCTTGGCCTCGCCCTTAGATCTGACCCTATCCAGTTCACTCCCCACGCCTGGCCGGGCCCACAACCCAGCTCCTAATTTAGCTCCGCCTCCGTCTAGGCCCCGCTCCCATCATTGCCCCTGACTTGGCCTTGCCTGACCCTCTGTGACCCTGACCCCTGCCTCAAACAAGATCCAGGTTGAAATTCGGGACCAAGGCCTCTCCTCTCTCCACACACAATTTTGACCTGAATTCAGAGTCCGACCCTTTTCCAACCTCTCTCCCATCCCGCCCGGCACCTGCCCCACACCCAACGAGCTCCACTGTCTTCCCAGGTACAACGTTGACTCCAAAACCAACATCTCCAAACCGGTAAGTGAGCGTCCCCTCGCGGGCTGGCCAGGCACACAGGAGGCGCTGAAATGTATTAAACGACCCTCCTTAGAACCCCTTCTACCACATGATCCCAACCCCATCTTCCTCTGGCACCGAACCCATCCTCCCGGCCCTCCACTCCTGCTCGGGCCTCGGTTTCCCATCTGCGCGCCTTACTCACTGCTCTTCTTCCTTCCTTCTTCCACCGCTGGGACCCGCAGAAGGTGAGGCTGAGTGGAGCTGGGCGGGGCTAGGGGTGGATCTTGGACTGATGGTGGGACCAAGACGAGGAGCACATGCCGGCGGTGGCTCTTGCTCCGTCCCACCGCCTCGGAACCGCCCTGGCCGTGTGCTGCAGCACCACCAGAGCTGGGCTTAGACTCTGAGCCCCCAGATTTTTCTGGTCTCTCTAACTCCGTGTCCCTGCGCAGGATTTTCTGGGACAAACGTTTCTGGCCCTGGGAGAGGTGATCGGAGGCCAGGGCAGCCGCGTAGAAAGATCCCTCACGTGAGCCAAACGGGAAGGGGCGGGTTGGGGGGGGGAGCCTCCAAATTCTCCCTCCCGAGGACACTGATAGCCATAAACCCAAAAACACAAACCTGCTGCCGATTCCGACTCATGGCAACCCTATAGGACAGAGCATTTTCCCTTGTCAGGGGCCTTCGCTGCTCCCATCCCCTTAGTGAGAAAGTCGAATCGCCAGGACTCTGCCCAAGTCACTCTCAGGCCTGACAAGCCCAGTCTCTCCTCACTCATTTTCTGATTCAACCTTTAAGGTCCACTTCCAACCCCCTCTCATCTGAGAAGCTTTCTCTGACTCAATCACATCCTCAGAGATTTCCATCACATTCACTCACTAAATACTTAATAGCATGTTTTGTATGCCATGCCCTGTGCTTGGCACCAGGGACTCATCCATCTCACAAATATACTACTACTGGGCACAGACTCTCTTGTCAGCCACTGTTCAAGGGGATGGGTTGCAGTTGTGAACAAGACAAAGGTTCCTGCCCTCAGGGAGCTTATACTCTGACCGGGGAGAGAAACAATACAAAATAGACAAATAAGCGAATTGCATAATATATTAAAATAAATTAAGTGCTGTGGGGAAAAAGGCACAGTAGAGCAGCATAAAGGGGATTGGAAGTGCTGGGTGGGTGGGACTGCAATATTGAATAGGGTGGTCAGGTAGGCCTGATGGAGAGGTCCCTTCTGAGCAACAACCTGAAGGAGGTGAGGGAGTGAGCCGTGCAGATATCTGGAGGAAGAATGTTCCAAGCAGAGGAAACTGCTAGTGCAAAGCCCAATGCCTTCAAAAAACAGCAAGGAGGCCAGTGTGGCTGGAGCAGAGTGAGCAAGGGGAAGAGAAGGGGGGAGGGGAGGTTGGACAGTTAACAGGGGTTCAGGTGGGCCCTGTAAGGACTTTAGCTTTTGCTCTGAAATGAGATGGCAGCCACTTAAGGGTTCTGAGCAGAAGAGTGACATCATCTGACTTATGCTTTCAAAGGATGATGCTGACTGCTGGGTTGAGAATAAACCTTGAGTCACCAAAATTAGAAGCAGAGAGCCAATTAGAAGTTTTTACAGTAATCCAGGTGAGAGATCATGAGGGCTTGGACCAGGGTGGAGAGATGTGGTTAGATTCTGATATACTTTGAAGGTGGAGCCAACAGATTTCCTGACAGATTGAATATGGATGTGAGAGGAAGAGAGAAGTTAAGGATGCCGTTTGACATCAAACAGCTTGGAAATCACAGTAGGATACATGAATCTTAGAAGCTCTACCAAGGAGTAAATAGAGAAATAGAAGAGAAAAAGCCAAAGACTGAGACTCCAAGAGAAAAAGCTAGAAAAGGAAACTGAAAAGGAGCAATTAACAAAGTAGGAGGAGAACCAAGAGAAGGTGGTGATGTCCTAGAAGCAAAGTAGAGAAAGTGTATCGAGGAGAGTGACCAATCATGGCGAATGCTGCTGCAGGTCAAGTAGGATGAGGGCTGAGAACCGGCCACCGGGTTCAGCATGAGAGAGGTCACAGGTAACTCTGACAAGTACAGTTTTGAAGGACAGGTGGGGTGGAAGTCTGATTGAAGAGGTTTAGAAGAGTATTTAATAGGAGGAGAGGAACTGGAGTCAGGGAATTTTTCAAGTTTTTCTGTAAACAGGAGAAGAAAAATGGAGTGGTGGCTAGGGGGAGAAGTGAGGTCAAAAATAGTTTTTTGGTTTTTAATGTGAGAAATAGGTAATTTTTTGAGAAAAATTATACCATGTTTGTACATTGATAGGAATGACCCAGTAGAAACTGAAACTTTGATGTAAGAAAAAGAGGGGAGAATTGCCGGGCTGGTTTCCTCGAGCAGGCAAGAGGACGTGGACTGTAGTGCCCAGTGGAGGAACAAACAGACACATGGACTGTTTATCTATCGCAGTGGGGAGGAGGGCAGAGTGGGTGGGTGAAAATGCTGGTGACAGAGTAGACATGGTGGTGGGGTCTGTAATTCTCTTCTGGTTGTTTCAGTTTTCTCAGTAAAGTAGGAAACAAGGTCATCAGCTGAGACTGAGGGTGGGAGAAGGTGTTGAGATTTTGAGGAACGATGAGGAGTGAAACTGCCATCTAGCAAAGCTGGAGAGTGAATGGACTAGGAATGTCTAGTATGATTACCAGGCCTTAGTCAAGACCCTCCTGAGGTTGTGATCATACATTTAAAATGGGACTAGTTGGCACGATTGTGTTTTTCTCTGGTGTGTTCAGCTGTATGGGTGCAGTATGGATTATGCAGAGAGCTGGATTTAACTAGGGCTGTGGTTCCGGTGGCACTGTGTTTAAGAGCTTGGCTGCTAACCAAAAGGTCAGCAGTTCAAATCCACCAGCCACTCCTTGGAAACCCTATGGGACAGTTCTACTCTGTCCTATAGGGTCGCTATGAGTTGGAATCGACTTGATGGCAATGGTGGGTGGTTCTGCCAAGCAAGTATGTCAAAGTATGTGAAGGGCAAGGGAAAAGGGCAGAATGCAAGTGACTGATTATTATAATCGTTGAGTGGCATTCAGACTGGGTAAGGAGATGAGGGAGAACATCAAGCAGGGGAAGGGCAGTGAGAAGGCAGTAGAATCAGTGACTTGGTGGTACCAGATACGCAGGTGAATAGTCCCTGTCCTCCTTACCCTCCGTCTTTTAATTAATTAATTTAATTTCTCATTCAAAAATTTATACACGTATTGTTTTGTGACATTGGTTGCAATCCCCACAATGTGACAGCATGCTCCCCCTTTCCACCCCAGGTTCCCTGTGGCCATTCGTCCAGTTCCTGTCCCTGCCTGCCTTCTCATCTTGCTTTTGGGCAGGAGATACCCATTTGGTCTCGTATATTTGATTGAACTAAGAAGCACATTCCTCACGTGTGTTGTTTTTTTTGTTTTATAGGCCTGTCTAATCTTTGTCTGAAAAGTGGGCTTCGGGAGTGGTTTCAGTTCTGGGTTAACTGAGTGTCCGGCGGCCATAGTCTTGGGGGTTCCTCCAGTCTCTGTCAGACCAGTAAGTCTGGTCTTTTTTCATGAATTTGAATTCTGTTCTACATGTTTGTCTCGTTCTGTCTGGGACTGTCTGTTGTGATCCCTGTGAGAGTGGTTGGTGGTGGTGGTAGCCGGGTCCCATTTAGTTCTTCTAGGCTCAGGCTGGTGGAGTCCCTGGTTCATGTGGTCCTTTAGTCCTTTGGGCTAATACTCTTCTTGTGCCTTTGGTTTTCTTCATTCTCCTTTGCTCCAGACAGGATTCACTCTGTCTTTCTAAATCACAGAGTCAGATACTGAAGGAGTCAAAGAAATAGTTCAACATTCTCACTTTGAAGATGGGGAAGGTCACATAACAATTAGAGCCAGGACTTGAATCCAGGACCCTCCTGACCTAGCTTTCTCTCTGCCACACTTTAGATCCTTTTGGGAATCAGAGCCTTCAGGCCCTATCAGCAAGGTCCCTGACTGCTTGGAGGTCCAAGGAAAATTGGGGTGGGATCCTTGTATTCTCCCTGCAAGCCAATGGAAGTCTGTCTTCTAGGGTCAGGAAAAGATAAGGCTTTCCTTGTCTTTTTTATCTCACTCTTTATAGTCTTGGAAAAACACAGCAGCTTTTTTTTTTTTTTTATTGCTGTACTTTAAGTGTAAGTTTACAATTGAAGTTAGTCTCTCATAAAAAATTTATACATACATTGTTACGTGACCCTAATTGCTCTCCTTATACTGTGACAGCACATTCCTCCTTTCCACCCCTGATTTCCCGTGTCCATTCAACCAGCTCCTGACCCTCTCTGCCTTCTCATCTCACCTCCGGACAGAAGCTTCCCATTTAGTCTCATGTATCTACTCGAGCTAAGAAGCCCACTCTTCCACAAGTATCACTTTATGTCCCATAGTCCAGTCTAATCTTTGACAGAAGAGTTGGCCTCAGGAATGGTTTTAGTGCTGGGTTGACAGAGAGTCTGGGGGCCATGCTTTCTGGGGTTCCTCTAGTCTCAGTCAGACCATTAAGTCTGTTTTTTTTTACTAGAATTTGAGTTCTACACCCCACTTTTCTCCTGCTTCAACAGGGAATCACTGTTGTATTCCCTGTCAGGGTGGTCATTGGTTGTAGCCAGGCACCATCTAGTTTTTCTGGTCGCAGGTTGATGCAGTCTCCAGTTTCTGTGGCCCTGTCTGTCTCTTGGGCTAATTCTTTTCTTGTGACTTTGGTGTTCTTCATTCTCCTTTGCTCCAGGTGCGTTAGGACCAATTGATACATCTTAGATGGCTGCTCTCTAGCTTTTAAGACCCCAGATGCCACTCACCAAAGTAGGATGCAGAACATTTTCTTAATAAACTTAGTTATGCCAATTGACCTAGATGTCCCCTAAAAGCATGGTCCTCAGACCCCCGCCCCTGCTACTCTGTCCCTTGAAGTGTTTAGCTGTGTTCAGGAACCTTCTTAGCTTTGGTTTAGTCCAGTTGTGCTGACTTCCCTTGTAGTGAAACACAGAAGCTTTGACTTAACAAGTCATCCCTGTTGTCCCTGGGTCTGGACAGAAATTCCCCTCTCTTGTTCTGTAATGCTACATCACACTCCACGTGCTTATTGGCTTTGCCAATCCACATCCCCCTGGAAGCTCTCTGAAGGCAGGGTCCTTGGCCAATTCATACTTATGTCCTCTGAGCCTAGCTCAGTGTCTGGCATATAGTAGATACCAGGGCCTGCTTTGAGAAATAAAACCATCTTCACATCTATAAAGCTTACAAATTGCTTTTCCTTCCAAGCATTCATTTAGACCTCCTCACAGTCTCTAGAGGTAGGCATGATTCCCATTTCATGGAAGAGAAACTAAGGCCTAAAAGGGGGAAGTAACTCGCCCAGAGTCACACAGCTTAAAAATCACAAAATACACCCTGAGTCCAGTGACTCTAAATCCCATGTCTTTCCCTCACTACCACTAGGAGATGTCCATCTACACTTATCAAACTCCTTCCTACAGACTACAGACCCTTTCCCAGTCAAAATCAGTCCCTTCCCAACCAGGAACCACCCAGGATAGAAGGGGACACACTCAGAGGACGGTCAGTAAATGGTGAATTGAATCCCCAGGAAAGCCCATATTGACCAACCCAGTCCTAGCTGGCTACTCTAACCCCTCTTACCACGAGGCCTTTCTGCTTGCAGGGGTGTACCAGGCAAGAAATGTGGGACCATCTTGCTGACTGCAGAAGAGCTTAGCAACTGTCGGGTTAGTAGGTGCCACATGCTAGATCCAAGAGGCTTTCCCTTCTCTCCCCAAGTTCCTTTTAGTGGGATGACTGAAGGCTGTGGGTAATTTGGCTGTCAACAGTCTGACCTCATCCACTCATCCACTTCTAGGACATTGCCACCATGCAGCTGTGTGCCAACAAGCTGGACAAAAAGGACTTTTTTGGGAAATCAGATCCCTTCCTCGTGTTCTACAGGAGCAATGAGGATGGCACGTGAGTCACCGCTCCCTCTCCCCCACCACATGACCATGGGCCCATCAGTGCTCTTATGCGGGGTTGGGGGCACCACCTTGGACTCTACCAGGACCTGAGCTTAGAATTCACTCAAGGCAGCACAAAACATATGCTTAACAAATAGGGGAATCCCAGAGTCTCCACTCACTAAATACATCTGTCTCTGGGCAGTTTGTCTCCGGGCTCAGTCCTACCTTATGGCAGGTCCCAATCTTCTTGTTCCTGTCCAGGTTCACCATCTGCCACAAGACAGAGGTTGTGAAAAACACGCTGAACCCTGTGTGGCAGCCCTTCAGCATCCCTGTGCGGGCACTGTGCAATGGAGACTATGACAGGTCTGCTTTAGCATAAGCTGGGGGGTAAGGGGATGAGGTCACAAGAGTGGGATTCCTGGGTCCCAGAATGATGGCAGCAGTTTCCAACAGTGTTGGAGGGTTCTCAGTGAGACAGGGTTCTAGGCAAGGAGATGAGTGGATGGGGAGGCAAATGGATAGCCACATAGATGGATAGGTGAATTATCCATGGAAGAATGGGTAGATGGGTGGATGGATGGATGGATGGATAAGCAGATGAGTGGAGGAAACAGAAAATAAACAAATTAATGGGCAGACACATCCATACGTGGATGGATGGATGAATGGATGGATGGATAGATGGGCAATTGGATGATAAACTGATGAATAGATAAATGGATATGTAGATGGGTATATAAGAGGATTGGTGGGTGGATGGAGGGGAAAATGGATGAATGGATAGCCAGTGAATGGATAGGCAAAATGATGGGTGGAGTAGTGCATGGGAAGATGACAAATGATAGATAGATGAATGGATGGATGAGTTGGTGAGTGGATGAGTAGATGGATAGATACATGAAAGTTTGGTGGATGGATGAATGGGCAGATGGATGAATGAAAAAGCGGATGGATATGTGGCATGACAGGATTGGTAGGTAGACAGATGAAGGGATGGTAGATGGATGGATGGATTAGTAGATGAATGAGTTGATGAATGGGTGTAAAGTATATGGATAAGTTAACCATATGAACCAATAAATGGGTAGTATGTAGATGGGTGAATAGGTGGGTGGGTGGAAGGACGGATAGGCACATAGACAGATGAGTAGATGAATGGTTAGGCAGATGAATGGATGATAAGATGAACAGATGTGAGATGGTTGGGTTTTTGATTGGATAGGTGGATGGACAGACAGATGGATGCTTGCATATCAATGAGTAAGTGAATGGATAGATTCACGTGGGTTAAGTGGGTGGATAATTAGATGGATTAAAAGGTAATTGGATTGTCAAATGTATGGTTAAATGGGTGAGTAGATGGATAGATAGATGTTGAATAGACTGACATGTAGATAGATGGATATATGGAATGACTTATATATAATAGTTAAGAACAAGTATGTTGGAATCAGGTTGATCTCAGCTCATCACTTACTAGCTATGGACCTTAGCCAAGTTACTTTTTTTTTTTTTTTGTACCTCGGTTTCCTTATCCAAAAATAAGAATAATAATAGTACTTACTTTATAAGGTAGTTGTTAAATTAAATGAGACAATATGTGTAAAGTGCTGAGAACAATGCCTGGAATATAGTTAGACTCTAACAATGATAAAAAAAAGTAGTAGTAATAGCGGTAGGAATCAACTCTATGGCAACCGGTTGTTTGTCTAATAGTGGTAATAGCAATAATAGTAGGAATAGTGATAGTGGTAGTAGATGGTTGGATACATGCATGGACTGATGAATAAATGGATAGGATGGATGGATGGAGATAGGTTGGGAAATGAATAGGTTGACGGAGGGGCAGATGGGTGTATGGAAGATGACTTGTGTTGCCTAAGCAGGTGGGGTGTCTCTGGGATTTACCACACACACAACCAGCCTGTTTATCTTCTGTTTCAGAACTGTGAAGATTGATGTGTATGACTGGGACCGGGATGGAAGGTATAACTGCCCCACATAGGCCCTCTCCTGTACTTAACCCAGACAATCCCTTTTAATATGTAGTACATTCATAGGAACCCCAAAGGAGCCTTGGGAGCCAGCAAGGGTGATAATAGCTATCCCCATTTTACAGATGCCAGGACCTTAGGTACACCTGACTCCCCTGTTGTCTTTCTGGTGTACTATTTCTCCCCTTTTCTCCCTCTTAGCTTGGCTCCTCTTCTGGCTGAAGCCCCAGTACCCTGCAGCTGGAGTAGGGGCAAGGGATAGGGGGAATAAAGACTGGGTTCAGGGCTGGCTTCAAACCAGCAGCAGCTGCTGCTCATTCACGCCTGGCCTCGTTGCAGCCATGATTTTATTGGTGAGTTCACCACCAGCTACCGGGAGCTGAGCAAGGCCCAGAACCAGTTCACGGTGTATGAGGTGAGAGCTCCAGCCCTGCCCAGGTTACCCGTGCCCCCATCCCTGAGTACACAGTCTGCAGCTCCCTTCCTCTGTTTCCACCTTGACAGTTATCTTCCTCCTTTAGGTACTTAACCCTCGGAAGAAGTGTAAGAAGAAGAAATATGTCAACTCAGGAACTGTGAGTGCTCCCTGGAGCTCTGGCCCTCTCTGGATCCTTCTGTTTCCAAGCTCACTGAAATAGCATGACAAATGTTGGGGGTGGGGGAAGGTGATGGGCACAGATTACTTGGATACAGTAGTAGTGTTAGGCACAAGGTGGCACTATTTAAATGTTTCTTTAGGGATCTTTAATTTTTTGTAGAATAAAAAGAACTCTAAGTTGTATTTCCCAATTTAATATGCTTTTGGAAATCCAAATGTTTCTGACAGCCTCCCTTTTTTCCCCTTTAAGAAATTGCAAGGTGGGACAGGGTGAGGGTTGGAAATCATATACCTCCCATCATATGCCTCTCTCCAAAGCTCTACAACACCTCTCTCCCTTCTGCTACTTCCACTGACCTTTCCCAAGTGCCAGAGCTGCCTCTCCTGTCCCACAGGTGACACTGCTCTCCTTCTCTGTGGACTCTGAATTTACTTTTGTCGACTACATAAAGGGCGGGTAAGTTACAGGCCAAGCTCTGGGCTGAAAGCCCAGCAATGAGTTACTCCCAGTTCAAAGCCTCAGTTTTCTTATTTATGAATGGTGAGCATCCAATGAAATCATGGAGGTAAACTTTGAAACATTTGGCAAACTATGAAGTGCTCTGTAAAGTGTAAAGTATTGCCACTCTTAGTTCTCTTCATGGGGCCGCCTTACCTTCCTAGCTTCCAGTCCTCTCACTCACCTCCCCCAGTAAGATGCCAAACCAGTGATCTTCAACAGTGGCTCCAGTAACTTGACAGGGCCCAGACAAAAGCTATGGCCAAGCAACAGGGGGAGGCTAAGAGAGAAAGAGAAGCCAAGCCAGACTATAGAGGACACTTCACTTGGCTCAGTGGAGGCAGGCAGAGCTGGAAAGGCACTCTGCTTCTCTGAACCTCAGTTTTCTCCTCTGTAAAGTGGGATTACTAATTACTATTTCAGGGCTATAGTAAGGGTTAGATTAAATTACATATAATACACTTGGCACACCAAACAAAAAAAACCAAACCCATTGCAATCGAGTTGATTCCAACTCGTAGTGACCCTATAGGACAGGGTAGAACTGCCCTATAGAGTTTCCAAGGAGTGGCTGGTGGATTTGAACTACTGACTTTTTGATTAGCAGCCAAGCTTTTAACCACTATGCCACCAGGGCTCCACGTGGCACACAGTAGGCATTTAATACTTTGCTACCCAAAGTCCATCAACCAGCAGCATCAGTATCATTTGGAAGTTTGTTAGAAATGCAGAATGTTTGGCTCCATCCAGACCGTCTGAATCAGAATTTGCATTTCACTAAGATATCCAGATGATTCACATGCACATTAATGTTTGAGAAATACTGATTTAATAAGTATTAGTTCCTCACTTCTCGACCCATCTACTTTCCTAACAGGACACAGCTGAACTTCACAGTAGCTATTGACTTCACAGCTTCCAATGGTGAGGCATGGATGGGGGAACAGTGTTACAAGGGAGTCATTAGGGATTGGCTGGATCCTTGCCTGGGGAAAAGAGTTCACCTAGCCAGGAAGCCCAGGCTTGAGGCATATCCCAGTCAGGCTGGTGTTGGGGTAGAGGTGTTGGGGAGATAACTGGGTGGAAGTGTGGGCAGAGGGTATAGGAAAATAGACAGGTAGATGGATACAAGAAGGTTGAAAGGACAGAGGGCTCAATAGGTAGATGAGTAAATGGATAGATGGGAGTGAATGGAGGTGTAAGGAAAGATGGATAGGTGAATGGGTGGTTAATGATGAATGGATGGGTAGATTGATGAACAAACAGGGTGGGTAGATGGATGAGTGAGTGAGTAAAATAGCCTGGACCAGTGGATGCATGGATGAATAGGTGGGTAGACAAATGGACAGATCTTTAAGTTGTTGAAAGAGTGGGTAAGTAGATGGGGAAATGGACAAATGGATAGGTGGAGGATCCATAGGAGGATAGATAGGTGAGTGAATGCATGGGATGGATAAGGATGAATGAATGGATAGATGGCTGAACGGACAAAAAAATTAAATGGACAAGTGGATGAATGGATGGATAGGTGGGTAGACAGTTAAATAAGAGAATGGAGAGGTAGATGCATGGAGATGGATAAGTGGATTGAAAGATGGATGTATAGCCAAGTAAATGAATGGGTGGATGTATGTGTGGGTAGTTGGATAAATAGATGAATAGATATAGGGATGGGCGAGTAGACATATGGATAAATGAACAGATTCATGAACAGGGGAAATAATGAGGGAGTAGATGGGTAGAGGGTGGATGAATGGAAAGGGAGATGGATGCAAACAAGGATAGGCAGGTGAATAGATGGATAAACCAGGTGACCATGGTGCTCCTGTGTTCCTACAGGGAATCCCCTGCAGCCCACCTCCCTACACTACATGAGTCCCTACCAGCTCAGCGCCTATGCCATGGCCCTCAAGGCAGTGGGAGAGATTATCCAGGACTATGACAGCGACAAGCTCTTCCCAGCCTACGGCTTTGGTGCCAAGCTGCCCCCAGAGGGACGGATCTCCCACCAGTTCCCCCTGGTACGGGATGGTCCAGAGCCTACACTCTGTGCCCTGGCATCTGGCCCACCCGTGTTGATGAATTTCCTCTATTTATATTTCTTCTAAGGGTCAAAGACCTTTATGAGAGGGTGGCGGAGCAGGGAAGGGAGCAGGGCTGGAGTTTGGAGGGGAGCCTGAAAGAGGGTGATGGGAAAAGGAAGGAGTGAGCTGGGATCAGAGCACTTCTGGGTGTACCCTGCATGGGCTCAGCCTGGCAGGGCGTCTTCCCTGACAGAACAACAATGATGAGGACCCTAACTGTGCTGGCATTGAGGGCGTGCTGGAGAGCTACTTCCAGAGCCTGCGCACAGTGCAGCTATACGGACCCACCTACTTTGCTCCTGTCATCAACCAGGTGGCCAGGTAAGGGAGCTGCGTGGGGTTGGAGGAGAAGTAGAGGATCCAGACCGGAAGCTGACTCCCCAAAAGTAGCCAGGGCCACTCTTGGGTGAACTTGAGCTTTGGGGCGGAGGTGAAAGGTTCAGTATTGGCCAGGCCCTAGTACAAAGAGGTTACATAAATCCTTATTCTGGGGCAGAGAGAGTACCAACAGATTACCCCAACCCCAGTCCCTGGAAATGACAGCCCAGCCCTCAAGTTTGGGTGAAAGAGAGAAGGGCCTATAGAACACCAGTTAAGGCATAAGCTTTGACATAAGACCTGGGTATAATCTTGGGCAGAGGCAGAATTAAAGTATGGCAGGTAGGGCACGTGGCCTGGGTGCTGCTTGAGGAAGGGTGCTAATGAGCAGTTTCTACTGGCCATCACAGTTTCCATCGCCAGCTGTGAGACATCATTCAGCAATTTAAAACTAATTGCCATAGGCAGTACTTTCAGTAGAGAGGCCCTGCCTGGGTCCACCACTTCCTGACCTCGTGACCTTATGCAACTTAGCCTCTCTAAGCCTCCATTTCATTCCTGTAAAATGGGTGTAATAACTATAACAATAGCACCTTCTTTATAGGATTATTCAGAGGTTAAACTTAGATAACAATGTAAGACTTACTAGCACAGTGTCTGGCCATAGTAAGTGCTTAATAAATGATAGATTACAAAATAGAAGAGTAATTTTCCAATTTTTCAGAAGAAAAGTATAGAAAGCAAAGAAAACCCAGATCATATATAAATGATTTTTTTAAAAAAGGTATTAAAAATGTGACATAAAATGACAGAACTAAAACCAAACATTCATCAAGAAACATAAATGAGAAAAGCTCACCTGTTAAAAGGATTCTGTCACTGCATTAAAAAAAACAAAAAGTAAACCCACTCACTATACGCTATGAATAGAAGAGACCTAGCTAAAACAAAGTAGTTAAGAAGGCTTGAAAGTAAAAAGATGAGACAGGAAAAAAAAAAAAAGAATTTAAATTGAAGGATCGCAGGGAAATTTATATGCTCATGGACTTCCTTTTTCCCTAACAAAAACGTACTTTCTAATTCATAATCAGGATGATCGTTTCTTTAATTATAAAAGTAACATAACATCACTATAGAAAATTTGGAGGATAAAGAAATGAAATAAGAAATCACCCAGACTACTGCCTGTGGGAACGTGGATATGGATAGTTCCTCACAGCGTTTTTCCTATGCATCCACAATTATAGTCAAATTACATGTCACATTTCACTACTGCTTTTTTCACGTAATATTGGAGCCTGAGCATTTTGTTGTTGTTGTTCTTAAATATTATCTTGGGCAAGTATAGATTCATTTATTCATTCATTTAGTAAACATTCAATAAAGGGGCAGTGTAGCATGAGTGTGTGCCCTGGAACCAGACCAGCTAAATCAATATCCTGGTTCTACTACTCACTAACTAGTTGTGTGGCTTTAGGTAAGACTCTTAACTTCTCTGTGCCTCAGTTGCCTTATTTGTAAAATGGAGGATAATAATAATATATACATCATAATGTTGTAAGGACTGACTAAATTAATATATATCAAGCACTTAGAACAGTGCCTGGCACATCATAAGTGCTATCAGTGTTAACTATTACTGTTACTATTATTGTCGTTGATACCCTATTCAAAGGGTATCTGCTGTGTGCTCAGTTCTCTGCTGGGGCACTGGAGACTCACAGATGAATCAGATCTAGTCCTGCCCTTGGGAGCGCCCAACTTAGTGCAGGAGACAGAAATATAAATAAATCATTACCTTCTGTAGGCTAGAGGTTCCCAGACTTTTCCAGCAAGTTGCCCATCGGCAAAGGCAAGCAATTGCATCCCCTGGGGGAGTCTGGGGGCACAGCCAAAAGCAGCCAGCCTGAAAATGTCTTTGAAGTCTCCATATTTTACCTTAAAATTCATGCAAATTTTACATTCTTCTCACATTGCATCTATGTTTGCTTTAATTTTTAAAAAGGCATTTTTAGTGTACTTACAGTCATCTAGCTTTATCCACCAGATCATGGAGTAGGATGGATGCTCCAGGCTTATCCTGTGGCCTTGGGCCGCCCTTGGCATGCACACTGGTACCCTCCGGGTAAGAGAACCGATTTGGAGAAGCAGACAGCCCACCATGTTGGGTGGCATCCTATGGGGTTGAAGTTAGAAGAGGGGTGGAGTGTAACCTAGCCTGAGAGACCCAAGGCAGGCCTACCTGAAGAGGGGACTGCTCAGCTGTGTCTTAAGGGTAGGCTAGACTTTATCAGAGTGGGGCAGAGTAGGCCTAGTAGAAAGAAGAACATGTGAAAAGCACGGAAGTGTGAAGGGACAAGGTCAGGAAACATCCAACAGTGGAATACGACCAGAGTGTGGGGTGTATATGGAAGAGTCTGCAGATAGCAGGTGGGAATGGAAAGTGATGGGATCAAGAGCTTCAGCCTTAGGCTCTGTTGATCAATCATGGACTTGAATTCCAGCTTTACCACCACTTGGGGGTGCTACTTAACTTCTCTGAACCTCAGTTTTCTCATTTTCAAAATAAGGACCTACCTCATAGAATTTGGTGAGGATTAAATTAGATCACGTATGTCAAATGTACAGCTGTGATTTTGATGATCACAAAGGACTCTTCCTTGTCTACCACCCAACAGCCAAGTGGGCACAGACCTGCCTCACTCAGCCAGTCATTATCTCCTCAACTAACTTTCAGGTCTAAATAGCCTTGGGAATGCCAGGTATCTACAGGGAGCCAAAGGTGTACTTCCCGTGCTCCAAAACCCTTCCATGCCACCCACTGTCCCCAGCCCTCAATCTCTGCATGAGTTAGCTCTTGCCCACCACTCCAGCTTCATCTCTCTTCTGTAGTTCTACGTGCTAGAACATACTATGAGAGTATTGGTTTGCATATGCCATTCCCTCTCTCTGGATACTTTTCCCTTTACCTTCCCATCCCTCACTGTCGCCTGGCTAATTCCTACTCATTTTTCAGGTCTTATGTTAGACATCACTTCCTGAAAGCCCTAACATCAATTCATTTTAATGGTGTAAGCATCTATCTCCCCAGACACAATATCCTACTCTCCTCTGAATGCTCAGCACATAGCAGGTGTGCAATGACTATTTGTGAAATGAGCGAGTGACAGAAGGTACCAGCCCAGGCCTATGAGGAGCCTGGAGCCAGAATTCAGGAAGGGAGCAGGGTCTGCTAAGGAGGATCATGACTCACTCCCACCCTGGGCCCCAGGCAAACGGAGCCAGTACCCATTGCTATGGGATTGATTCCGACTTATGGCAACCCCGCGTGTGTCAGAGTAGATGTACACTCCATAGGGTTTCCAATGGCTGTAATTTTACAGAAGTAGATCACCAGACCTTTCTTCCACGGAGCTGTTTCGTGGATTCAAACCACCAACCTTTTGGTTAGTAGCCGAGCACAAACTGTTCGTGCCACCCAGGGGCCATAGCTATTTGGATTTTCAACTGTCATCATGTCTTTCCTCTGATTTTTTTTGTATTAGGCTAAAGTGCCAGCAAATACTATTGCTGACTCCATCCCAGTGCTGTTCAACAGAACTTTCTGCAGTGGTAGAAATGCTCTATATCTGTGCTGTCCAGTGTGGTAGCCACCACCACACATGGATACTGAGCACTTGAAATGTAGCTAGAGTGACTGAGGAATTGATTGTTTCATTTTATTTAATTTTAATTAATTTAAATTTAAATAGCCCGAGGGAGGACTGGGGTGTTACTGCTTAATGGTTACAGAGTTTCTGTTTGGAGTGATAATAATAATAATAAATAATTTAACATTTTTTAATTAAAATAAATAAATGAATAAAAGAATATAAAAGCTTGTTTTTAACTCGTTAAAAAATTTAATAGCCACATGTGTAAATAAAAACCAGCTGCTGACAAGTCAATTCTGACCCACAGTGACCCTATATGTGTCAGAGTAGAACTGTGCTCCATAGGGTTTTCGGTGGCTGATTTTTTGGAAGTAGATTGCCAGGCCTTTCTTCTGAGGTGCCTGTGGGTGGACTCGAACCTCCAACCTTTGGGTTAGCAGCCAAGCACATTAACAGTTCGCACCACCCAGGGACCATGTGTAAATAGCCACACATAAAATAACCACATGCAAAATAATAGGACTGGTCTCAATGACTTCTAAAGTCCTTTCAGATGGAAATATCTTGGACTCAAAGACTGATGGTGAGAGAAGGGTAAGGAGCTCTGGGAGCAGCTGTTAGGCCAGCTGAGGGAAGACTGCAGAGGACCCAGAAATCCAGGTAGGGGGATGTGGTTGGAAGAGGATAAAAGGGAGAGAGAAGAAATAGGAGGCAGAGGGAAAGAAGGGAGCCTTCAGCCTTTGCTCTTGCTCTTGTATGACCATCAAAATCTTTATAGGGGCCAACAAAACCCTGTGTGGTCTGGCCCCCACCCACCCTTCAGCCTCATGATCCACTCTGCTTCCCTTGCTTTTTCTGGCTCCCAACAGTGTGGGCTTCTTTCAGTCCATCGCAGAGCCTTTGCATATGTTGTTCCTTCTGCCTAGAGTGGTCCCCCCTTCGCTTAGTTCCCTGTCCTTCACCCTCAAACATCACTTCCTTGAAGAAGCCTTCACTGGCTTCTGGACTAGGTCAGGATCCCCTGTTATACACTACTATAGCACTATGCCCTTTCCCATCATAGTACTCATTATAATAGTAATTTTACAATTATTTGTGTGATTCTTGGATTGATGTCTGCCTCCCCCAAGAGGGCTAGGATGGATTTTTTTTCTCATCATGTGTCTCCAGTGCCTAACACAGTGCCTACCATATAGTAAGTGCTCAATACATATAACTGGGGGGATGACAGGCAGGGGCGGGCAGCCAGGTCTGGTGAAAGAGCATGGACTTCAGAAGCCCCAGTCATTGCCTGCAGCTCACATGCTGTCCATGAAGGCATTGGGCTGTGGGGGTTGGGGAGTCCCTTGGCCTCTCTTGGCTTTCAGCTGGAGTCTGATCTTGCCCTCTCACCTAGGGCTGCAGCCAAGATCGCTGATGGTTCCCAGTACTATGTCCTGCTCATCATCACTGACGGGGTCATCTCTGACATGACGCAGACTAAGGAGGCCATTGTCAGCGTGAGTCTGAGGAGCAGGGCTTGGTAGAGAGGGAACTGTGAAGTGGGGGGAAAAGAAAACAACTATGAGGAGTCTAAGATTTTACCACACTTGCAAGTTAACAAGTTAGCCTCCCACAGTTTCATAGATGCTGGAAGAAGACATGACTAGACTCCTGGGTCAGAGACAAAAGACTTTGTTATTCACAGCAATAGCAGTAGCCAGTTGAGTACCAATGTCCACATCTTATAGGCCAGGTGACACCTGTATAGGTAATGGGTTGCATTACAGGAAAGGAACCCTGAACTTAGAGAACCCAAATCTTTTATAATGGGCGGCAAGTATACCTCCCCTTTATTACAGGAAAAGACAATTTTTTTCTAATTATTACACTGGACAGCAAACAAATCTGCCTTTTGCTCCAGAGGAAGACACTATATCTTTCAAACCTGTTTGCTACACAAACACTGCTGTAAAGATAGTCTGGAATAAACGGAGTCAGGGCCTCAGCTAAAAAAAAACAAACCAAACCCACTGCCGTTGAGTCGATTCTGACTCATAGCAACACTATAGGGCCTCAGTTAGATGTGCAGAAAAGTAAGAGACCCATGGAGAACTGTCTTCCAAAGTCACCTTTCTTGTTATGGCTGCTCACCTCAACCATTCACTTTCTCTGTCCCACAGGCCTCTTCACTGCCTATGTCTATCATCATTGTTGGTGTAGGACCAGCCATGTTTGAGGGTGAGTAGGGATTGGGGGGAGGGTGTTTGTGAGTGGCGCCAAAAGCTTGGGAGAATAGGGAAAGGTCTCTCTCAAGGGAAAGGAACCCAGGGAAGAGAACAACAGGGAAACCCAGGCCCTCCTCACAGAAAAGACAGGATGGATACCCCTATGGGAACTTGGCGAAGTCACAGACCTCTTAACCTAGTTTCCTCATCATAACCAAGACTGATGATACTAATATCTCCCTCTGGGGTTTCTGGGAGAATGAATGTGTGGGAAGACATAATAATAATAACACCATCACAATGCCTAATATTTGTAGGACTTTGATGCAACCATTAGGCATTCTCATGATGACTCTGAAGGGAGATACGAGGGAGAGGTGGCATGAGTTGGGGTGGAAGAAGCCAATCAGCTGAGAGGTGTCTTATCTGCAGCAATGGAAGAATTGGATGGTGATGACGTGCGCGTATCCTCTAGGGGACGCTACGCAGAGCGGGACATCGTTCAGGTAGACCTGGCTTGGGAGAGGAGTTCATGGAGCTGAAAGGCATGGTCGGAAGGAGAAGCTAAGTTGGGAGCCACTTTCCCTTACTGACTTCTCAATCGCTTTTCTCCCTCTCACTCTTCAATCCTTCCTGCACTCATTGAACGAATTCCCTTTGAGAAACTGGCAAGTTGCTGGAGCCATTGTGGACTCATGATAAAAGAGGTCCCCAAGGTCCCTGCCCTCCCATGGGGCAACCAATAATAAACAAATAATCACACAGATAAACATCTTATTAGATTGAGATACATGATCTAGAGGAAGAGCAAATGCCACTATGATAGCCTATAACAGGGGACCTGACTTAGGGCAGTCAGGGAAGCTTTCTGTGAGGAAATGACATTTGAGCTGAGACCTGAAGGATGAATAGGAGGGTACAAGCTTACAGGCAGAAGAATAGCACAGGAGAAGCCCTGAGGCTTAGAAGAATTGGCCCAATCAAGGAAAAGGCAGGAAGCCAGGGGGGCAGGATCACAGTGAACAAGGGTTAGAAGGAGCCAAAGCCTTGCAGGTGATGGCAAAGATTTGGGTTTTGTTCTAAAAACATTGGAAAGTTACTGAAGGATTTTACATAGGGGAGTGAGATAGCCAGACTGGTATTTTAAGAGGATCTCTCTGGCTGCTGTTTGGAGGGTAGACTGTAGCAGGGCAAGAGGGAAGGCAGGTAGACCTGTTAGTGAGGAAGTCTTTGAAGTAGGGATCTGGACGAGGGCAGAAACAGTGAGGATGGAAAGAAGGAAAAGTTTCAAAAGATATTGAAGAGGAATAATCTACAAGAGTTGATGATTTAATTAGATGGCGGGGGGTAAGGGAGGTGTCGAGGATGACTTAGTTTTCTAACATGAGCAACTGGGTAAGTGATGACCCCATTTACTGGGATGGGGAAGGCTGGAGGACCAGCAGATTTGGCAGAAAGAGCTAGAATTTGGTTTTGAACACATTAGGCTTGAGGTATCTGTGAGGCAAATGCATGGAGATGTGATATGGGCAGTTTAATATGTGGTTCTGAACCTTAAAATAGAGGCCAAGGATGGATATATAAATTTGGGAGTCATGAGGGAACAGTTTTTAAAGTCATGGAAGCGTATAAAATCACTCAGGCAAAGAGTTGAGAGAGGAGGGACTAGGTTTAGCAGTCAGGTAGATCTGGAGAAATAGAGGGGAAGGAGAGGAAGAGCATCCAGAAAGGTAGGAGAAGAACCAAAGGAGTGTAGTGTCAAGAGTGTGATGTGTTTAAAAAAAAGAAAAAGAGTGTGCTGTGTCAAGGATTATGGTCAAATATAATGGAAACCTAACGAGAAATCAAGCAAGATAGTGACAAAATTGTTGTCCACTGAATTGATTTGGTAACATGGGGCTACTGACAACATTAGCAAGAGCAGTTTCAGTGAAGCGTGAAGCCATACTGGAGTGGGGTGAGGGTGAATACCAAAAGCCAAACCAAACCCGTTGCTGGCAAGTTGATTTCGACTCATAGCAACCCAATAGGACAGAGTAGAACTGCCCCATAGGGTTTCCAAACCTGTAATCTTTACAGAAGCAGATTCCAACATCTTTCTCCCATAGAGCAGTTAGTGGGTTTGAATCGCCAACCTTTCGATTAGCAGCCGAAGGTTAAAAAAAAAAGAAGAAAAGGGGACAGCAAATGTAGAAAACTGTCCAAGATGGCGGGGGGGGGGGCGGGGAGAGGTAGAAGACCTTCCCTCTGTTCCCGTCCCTACCCTCCTCTCTCCCTACCACCCATACCTGTCTTTTCTGTGCCTGTCCCAGTTCGTCCCATTCCGAGACTACGTCGACCGGTCAGGGAACCAGGTGCTAAGCATGGCCCGGCTGGCCAAGGACGTGCTCGCTGAGATCCCAGAGCAGCTGCTGTCCTACATGCGGACCAGGGACATCCAGCCTCGGCCCCCACCCCCTGCCAACCCCAGCCCGACCCCGATTCCAGAGCAGCCCTGAGAAGCCCAGCTATCCAATGCCTAGCGGTCTATCTGCCTGCTCACCCATTGCTTCTGCTGAAAGCCAGAGGGACCTGGAGCCCTGGACCTCACCGGGAGAGCCCACCCACAGAAGGGCTTGGCACTACCACCACCTCCCTGCCTTCATGCCAATAATAAAGCTGATCTTTACTCCACCTGTGTCTCATGAGTCTTGGGGCAGAAGACTGGGGAACCCAGGGCCTGGGGCCACACCAAGAGAGGGAGGGAGTAAGGATGGCTTCAGCAAGGACTCGTCACCATCCTACCACACATTCATCCAACCACTTCTTTCTACATTCTTCAAACATTTGCAGAAAAGATAAGTGAAACTTCGTGTGTACATTTTTTTCTGAGGAGAAAGGACCATAGCATTCATCAGATTCTCAGAGGGGTTCCTGACCTCCAAAGATGTAAGATGACTGTGTGACTCGGCTCTGATCCATTTATTCTGAGTTTTCTGACAATAAGAACAGCTAACGTTTTCTTTGAGCATTTACTACATATCAGACGCTCTATTAAGTGATTTACAATCATCATCTCATTTAATCCTCACAACAACCCTGTGAGGTAGGTAACATATATTACCCCTGTTTTACACCTAAGCGAACTGAGGCTCAGAGAGGTGAAGTCACGTGTTTTAATAGAACTCATCAGTTCGACTGCAAGCCTAAGATCTTAACCTGTATCTGGCATCCAAGTTCTCTGAAGCCCCGAAGAACTGACAATAGAGCTTTTGAGCTCCATTTTACAAATAAGGAACTTGAGATAGGAAGAATTTAACAACTTGCCCAAGTTCACATAGCCAGGAAGTAGTCCAGTCACATTCAAACCAGCTCTGTTGGTTTTGACACCATCTTCTAAGCAGCAGCACGTAGCATTTCCCCGCCATCCCGCAGGTTTCTAGCACCTAATCCCACCAGTTTACCTACACAAGCGTTTTCACTCTCTACCAGCTCCCCTGCTCCTCTCAAAACCCCGCCTCTTCCTTCAGATCCACACCTTCCCTCCAGCTCTACAACTTCATCTTTCCCAAGCTCCTTCCCTTTCCTTCAGTCAAGACCAATTATCCCTAAACGGCCCCGCCCTTTCCTTCCAGCCCTGCCCCTTTACCTTTCCCAAGCCCCGCCCTTATCCCCAACGGCCTTGCTAGGTTCGTCCCAGATCTATCCTTCATCTCTAGTCCAGCTCCGCCCTTCAGGCCTATCCAAGGCCCCGCCCCTTTACGTTTTCTGAAGCCGATACTTCTGATTAACCCCTCTCCGCCCTTTACCTTAGCTCTATCCTTATCCTCCTCCTTACTGGACCCCGCTATACAAGAAGCTCCACCCACTCTCTGCAAACACCGCCCCATTGCTGTTGTTAGGTGCCCGGGAGTCCATTCCGACTCGTAATGACCCTGTCCTGCGACATTCTCATAACCGTTTGCTATGTTTGAGACCACTGTTGCAGCCACTGTGTCAATCCATCTCCTTGAGGGTCTTCCTCTTTTTCACTGACCCTCTACTTTACCAAGCATGATGTCCTTTTCCAGGGACAATCCCTCCTAATATCATGTCCAAAGTAAGTGAGAAGAAGATTCGCCATCCTTGCATCTAAGGAGCATTCCGGCTGTACTTCTTCCAAGACAGATTTGTTCATTCTTCTGGAAGTCCGTGGTACATTCAATATTCTTTGCCAACACTATAATTCAAAGGCATCAATTCTTCTTCGGTCTTCCTTATTCCTTGTCCAGCTTTCACATGCATATGAGCCGACTGAAAATATCATGGCTTGGGTCAGGTGCACCTTAGTCCTCAAGGTGACATCGTTGCTTTTAAATATTTCTAAGAGGTCTTTTGCAGCAGATCTGCCTAATGCTATACGTTGATTTCTTGACTGCTGCTTCCATGGACGTTGATTGTGGTTCTAAGTAGAAATTCTTGACAACTTCAATCTTTTCTCCGTTTATCATGTTGTTCATTGGTCCAGTTGTTGCTTATTGGCCCCATAAACCGGTCTATTCTCTTCCAGCCCCACCCCGCCGCTACCCATAACCCCGGGACCTCCTTATGGGGCAGCTCCAAAGCTCTTGCTCTGGGCCCTGCCCCCAGCTCCGCCCCGTGGATCCGGCCCCGCCTCGGCCCCTTTCTCGGACGCCAAGTCCCTACCGCAGCCGTGGCGCCAGCGGGAGGAGAGAGGGAGGGCGTAGAGGGGGAGGGGAGAAGGGCGGGCTCCTTACGCCCAGCCCCGCGCTCACAGTCTGTGGCCGCAGATTCGCCACAAACGGCCCGGTGCCCCCACTTCCCTAGTACCATGATTTCATTCCGCCAAAAACTCAGCTGTACGATAGAGGGGCCAGGGAAGCCTTTCAGGGTGTCCAGAGGGCCTTCAGAGTCTCAGAAAATAGCCATCGAGCCTCAGCGGGCGGGTGGGAGTCCATGGCGAAAGTGCAGCTCGGCAGGGCCGCGGCGCCGCGTTTACCCTGCGCAGACGCCGTCGCCGCCGCCGCTGCTGCTGCCGCCGCTGCCACTGTCTTTGCCGCCACCGTCTCCGCCGCCGCCGTCCCCGCGCTGCCTCCCGGAGGCTCCATTGTTCCGGCGGCGCCTGGTCCCGAGGCCGGACAACCCAGGGGCTCGCGAAACGGGCGGCAGACAGCCGCGGCCGACGGAGTCGAGACACCCAGGCGCCGGCGGGACCGGAGCGGCAGGGGTCAGCGCGGGAATCCCGGGGAACTGCGGCCAGAGCGCGGGACGGCTGGGGGCCAGGGTGGCGAGGTCTGTGGTCCCGGAGTTGGGGCTCCAGCTTCCCGGTCCGTCTTTCCCCGCCGGCCTCCCCAAGAGGGGTCGGAGCCCCGGCGGGCGCCCCCGGCGATGAGCCCGGACTCGAGGTGGCCGGTGAGTGCGGGCCTGGGACCTTGGCGGGAGTGGCCAACGGGAAAGGGGTAAGCTACTTTCGTGGGGGCGCGCACTGAGCTGCACGGTCCGGGTGCCTCTCGGGCCGCTCCAGCCGGGAGAACTGACAGTGCGCTGGCTCCCAGCCGACATCCAGGGGTAACATTGTATCCTTCGGAGCTGCCTGGGCCAATGGCAGGAGAGGAGCCTTGTTTAACTTGTTACACTTCGACAAAGGGGAAACGCCGCCGCATCCGGGAGAGAGGGCTGTGGGCACCTCTGGGGCCCGGCCTGGTCCCTCCGGCCCCCGCCCCCTACTTCCTCCGGCCCTCTGAGCTATGGGAGCAGCTGCAGCCGCCACACTCCTGGGCCCCGGGCCCTCCCCACGGGCTTTCAGGTTAAGTTCTGATCTCCGTCCCCTCTGCCTCTGCTGCTGCCGGGTCAGAAGCCAGGATGGCAGAGCCGCAGCGTTCACCGGGGACCCAGCATCGAAAGAGGAGAGCTTGTTTGTGCTTCCTGTTGGTTTAAAGACACATCCGCAGATAGGCAGTGGAAGCGAGTTGGAATTGAACGTGTAGCTTTACTCAGTGTGGGAGTCAGGGTTTGTTGAGAGAGGGCCTGGAGCAGCCCATTTGACTGGTTAAGCCTCAGGAGGCCAGAAGCCAAGAGGGGCCACTGTCCGGGAGCTCAGGGTAGCTTTGCCTGGGATGGAGTCAATCCCCCAGATGAATTGTTGGACTCAACTAGGCCGAGAGAAATTGGGGCAGTCTGTAACCAAGCTGGGCTTCCTGGGGGCTGGTACCATCTGCTGTCTCCACTCACCCCGGAACATTGAGGAGGAGGAAGGGAGGGCCCCTGAGCAACAGCACGGAGCTGAGTGTGTCTGATTGTCATGGTCCTGTTAGTATCCTTAGGACCTTGCACTTAGTAGGCACTCAGTTGATGTTACACGAATGGGTGAAGGGTGCAAATGTAAAACATGCTACTTACTGGCCCTGACTAAATGACCTCAGTTTTCACTTGGCTCCTTAGTACATCCCCCAACTCAGTCCCAGGGCAAGGGCATAGGCTCCCCCTAAAGGCCTCAGAAATGAACTGATTCTTTCTATAATCCAGTGATCCAAGTCCTTCGCCACCTATTCAAGTTTCTGCATGGGCTAATGCTAGCCTGCATTCCATCGCTCTCAGCTCCAAATCCAGTGATTCCCTCATTCAGCCATTCATTTGACAGGTTATTCATTCATTCACCAAAAACTGAGTGTTCAGTATATGCCAGGTACTAAGGATATAGAGCCCTAGTGGCACAGTGGTTAAGAGTTCCCAAAAGTCAGCAGTTCAAATCCACCATCCACTCCTTGGAAACCCTGTGGGACAGTTCTCCTCTGTCCATTAGGGTTGCTATGAGTCAGAATCGACTCGACGTCAACAGATTTTTCAAGGATATAGAGGTAAGTAGGCACATCTGCACTGTGCAAGCTCCCAGTCTAGTGAGAGGAGGCAGACAAGTCTCCTTGACAGATAAGTGCCATGGTGGAGGTGAGAATGGGATGCTGTGGAAGGAAAGCTCCCACAGGAGAGTCAAAGATGTCATAACAGAAGAAGTGACCTTTGAGCTGGGTTTTGAAGAACTGAGTAGGAGCTTACAAATCAGAAAGGATGGAGGGCATTCTAAGTAGAATTCATTCTACAGGAATTAAGAGGTTATTACATATTCAGAGAATGGCCAGTTGCCTGGGATAAACAGAAGCACAGCTCTACCTGGTAAAGCATCTGGAAAGGAGGACTAGGGCCAGACGGTGAACGGAGGACTTTGAATGCCATCAGAGGAAATTTGAATGTTATCCTGAAGGAAGTGGGGAGCATCTGGAGGGTTTTAATCAAGAGATTGGCATGATCGTTGTTAGTTGGTAGAAGGATCACTCAGGCTGCATTATGTGAGATTTAGCTAGAGGGGGGAGTTTAGACATAGGGCAGGATGACCAGGCAAGACGCAGTGAGGTCCCAGACCAGGACCATGGTGGAAGAGATGGCATTTGGAAATGCTGTAGAGGTGGGATGGCCAGGACCTGGTGACCTTTGGGAAGGGGGAGGGGGAGGGCAGGAGAAAGTGGGGTCCCTGATGCAGTGGCCAGGAACCCCTCCCCAGACCTATGCTAACTGATATCTGTGTTCTAGTTGTGACAGCATGGGGGTGGACTTTGATGTGAAGACTTTCTGCCACAACCTGCGGGCAACTAAGCCACCGTATGAGTGTCCCGTGGACACATGCCGCAAGGTCTATAAAAGCTACAGCGGTATCGAGTACCACCTGTACCACTATGACCACGACAACCCGCCGCCCCCACAGCAGACTCCACTCCGCAAGCACAAGAAGAAGGGACGCCAGTCGCGCCCAGCCAACAAGCAGTCACCCAGCCCCTCGGAGGTGTCACAGTCACCAGGCCGTGAGGTGATGAGCTACGCACAGGCCCAGCGCATGGTGGAGGTGGACCTGCATGGCCGTGTCCACCGCATCAGCATCTTTGATAACCTGGATGTAGTGTCAGAGGATGAGGAGGCCCCAGAAGAAGCCCCAGAGAATGGCAGCAACAAGGAGAACACCGAGACACCGGCTGCCACTCCCAAGTCGGGCAAGCATAAGAACAAGGAGAAACGCAAGGACTCCAACCATCATCACCACCATAATGCTTCTGCGAGCGCTACTCCCAAGCTGCCAGAGGTGGTATACCGAGAGCTGGAGCAGGATACCCCTGATGCCCCGCCCCGGCCAACTTCCTATTACCGGTAAGGCCACCCCTGGCCCCAACTCTGGAAAACCAGTCAAACAGGGCTCAGGAGCCAGAGAGGTGTAAGGCAGCAGATGGGAGAGTGTCAGGCATAAAGGATAGAGGAGACGCACTGGTCCTACCAGAGCAGTGAAAGAAACTGCCCCAGCTAATGATGATGGCTCTTATTGTACACTGCCACATGCCAGGCCCTGCATTCGGTGCTTTATAACCCACTGCTGTTGAGTCAATTCCAACTCATGGCAACCCCGTGTGTTGCAGACTGCTCCATAGAGTTTTCTTGACTGTAATCTTTACAGGAGCAGATCTCCATGCCTTTCTTGGCACCACTAGGTGGGTTTGAGCCACTAACCTTTCAGTCAGTAGCTGAGCACAAACCATTTGTGCTACCCAGGGACCTCTATTGGTGCTTTGTAGCCACTCCTTTATTTTATTCTCACATCAACACTCAGGTAGGTATTGTCCTCATTTCACAGATGAGCAAACTGCAGTCCAGAAAGGGGACCAGACTTGTCGAAAGTCACGTGCCAGTAGATAGCTGAACTGAGATTCAAACCCAGGCCCCTCTGTTTCCAAAGCTGCAGTATTTCCACTGTACCAAAGATCCTGTTTCCAATCCCTGACGCTCTCCACTCACTCACTGTGTGACTTGTGCAACTCATGCAACTTCTGGTTTTATACTAACCCATCTGCATAATGGGCACAATATTTCTCTGCCTGCCTAAAGGCAGAAAATACTGATTTCATAAGGTCCTAAAAACAGTTTGCAAGTTTACAGAGACAATTTTCCTATGATTTGTTCTGCTATTGTCATTCATCATTTAGCAGGCTTAAGCAATATTTTCATCACTTTGTGTTTTGTACTTCTCCAGTGGCCCTTTTATTTCAAGTAATTGTTTCTTTGTACCCCAGTTGTTTCCAAAGATTAGTCACAGTGGCTTCTAATAAAGGCATAGGTACAATAAGGCTAAATTCCTTGAACATGAGGTAAAAGTGAATGGGGTGGGTTGTGAAGCTGAAGGATGGTACAAAAACGAGGTATAAAATTCATGTCTGACAGTCGCAGCATCCAAGGCAAACAGAGCATTCTGATGAGATAGTTAAGTAGCAGTCTTTGTTGTCAACTAATGAGAAGGCCTGATCTGCAGGGATTTGTCAGAAAGGTTTTTATATTAAAGACAGTTTTTACCAGAACTGTAATCCACATGTTATATTAAATCTTTGTTCTTTAAAAGCAAATCTATGGGAACCCACGTGATATGGCCCAATGTGTCACTTTCCTCTCTCCTATTTCATCTGTTCAGCCCAGCTCACTTCGTTCTGGCTTTCCGCTGTCTGTCTGTTAGCACTGACTGCCATGTCCCCTCAACCACTGACCCCCCTGCCACATACACAAACAGACTCTTCTCTGGGCTTCCCCTCCCTCATAATGGCTCTTCAGCTCTTTCTGCTCTGATAGGCAGCCCAGCCATTCAGTTCCTTCTCTTCCTCCCTCTACTCAGATTCACTCTTTGCCTCCTGGGGCAACAGCTCTCAGCTGGTGCACTGCTATCAGTTGGGAGATGTGTTGCATGTAATTTGTAACTGCTGTTAGTGGAACACTGCCCAAGTTTTGGAAATGATTTACTTTTTATACAAATCAAAGAAGATTTGAGGTCATTTCTCTAATAACATCATTTTATCTTATTTGGATTCTGATATGCTTTCTTGAGGGGAAGAGAAAGGGTCGGTTGTCGGCTAGTGTGCCAGAAATTGTACATGACATACAGCCTACCTTATCTGGGCCACAGGCTATAATCTGAGTGCCCTATGGGAGTGTGTTGTGCACCATCACATAATGTCACATGTCATGGCAGAGAAAAGGTTGAGAACTGCTGCTCAAGAGAGCTACTGCCAAGGTCTAGAAGGGACCGGATGGTTCACACAAGCCCTGAGCCTCACTCTCATTCAAGAATAAAGATGTTGCAGTTACCTTGGGGAAGAAGTAAAGGGTGAAAAAGCAGCTGCTTCCTATAGATACAATGTTTTTGTTTCCTTCCTCCCTTTTTCCACCCTCAAAATGCCCTTTAAATGAATATTGAGTGCTTGTTTCTCCATGGTGAAATCAGATATTGTCCTTGCCTTTATCCTGTATTTGAAAAGTTAGACACATAAACAATTATTGTATAAGGCAAGGTGGGTAAAAGCTGTTCAAAAGCTAATGGTAAAGCTAACAATTATTGAGTACTTGCTACATGCCAGGCACTGCTGTCAGTACTTTACTTGCATTCATTCATTTCATGCTCATAACAGAGTGTGAAATAGGTTCAAATGAGCATCACCGTTTTACAGAGGAGGAAACTAAGGCCCAGGGAGGTTAGGTCACTTGCCTACCAACATACAGAGCCCAGGCAATGTGGCTCCAGATCCTATGCTCTCCTGGCCTACTCAGCAGCCAGAGCCCCATTTCCCATGTGGAGAGGGGAGAGGAGGGACAGGAACTAACAGTTATCTAAGGCCTGCTGTGTGCCACTTGATTTAGCCCATTCATTTTTGTAATTCCATTTAATCCTGACAGCATCTTTATATTATCTTCATTCTGTCATCAATGAAACTGAGGTTGAGAGAAGAGCAGTGATGTCCTGAAGGTCATAAAGTGGCAGAGCCAGGATTTAAATCCACGTTTGTTAGAAGCCAAAGCCCCGTTCTTAACCATTGTGGGCCATAGCTTTACAGTACCAGAGTCCAAGCTACCCAGAGCATGGCCAGGGAATGGGGAGCTTGCTCTGTATCACAGGCACCTGGGGCAGCCCTCAGCTCCAGTCCTGCTGGCCTGAGTGCTATAGGCTGGAGGTTAAGAGTGCTGGGGCTAAAGTTTGAATCTCAGCTCTGCCACTTTCTGGTTGTGTGACCTGGTTGTGTTGGGCAGTTAATTAACCTCTCAAAATTTCGGTTTCCTTCAGGGCTTCGGATCCCTGCTTTGAATTTACATTTCTAACAAGTTCCCAGGAAGTTATACATAAGAATCACCCAGGGATCTTGTTAAAATGTAGGTTCTGATTCAGTATGTCTGGGGTAGAAATGCAGATTCTCAGCAGGGAACTTGTTAAAAAAGCAAATTTCCACCAGGGCCAAACGATTTGGAAGTCCTGGTTTCCTCATCTATAAAATGGGGACAATGAGAACATTGACCCTATGGCTGTGGTGAGAACTACCCAAGGCTATCCAGGTTGCAAACATAGCAAACCAGTACCTAGCATTTGAGGGAGCCCTGAGCTGACGCAGGGACCAGCTGACTGAAGACCCACAGCAGCTCCAAGCCCTGCCTATAGTCAGGGCCCTGCCAGCTGGTGCTAAAATGACCTGTATATAATTTGCAAGTGACACCCAAGGACCTTTCTTCCCCTGACTCTTCGCACTGTCATCCATACCACCCCAGTGGGTCCTAGCTGCCCCATCCCCCCTTCCAGACTCTAGCTGAGCCTCTGCACCCCAAGGGAGGCAGTGTCATGTAGCAGCTAGGACACAAGCCTTGATATTGGCAGGTCTGGGGTCACGTCCCAGCTCTACCCTTTTTTCACAAGTGAGGTGGGGCAGGTGAATTAACTTTCCTAAGCCTCAGGTTTCCTTTTCTGTAAAATTAGAATGATTATAGTACCGTAGTACCTCAGGTTAAGGTGAGGATGGAATGAGACAACATATGTAAAGGCACAGGCCTAGCACAGAGTAAGTGCTTGGCAAATGTAACTAATTGTTTTTAAGGGAAGGAAATCTCAACCATATGATGCTAAACTACCTGTGTGCACTGCAGGTACATTGAGAAGTCAGCAGAGGAGCTGGACGAGGAAGTAGAGTATGACATGGACGAGGAGGACTACATCTGGCTGGACATCATGAACGAGCGGCGGAAGACAGAGGGTGTGAGTCCCATCCCGCAGGAGATCTTTGAGTACCTAATGGACCGGCTGGAGAAGGAGTCATACTTTGAGAGCCACAATAAAGGCGACCCCAATGCGCTAGTGGATGAGGATGCCGTGTGCTGTATCTGCAATGATGGTGAGTGCCAGAACAGCAACGTCATCCTCTTCTGTGACATGTGCAACCTGGCCGTGCACCAGGAGTGCTATGGTGTCCCCTACATTCCTGAGGGCCAGTGGCTGTGCCGCCGCTGCCTGCAGTCACCCTCCCGTGCTGTGGACTGTGCCCTGTGCCCCAACAAGGGTGGTGCCTTCAAGCAGACAGATGATGGGCGCTGGGCCCATGTGGTGTGTGCCCTGTGGATCCCCGAGGTCTGCTTTGCCAACACAGTCTTCCTAGAGCCTATTGACAGCATCGAGCACATCCCACCAGCTCGCTGGAAGCTTACCTGCTACATTTGCAAACAGCGGGGCTCAGGGGCCTGCATCCAGTGCCACAAGGCCAACTGCTACACGGCCTTCCATGTGACATGCGCCCAACAGGCTGGCCTTTACATGAAGATGGAGCCCGTGCGGGAGACAGGTGCCAATGGCACCTCCTTCAGTGTCCGCAAGACGGCCTACTGCGACATCCACACACCCCCAGGTTCAGCGCGCCGCCTGCCTGCCCTGTCCCATAGCGAGGGTGAAGAGGATGAGGAGGAAGAGGAGGAAGAGGGTAAAAGCTGGAGCTCAGAGAAAGTCAAGAAGGCCAAGGCCAAGTCCCGGATCAAGATGAAGAAGGCGCGGAAGATCCTGGCAGAGAAGCGAGCAGCAGCACCTGTGGTGTCGGTGCCCTGCATCCCACCACACAGGTATGCCGGGCACAGGTGGACAGGCAGGTGAGGGAAGAAGAAGACCTCCTGGGGAGGAACTGACAGGTCCCAGAGTGGAGTGGCAGGGCTAAGTTATCTTCTTCCTGTCAGGATCTGCATAGAAGTAACAACAACCAAATTCCAGAAAGAGGTCTCTTTAGCAGGTCACCTGACTTTGACATTATGAGTCAGAAACATAAACCTTTATCTGGTAGACCAAACAGGTGGTTTAACTGCCCTTCATCTTGATGGTGTGGTTAAGTTAGGAAGAAAGAGAATGGGCAGTCACCAGCCACAAAGGAGAAAACAGTCTGACTATGAAGGGAGAAGTGCAATAAAAAAGGAGAAAGAAAAGGAAAGAATTGTGAAGTGGTTTCTGTCACTCATCTGGGTATGATTATCAGTTATTTTTAACTCTTTCATGCTATTTAGCTGATATACTGTAGTTTACTGCTGTACAATTATGCTTTCTCTTAAAACTTTCTAAGGCTCAATCTGAATGGGGTATTCCAGGGTCAAATATTACTCTGGGCTGCAGTGACATGAGCAGTCTTAGGGGCAGATCCCTCTGACTGTGATATACAGGGTTAGGGATGCTGGCTTAATGCTGGGAGCTTGGCTTCCTGCCTACGGAGGTGCCACTGATGACACCCTTTGCTCCTCCTTGCTTTAATCCCAGTGTCCCAGGCCTTTTTGACAAGAGACTTATTCCCTGTTCAGCCTCATTCAGGAACTCTCACTGGCCAGAGATCCCAATTCTGCTTAAGAGAAGCAGGGCCCAGCAGGTTTTTCTCTTTGTTCCTCTGCCTCCCAGGCTCAGCAAAATCACCAATCGCCTGACCATCCAGAGGAAGAGCCAGTTCATGCAAAGGCTTCACAGCTACTGGACACTGAAGCGGCAGTCACGGAACGGGGTCCCACTTCTACGTCGCCTGCAGACACACCTGCAGTCTCAGAGGAACTGTGACCAAATTGGGGTACTGTGTCAGATCCCCTGTGGGCTCTGGGGTTCATGGGACAGAGAACAGAGAGAGATTTGCTTCCAGTTTTAGAGGATTTAGGCTGTTTCTTCGTTAAGCTGCCTTCAAACCGGGCTTGGGAATGAGGTCCTTATAGGTTATCAGCTTGATGGATGGGCATTGTTCCTTATGTTCATTCATTCACTCAATAAGAATTTACTAAGCGTATGCCTTGTGCCAGGCTCTGGGGACATGAGGTAGAGGAGTGCCCACTTTAGCTGGCGTGTCTGCCAGTAAATCAGTGTGCTCCCTCCTTTGGCTTGGCCTGTAGACCCAAGTTCCCCTGGGTTCTCTACCCACTCTGGCCTTTCCTCTAGCTCCCTCACCATCTCCTGATCTCCCTTTTGCCTCTACAGAGAGATTCTGAGGATAAGAACTGGGCCCTCAAAGAACAGCTCAAGTCCTGGCAGAGGCTCCGGCACGATCTGGAGCGAGCTCGGCTGCTGGTGGAACTGATCCGCAAGCGGGAGAAGCTCAAAAGGGAGATGGTTAGTGCTCCTGGGCCAGCCCTATTTTACAGAGGAGAAACAGACATAGGAGAAGGAAGAGCATGTCCCTCAGTCAGGTGGCAACAGGGCTGATGCTAGAATCTTCTGGCTCTCAGTGTGCTCTTGGGCCTACTAGAAGCATGATGTCACAGGAGAGTATGAACGAACCCTAAATTATGTGGTACAAGTAGCTAGTGCTGGGAGTTCAAGGAAGGGGAAGGTGAGGGCCTGAGTAGTTGAGGAAAGTTTCACTGGGTGGGGCCTTAAAGAATGGTAGAACCTCAGTGAGTCTACCCAGCTGTGGAGGTGGGCAGGAAGGCAAGTTCCCAAGCCAGCCTGGGACCATCTCCTTAGATACCTCTGCTAAGGGCCTGGCTGATGGGGCCTTTTGTGTCTGTCAGATCAAGGTCCAGCAGATTGCCATGGAGATGCAGCTGACCCCTTTCCTCATCCTCCTTCGCAAAACCTTAGAGCAGCTCCAAGAGAAGGACACGGGCAACATCTTCAGCGAGCCGGTCCCTCTGTCTGAGGTAACCGAATTGGATGAAGTAAGAATCCCTTCCCTCACTCCACCTTCTTTCTATTCCTCTCCCAGTTGGACCCCTGCTGCAGTTCTGGGCCAGGGACTAGGAGGGGACCTTGAAGAGAGGGGCTGGTGGCTCTGGGGCAGGATGAACTGGAGCCACACGGCACATCACCTGGTCTTTGTCTTGTCCCTGTCACACCCCAAGGGCCCAGAATGGGAGGCGATCTGCACTCTTTCCCAAGGGGCAGGGACAGAGTCTGCCAAATGAATAATCCCAGGGCAGGAAGACACTTTGAGGTTGCCGAACCCTAGAATGGAGACTTTAGAAGGCTTAGCACCCCAAGAACCAGCTCTGAAGCCCTAGGTCCTGACTGGCAGACTGTTCTCTCTAAAAGGTATAAAATGAGAGGCCTGAGGCAGCAGCCTCTTTATAAGTTTAATGATAAATAAAAATGCAAGGAATGCAAGTTAGTGGTATTTCCAGAGGATTCTGCTAGCCATTTTCTTACTGAAACGTCACATGGCTCTAGAAGGTAGATTTGGCTGTATTTTCATTACCTTTTCCAAGGAGAGAAGATGAAGACCCAGAAAGATTTAAGAGATTTGCCAAGGTCACACAGCTTGTGACTGGTAAAGTCAGGACTAGAATCCAGCTATCTTTTCCACTATGCTATATGCCTGCCTCTAACTGTGGTGGGAGGAGGTTGCTGGATGCATTTCAGGGGGTTTTGTTAGGAGCAGGGGTTCAGGGGAAGTCAGGGGCTTATCTCCACTTAGCCACACCTGCCCTGCTCTCCCAGGTACCTGACTACCTAGACCACATCAAAAAGCCCATGGACTTTTTCACCATGAAGCAGAACTTGGAAGCTTACCGCTACCTGAACTTTGATGATTTCGAGGAGGACTTCAACCTTATCGTCAGCAACTGCCTCAAGTACAATGCCAAGGACACCATCTTCTACCGGGCAGCAGTGCGGCTCCGTGAACAGGGTGGTGCTGTGCTCCGCCAGGCCCGGCGCCAGGCAGAAAAAATGGGCATTGACTTTGAGACGGGCATGCATATCCCCCACAGCCTGGCTGGAGATGAAGCCCCACATCACACTGAAGATGGTGGGTGATAGGTCATACACACATACACAGGCCAATGCCTGGGATGGACAGCTTTCAAAAAGTCCCCTCCTGGAAGCAGGCAGTGTAGGCAGGAAGCACTAGGCTGAGCAGTGGCAAGCTGTCCCTAGGAATGTTCCCCAAGAAGCCAGTCTGGGTGGATGGATGGCAATGCTTACCATTCCACAGCTTGGTGCTGCCATTTACAGCTGTTCTGGGTGAGAAGCTGAGGTGGGAAAAGTCTGGGTTACTTGCTGTCTGCTTAGGTTCAAGGGGCCCAGAGGGCTGCCCTGAATCTGTCCTTTACCCTCCAACCCTCACCCATAGCAGCAGAAGAAGAGCGGCTGGTCCTGCTGGAGAACCAGAAGCACTTGCCAGTGGAAGAGCAGCTGAAGTTGCTGCTGGAGCGACTAGATGAGGTGAATGCCAGCAAGCAGAGCGTGGGCCGCTCACGGCGTGCAAAGATGATCAAGAAAGAGATGACGGCACTGCGGCGGAAGCTGGCCCACCAGCGGGAGACTGGACGGGATGGGCCTGAGCGGCATGGTCCCTCAAACCGGGGCAGTCTGACACCCCACCCAGCAGCCTGCGACAAGGACGGGCAGACAGACAGTGCCGCTGAGGAGAGCAGCAGCCAGGAGACGAGCAAAGGTCTGGACCCCAAAGCAAGCTGGACCCCAGAGCAAGCCAAACTGGCTCTGCAGCACACACCAAGTCCCTGCCATCCCCCAGGCAGAGGTCGCTCCTGCGCAGCTAGCTGCACTTTCTCCCCTATTCCCCAATCGGGCTCTTAGCTGCCTCTCTGGCTATGTGTATAAGAGGACAGTGTTCCCTATTCCATTCCCCTGAGATCATCTCCCCAACTCTAGCTGGAGTAATCTTTTGCAACCAGGGCATGACCCTGGACATCTACCCTTTCCACATCAGACCCCTCACCAACTCTACTTCTCTCTTTCTCTGCTCCAGGCCTGGGTCCCAACATGTCCTCAACCCCCGCACATGAGGTGGGCAGGAGAACCTCAGTTCTGTTCTCCAAAAAGAACCCGAAGACAGCTGGACCGCCCAAGAGGCCGGGCCGGCCCCCCAAAAACCGGGAGAGCCAGATGACCCCCAGCCATGGAGGCAGTCCTGTGGGGCCCCCCCAACTTCCCATCATGGGCTCCCTCCGTCAGCGCAAGCGGGGTAGGAGCCCCCGACCCAGTTCGAGTTCAGACAGCGACAGTGATAAGTCCACAGAAGACCCCCCAATGGGTGAGCCTCACCATCACCCAGCCCCCCAAGAGAGTGAGCAAAACTGTCATTCTCCCTAACATAACTCCCAGCTAAGCTAATCCCTTCATTTGTCTGTAAAATGTCAGAACTAGAAGGGCCTTTAGGAATCCTCTCATTTTACAGATGGAGAAGCTGAGGCCGAGAGACACTGACCCAGCCAGATTCCCATCCAGGGCCCCCCTCCACTTTACTACTTCACTTTTTCTCTTCTTACCCTCCTCGGGTAATCTCCTGCTTTTTAAGCCATTTGTGTCCTAAGGCCAGTAACTGCCAAGGGAAGTATGAGGGGTGGGCCAGGGCTGTGGCCAACTGTAGTGGACACTGCCCACAGCTAGCTCTCCTGGCCGGAGTTGGAGGACTTTTCCAGCACAGAGGGAAGCCCAAGTTCTAAGTCCCTACTACCCCCAGTGCCATCGCTGACTACATCTTCCTGACTGTTTCTCTCCTCTCCCTCCCCCCAACCAAGACTTACCAGCTAATGGCTTCAGCAGTGGAAACCAGCCAGTGAAGAAGAGTTTCCTGGTATACCGTAATGACTACAACCTTCCCCGGAGCAGCTCAGACTCTGAGTCTAGCAGCAGTAGCAGCAGCAGCGCTGCCTCAGACCGAACCAGGTACCAGCCCTGTAGATCAAGGCCCGTCTCTAGGGTGCCCTTCCAGGGCTCACAGCGTTTCCAGGTTTCCCCGCTGGAAGTGGGTGGCAGCCATCTCAGCCTAGATTCAAATGGCTCAAACTCAAGGTTCTCTGCAAATTAAATGGAATAGATTAGGGCATCACCATAATGGAACTGAGAGAACCATCCTGGGTTAAGCTAATGGTTTGGAGCAGAGGGTGTAAACTGGTGGACTATGGCCTGGATTTGACCTACAGACATATTTTGTTTGGCTAGCATGGTGTCTTTTAAAAAAATGGATCCGGAAATGCCATGAAAAATTCTCAGTTTCTGTATTCGCTTTAAAAAATTAGAAGATCTGGCAAATCTGACCAGTATGGCCAAGTGGCATCAGGTTGGAGCTGAGTAGTGGCTGCTACCTTTAGATAGGGTATGCACTTATCCCCACCACTGTTACACTGTTAAACCAGGCCACTTCTTCAGTCAGATCATCAGCCTGGCCCTTGAGGACATTTGAGTTTGAAACTCCGTGTGTAGCCTCTGCTTTCCAAATGTCTAGGACCTTGAGGCTTAAAGAGGAGAAGATACCCACCATACCACTCTTCACTCCTCCCCTCCCTTGAGTGCGCTTCTGTGTCTTGCTCACAGCACAACGCCCTCAAAACAAGGCCGGGGCAAGCCCTCCTTCTCTCGGGGCACGTTCCCAGAGGACAGCAGTGAGGATACCTCAGGCACTGAGAACGAGGCCTACTCCGTGGGCACTGGCCGCGGCGTGGGCCACAGCAGTAAGTACCCTCGCCCAAGGCCAGGGATGCTGGGTGCCCAGTGTCAGGGCCTCGCCAGTCCCCCAGCTGCTAATCCGCCCCCTCTCTCCCATTCCTGTGAAGTGGTGAGGAAGAGTCTGGGCCGGGGAGCTGGCTGGCTGTCGGAGGATGAGGACTCCCCCCTGGACGCTCTGGACCTTGTGTGGGCCAAATGCAGAGGGTATCCATCATACCCGGCTCTGGTAGGCTTCCCCTTCTCCTCTGTCATGCCCCTTGCCTTTCAATCCCAGAATGCAGGACTCAAAATAAGCAGATTTTTCCTGACCCCTGCTAAGCTGCAGAGCACAGGAGTTCTTAGCAAACAAACTGATGGGCAGATGCAGCTTGTGTACCACTTAGAGGCCTCCAGTTAGTTCTCCATCTCTTTTCTGTCCCCTTGCTCCTTGGGCTCTAGAACAATTTGGCACAGGAAGAAGCCAAGGGACAGCGTTGCAGCTTTAGCAATATGATAACCTTTCTCTGTCCCCACTGCAGGGATAGTCTCTAAATTCTTGGGCAGGGCAGGCTTTGGGGAGGAAGTGGACTGAACCAAACCAGATTCTTATTACACCCTCAGATCATTGATCCAAAGATGCCCCGGGAGGGTATGTTCCACCATGGGGTTCCCATCCCTGTGCCCCCACTGGAGGTGCTGAAACTTGGGGAGCAGATGACCCAGGAAGCCCGAGAGCATCTCTACCTCGTCCTCTTCTTTGACAACAAGCGAACCTGGTAAGGGAGTAGGGGGGCATTTGGTGTGACTCATAGCCACAGATGCAACCCTATGTGGTTGCTGGGAACGCCAGCAACACACAGACTGGGCTATCACTTATAGCGGTGCAGTACAGACTTAGAGCAGATCTTTGAGCTAAAGGATCGTGTTGACCAGGAGTCTGAGAAGCTGTATGGGCAGCAGCTGACAACAGCTATAGCTAGAGACCAGAGGATCATTGATGACTGTGACAAATACAGGGGTGGCTCCCTGCCCAGACTCAGATGGCTTCTAGACTTAGTTTTTCCACCTCTGCTTCCATGGTGACAAGATGGGGATAAAGCAGGCATCAACATTCATGCTCTGAATTTCTTTTCTGTCATATTTACATATCTAGTTTTTTTGTGAGTTGTCTGAGGGTAGATTAAGTGTCAGTAAAGTCTGCCTGAAGCCTATGGGACAGTGTACCTATTTCAGGTTAGGTTAGGGCTCCTCCTTTTTGTGCCCATAAATACCTGTGGTTACTCACTAGTGTGACCGTTGACTGGGCTGTCTTCATCACTAGATTGTGAGTAGTTTCTTAAGAGCAGGGACTGTGTCTATTGGCCCCTGCAGTCCCAGTGTCCCCTACAGAACCTGGCCCAGTGTTGGTGCTCTGAAGGTATGTTTGAATGAATGAACAAGTAAGGAAGGCTGGTGCTTGTTGCTCTCCCTGAGGTGATTTATTTAATCCTCACTTCATCCTACAGGCAGTGGCTGCCCAGGACCAAGCTAGTTCCTCTGGGGGTGAACCAGGACCTGGACAAGGAGAAGATGCTGGAGGGCCGCAAGTCCAACATCCGAAAGTCAGTGCAGATCGCCTACCACAGGGCTCTGCAGCACCGCAGCAAGGTGCAGGGTGAGCAGAGCAGCGAGACCAGTGATAGTGACTGATGTTGCCCAGCACAGCCCAACCCACAGTGTCCTGCGACCTCTCTCCTCCCCTCTGCTCACTATCCTGGAATGGCACCGGCCTCTGCACTGACTCATTCCTGGTCTTGGGGCCAGTCTCAGGGGAAGCTGGGCGGGGGAGGTCCCTCCCGCTCTAAGTGCAGCTGGACTGTACAGAATACTCCAAGGGCCCATGGCGGCTCTGGGCAAGTAGAGGGGTGGTCCACAGGCCAGAAAGAGCCCCAGAGACCTCATGGCATTATAGGGCATGGTGGTGGGCCAAGGTTAGGACACTGCATAAAACAGGCCATCCTACCACCTCTGTCTACTCGTGCCAGGAGACTCCGTAACTGCCTAGAGGCCTGAGGCCCCTGCAAGTGGTGTGGTGAGCGGGCATCTGCCCAGCCTAGCAGTGGGATTGATGTCTGTCCAGCCTGGAAGAGGGGCACTAGGTGACCCCCTCCCCTGCTGTTGTAAATACTGTAATTAGCGGAGAATTTAAATTATTCTCATTTGTAACTGCGTTTCCCGGTCGCGCCAGAGTCATTTGGTACTAAAAAAAAAAAAAAAATCCGGGGCCTGTCCCCACTTCCTTTCTCCTTCCCACAGATACTCCCCCCTCCCCCTTTCAAACTGGTTTGTATTTATTTCAAAGGAAGAAAATATATTGATTCTTAGAAAATAAATGGTCTATTTGGAATTCTTGGTTTTTGCCTTCTGCCAGGGAAAAGGGGTAAAAAGGGAGGTTTTCCCCCCAGGGATGGTAAATTGGCCCCAAGTGGTTGCTAGCTGCTGTGCATGCTGCATTTACAAGACAACAGCAAAAATAATATGATAGCGCCTGTTTCCATCCACTTAATGAGCGGTAGGCCTTGTGCTAAAGCACCTTTAGATACACAATTTTATGTAATCCTTGCAATAACTCTATGGAGTAGGTTAATAATAGAGTGGTTATTCCCACGAAGACACTAAGGTTTAGAAAAATTAAGTAACTTGCCTAAATTCTGACATCTAGGAAGTTGCGGAGCTAGGATTTGAACTCAGGTCTGTATGCTGAACTGTTGAAGGTGGAGGAAGAGTCAACTGCATATTCCTCTGTGGACTTCAGACACTTCAAGTCCTTTGGCAGTAGGATGGCCCAAGTGCTTCAGAGCCACTGTGGCTGTGACCTCCCCATCCCCCTCCCCCAGCTTTGCTGAGGGCATAGTAAGACTAAGAAGTTTCCTTTTCATTCATTCCCAACCTTGGCACCTTCTATTGTCATTCAAGCAACATTTATTGAAGAAATGCCTTCTGAGCGCTAGGCATTGCAGGGTGGTATGCCTATGAGTGAGGAGACAATCTCAGGAAAAAATAATTGCCTAAGGCCTTGCAGCTATTGAGTGGAACCGAGACAAACACGTTGGTCTGATGATCCAATGCTCATGGTACACCATGAGAGGTGCTGTGGGACACAAAGATAACTGCAGATCGTGCCCTTAAAGAACTTGCAGTATAATTGTTCAGACACAACCGAGTATCACTGCTAGAAAGTGAAAATAGTCTGGATAAAGTTCATGTCTTCTATGTCCCTGCTTTTTGTGTCTTTCTCTTGAAAGGAAAAAATCTGAATACATTTTTCTTGGGCCCAGGTGGCTGGCACTGGCAACTGAGCTAGGCTGCCTCAGGGCCACATATTTGTCCCTGGGGACTTAAAAACCAAGACTCCAAGTAATGAGCTGCTTGTCTGGGCCCAGCCCCAAAGGAAGCCTCTACACAGGCCCCACTCAGCGTACAGGTGTGATTCCCGGAAGAGAGAGGCCTCTGAAGGGCAGTCTGTGGAGGCAGACTAAGACTGCGGAGTCGCGGCTCCGTGAGACCTTGGAGGCGAGAAGCTTAGCGGGTGAGTGCTGAGGGCAGAATCCTCAGGTGACAGACGCCTGCGGAGACACTTCACGGACACTTGGAGGGGACGGAGCTGTGTTCGGGTCCGATTCTTGGTGAAGAAGCTTCACGACGTCAGGCGCACTGAGGGGCGCAAGTATCTGAGACTGAAGAGACTCGGTGGAGAAAGGCGCTCTGAGGTCTTAGAGAACGGACTGGGACCAGGACCTGGGTCTGAGGACTCGAAGTGCTCTGAGAGGAACAGGCAGTGAGGACTCCGGGCTACACAATCTGCGCCCGGTCCTCTGGGACGCGGAGATGGGACATCTAGCGTGCCGAGTGCAGACGACCCAGAGACGGAAAGGCCAACATCGGGCAGCGAGCCCAGAGCGCGCCAACCACTTCGGCGCCTCGGATGGATCCGCCCATCTACCCTCATGCCCGATTACTCATTGGCGCTTCTTAGTTCCTCCTCGGATTGGCTATCTCTGGATCAAATAGGTGGGGCCTGAGTGCTACTTCCGGTGATAACGTCGTCGGCCCTGGCGAAGCCGGAAGAATGCTCTAGCGCATGCCTCCCAAGGTCTTTGCAGCTCCTGCAGAGGTGGCGCGCTCTCAAAGGCCGTGGGGGGCGGGGCCCGGAAACGTAAAGAGGAAGGTCGGGACCTGCACCGCCAAGAATGCAGGATGCTATAGGGTCGCTGTGAGTCGGAATAGACTCGACCGCAATGGCTTTTTTTTGAGGGGCAGGAGGTGGTTACAGAGTGGGAGGGTCGGGACTTTGGTGAGCTGCAAAGGGCGGGGCCTGCAAGGAATGGAGGAATTAAATGAAACTGGGCGGGGTCTTGAATAAAATTAAGGAAGACAAGGTCCCGGTGGGCGAGACCATAAGGGGGCGGGTCTTGTGTGGGCGGGGTCGTACGGTGACAAGTTGGTCCAGTGCTGAGTGGAGGCGGCCGTTAGAAGGCGGAGCCTTGTGTGTAAATGTTAGTCCGTTCCCTCCTGCCCAGTAGTATGGGTCATCGTACTTTATCCTCCGCCCCCGCTCTCTGGGCCTCCATTCCTTGTCCGCGCTCTGAGCTGCGCCTGGACCTGGTTCTGGCTTCTGGACAGTCCTTCCGGTGAGTGACTGCGCCTGGGAGGATCCTCTTTTGTGACCTTTGATTTTGGCTCTTTCTGGGGTGCACAGGAATGTTGGGGGTGACGAGAGAAACAGACACAGGTGGCGAGCCTGTTTCCTCTAAACAGTAGAGATAGTTAGCCTTCTGTGCAGTGTTGTGCGTATCGAGAGAGAGAACCGATGTCAAAGAAAGTACTTTTACTTTGCAATTAGCAAATAAGTTTTGTAAATGGAGTGGTTGTCGGATGGGAGGGACCAGAAAGGGTGCAGGAAGGGAAACTGAGTACGAGGGCTGTGCCTGGGGGCTCAGGTGGAGGGAGCAAAGCCCTGCGCACTGGAGTGGCGTGTTGGCGGACCAAGTATGGACACTGACCCAGACGGAGGAGCAGCTCTACTGCACCGTGTACCGAGGGAACAAGGGCCAGGTAGGCAAGCCCACGCAAGAGGAGCTGCAGGCCATTCGCAGCTACTTCCAGCTGGACGTCAGCCTGGCTCAACTGTATTACCACTGGGGTTCCGTGGACCCCCACTTCCAAGAGGTGGCCCAGAAATTCCAAGGTGAGTACAGGACCTGGGGCAGGAGTTGGGGTTCTTATACTTTGTTCAAGCTACATTTAACTTCTCTGTGACTCAGTTTCCCCATTTGTAAAATGGAGATTAATGGGGCAGTTGTGGTTCAGTGATAGAATTCTCACCTTCCATGTAGGAGACCGGGGTTTGATTCTGGTCAATGCACCTCATGTGCAGCCACCACCTGTCTGGCAATGGAAACTTGTGTGTTGCTATGATGCTGAACAAGTTTCAGCAGAGATTCCAGACTAAGACAGACTAGGAAGAAAGGGTTGGCAGTCTAATTAGCCAGTGAAAACCCTATGGATCACAACGGTCAGATCTGCAACCAATCATGGGGATGGTGCAGGACTGGGCAGCATTTTGATCCATTGTGCATGGGTTGCCATGAGTTGGGGGTGGATGGGGCAGGATCAGGCAGCATTTTGATCCATTGTGCATGGAGTTGCCATGAGTTGGGGCCAACTCGTTAGCTAATAACAACCAAGTGGAGATTAAGCTTACCTGTTAGTATTTTATGAGAATGTAAATTGCTTAGAAAAGTGCGTGGCACATGTTAATTATTACTACTATTATTCTGCTGATCACCATAGTGGAATGACAAAGCTATTGAGTCAAATCCTGGCTGTGTGACCTGGAGCAGGTATCTCATTCATTCTGCAAATATTTACAGAGCATCTGCTGTGTGACTAGGGGTATGGCAATGATCAAAACAGACCTAAATCCCTGCCCTCACGGTACTTACATGGGGCTTCTTCATCTATGGAATGAGATGATAACCCATACCTTACAAGATGCTATGATGAATGAGAGGCCTAGTGTTACTTTCTCTAATTATGCTGTCCCTCATTTCCTGGATCTCCCTGGAGCCTTGGTGCCTAGGATCTGTGGGTGGGAAGAGGCCTCTCCCAAAAGCAGGTGTTTCTCCTACTTCCTACCTTATTGGCCCCCAGGTGTGCGGCTTCTGCGGCAGGACCCCATCGAGTGTCTCTTCTCCTTCATCTGCTCCTCCAACAACAACATCACCCGCATCACTGGCATGGTAGAGCGGCTCTGCCAGGCCTTCGGACCTCGGCTTGTCCAGCTTGATGATATCACCTATCATGGCTTCCCTAGCCTGCAGGCCCTGGCTGGTGAGTGGATGGGTCCCCTGTGCCCAGACCCTCCATCAGCTTTCCCTGTCACCATCTCAAAACTTCCCATCTTCCCAAACACTGCCCCATCCAGAATCACCCTGCCTGGTCTGATCAGCCCTAATTATGCCTCATCTTCTCAGTCTATCCCTAAAATGCCAGCAACTCATTAGTCTGTGATTTTTGCCCCATGGGTTCAATGCCTTATCAGAAAAAACCATTGCCAACATCCATATATGGTATATAGTGTATAGTGTAGGGGTTGAAAGCATGGGCTCTGGAGATAAACCGCTTGGGCTGAATCCTAACTCTGCCACTTGACCTCTAGCTATGTGATCTTGGGCACGTTATTTAGCCTCTCTGTGCCTCAGTTTCTTCATCTGTGAAATGGAATAATAATAGCTTCTACCTATCAGAGTTGTCATAAGGGTCGATAAAAGAGTGCATAATGCACCTTGCACAGTATTTGGCATGGAAGAAGTATGCAGAAGATTCAAGCTGCCATCTCTGCAGTGAACCCAACAATTTTGCATCTAAGAACACACAGAAGCCTGGTGAGGCAAGTATTTTACAGAAGCAAGTATATCAGTTGACAGATATGAGAACCAAGCAAGGGGAAATTCTTGAGGATTGCATAGCGAGGAGACAGCCTGTCTAGAGAAAAGAGCATGCTTTTGGTGCCTGGAAACCCAGTCTTGAGTCTTAGCTCTCATCCTAGTAGTTATAAGACCTCAAGGAATTCATTAACTTCTCCAAGCTTCTCTTAACTTGTTTGTAGAATGGAGATAAGACTTTTTCTCTAGTACTCGTGAAGAGTGTGCTTAGCTCAAGTAGATACATGAGACTAAATGGGCAACCCCTGTCCGGAAGTGAGATGAGAAGGCAGAGAGGGTCAGGAGCTGGTTGAATGGACTTGCAAAATGAGGGGTGGAAAGGAGGAGTGTGTTGTCACAGTATAGGGAGAGCAATTAAGGTTACATGACAATGTATGCGTAAATTGTTGTATGAGAGACTAACTTGAATTGTAAACTTTCACTTAAAGTACAACAATAAAATAAAATAAAAAATAAAGAGTTTCTCTCTAGGAGGGTTTGGGGGAGAATTAAGCAATCGTGAGCCAGTGTAGTGTAATGGGTTAAGAGCACAGGCGTTGGTGTCCCAGACCAGGGTACAAGATCCCATCTTCACCATGTCTTTTCAAGAACAAATTCGTTAACCTCTTCTAAGCCCTCATTTTCTCCATCTGTGAAATGGGAAACACAGCAGTATCATCCTCAGGATCCTTGAGAAAAGTAAGCAATCACATACCTAAAGCACTTTGCCAATGCTTAACACCTAGCACTTGATAATAGAAGCTGTTACTGTTATTATGTTTACTACTTTAGATCATGGGTGTGGAAGCTCTTTGGAAAGGGTTAAGAACTCAACTGCGGAGCTCTTCCATGGCAGCAAGTCCTCCTTAGTGTCTGTTCCAGCTCCCAACACATAGGAGGCGCTCAGGAAACATCTGTAGAGTAGCAGATCCCAGGCTTTAGCCCTTCCCTTTGCACATACAAGTGTCCACTCTCTCCCAAGGTACTTAGAAAAAGCATTCCTGTGGGGTGGAGGGCTCACATTAGCCAGAGAACAGGGAGGATGTGAGGGCGCCTGACCCCTGCTCTCCTTCCCACTCTCCGCAGGGCCCGAGGTAGAGGCCCACCTCCGGAAGCTGGGCCTGGGTTACCGTGCCCGCTATGTGAGTGCCAGTGCCCGAGCCATCCTGGAAGAACAGGGCGGGCCGTCCTGGCTGCAGCAGCTGCGTGAGGCCCCCTACGAGCATGCCCACAAGGCCCTCTGTACCCTGCCTGGGGTGGGCACCAAGGTGATGCTCCAGGGAGTAAGAGCTGCCCTCACCACCGACACAGAGTAAGAGGCGAGGCAGGCCTGAGAGCTGGGTACAGGCTTTGCTTCTGGAGGCAGAGCAGGAAGGAGAAAGGACACAAGAAGATGTTTTATTAGAGAAAAATGCCGAGTGCTGGAAGGGTATAAAGGCCATTCTGCTTTGAATGCATTTTTAGAAAGGCCATTTGTTCAGATACATATATATGCTGCTATATATATGCAGAAATTTACACATAGGAATCACAGGAAACTTAACAGTGGTTATCTTTGAGGAGACAAATGGTAAGATGTGTGTACTTTCTTTTTCTTTTTTGAATTTACACGTACAGAGTACTTATAAAACTTCTTGTTTAATGTCAGCAGGGTAATCTAGCAGTAAGATGATTGAGAATTTAGCATCTGTTGTTTTTTTCTTCATATTTCTCTGTAATTTAAAAAATGAATTTGTTTAAAGAAAAAATTTTAATGGGCTCTGTACGACTTTGGCCAAGGCACCTCAGCTTTCGAGGCCTTGGTTTTCTTGTCTGTAAAATGGTTTGGTAACACCTTCATCCTAGGTTATAATAAGAGCTTAGCTTACATAGGTGCTTACTCAGTAGCAGCTCTTGTAATAGCTTTTTATTATTATTATTATTAATACTGAATATTGATTGAAGGAGTCTTTGGGTGGTGCAAATGGTTAATGCACTCAACTGCTAACCAAAAGGTTGGAAGTTCAAGTCCACCCAGAGGTGCCTCAGAAGAAAGGCCTGGCAATCTACTTCCAAAAAATCAGCCGTTGAAAACCGTATGTACAACAACGACGAAAGAAAGAACGAACGAGTAGCTGCTGAGGCTGATTATGTACAACCAAAAACCTCGTGGGATTTGGTTTCTTGGTTTGGAGGTTTAGGGTCATGGTTTCATGGGACATCCCAGGTAATTGGCCTAATAACATGTTTAGTGCCTCTGTTCTACCTCCTGATTCAATATGAAGTGTCTGGGGTCTTAAAAGCTTGCAAACAGCCATCCAAGGCACAACAATTTATCTCTATTCACCTGGAACAACAGAGGAAGGAGAGTCAGGAATAGGAGGAGGGTATGGAATATGTGGCTAATTGCTTCCATGAACAGCTGCTTCCTCTGCCATGAGACCAGAAGAACTGGATGGTGCCTGGCTACCATTACTGAACATTTTGATCAAAGATTCCATAGAAGAATCCTGATCAAAAGGGGTGGCAATTTAGAATGAAATTTAGATTCTCATGGACTCCAGACTTCCTGGAGCCATGAAGGTTTGATGAACCTCTGATTAAACTCTTGCCCTGAGATAATCTTTAAACCTTAAACCAAAAACATTCTCTAAAGTCTTCTTAAAACCAGACAATAGTTTGGTTTAACTAGTAGAAAATGTCTGCCTTGAGCATTAAACTCTGTTAAGAACTATCTATACGGGATCAAATTGACAACAGCAACTCAGATTAGATAGGAACCTTAGGAGGTAGTGAGTTTATGTTAATGAGGGAGGAACTACTCAGAAAAGGAGAGTTAGAATGGTTACCCAACTCAAAGAATGTAATCAATATCACTAAATGGTACATGTAGAAACCGTTGAATTGGTGTATGTTTTGCTGTGTATATCTCAGCAACAACAACAAAATAAATAAAATTACATTTTAAAAAATTTACAAAAAAAACCTCTGGAATACAGTTCTACTCGGACACACATGGGGTCGCCATGAGTCAGAGTCGACTCGATGGGAACTGGTTTTTTATATTGATTGAAAATATAGAATAATAATAACCTCAGGGTGGAGGAAGCAGTAGCTGGTCTTTGGGGCTAGAAGCAGGATGCTGGCTGGATCCTGCCATTCAGCCTCAGTGGCTCACTCTGTATTTGTCAAAGGTGGCTGACTGCATCTGCCTGATGGCCCTAGACAAGCCCCAGGCTGTGCCCGTGGACGTCCACATGTGGCATATCGCACAATATGACTACAGCTGGCACCCCACCATGAGCCAGGCCAAGGGTCCGAGCCCCCCGGCCAACAAGGAACTGGGTGAGGAGAGAAAGTAGGGCTGGCAGTGGGGTTGAGGTGGGAGAAACCTCTCACCTTCTTGGTCACCTCTCCCTAAATCCCACATCCTCTGTGCGTGGGGAGCGGGGAGAGAGGGGCCAATTAATTTAGACTCATCATTTCTGGTTTAGGAAACTTCTTCCGGAGTCTATGGGGACCTTATGCTGGCTGGGCCCAAGCGGTGAGTGTACCCAGGTTTCCTCCACCCTCCAGCCATTAACCCAGATCCCATAGGATTTCTCCCCCAGCCCTGACTCAGTGGACTATTCCAGCAACCCAACCCTGATCCAGATGGACTCTTCTACCACCACCCCAAGTGACCCTAAAGGACACCCAACCACCCAGTCCTGACCCCAGTGGACTTGCACCCATCTCCGCATGGATTCTTGTTGCTCCCAGCCCTGTTCCCCATGGATTCCTCTATCTCCTCACACTTGCCACCAGCCCTGACCCCAGTATAACCCTCTCCCCACACGAACTCCTTGCTCCCACAGGTGCTGTTCAGTGCTGACCTGCGCCAACCCCACCGTCCTCAGGAGCCACCAGCAAAGCGCAGAAGGGGTTCCAAAGGGCCAGAAGGCTAGGTGGAAGCACTGAACAAAGGAATCCCCAAACACGTTTCCCCATTTCTCTCCCCTCTTCCCACCCACGTGCATGTAGAGGAGGGGGCTCCCTGCAGCTGTTGTCTCCCAATCTTCAGGCACCCCCAAATCAGGTAGTCAGTTTGCACAACAGGGTTGGGTTGGGGCTCTGGGAAGACAGAGCTACCTGTGGTTTTATCCTCTTCACTTTATTACAAGAAGGAACAATAAAATAGAAACATTTGTATGGAAAATGCAATGGAGGAGAAGTAGGGAAGGGAGTGGGGAGGGGATGAGGCAGGGTAACTCCCCAGTTCAGGGAGGAAAGGGGAGCAGACTGTCCGCCAGCCCCTCCCAGGCAGGAGATGCAGACCCCTGGCTCCAGGGCCTAGAGCTGGTGGGGCAGCGTGGGGGAAAGTTCTGGACCAGGCTCCACACAGCAGTCTCGACAGCAGCAGCCAGCCGCTGGCCCTAGCATGGGAAGAGAGAACAGAGTTGGCTGCGGGGACAGACCCTCCACTCCAGCCTGGGTGCCTCTGTGTGGACCACCCATGTACTCCACAGAGCCCCAGTCCTCACCCCCAACTGCCGGTGCCAGAAGCTCCCCATGGCTCGCCATCTGTCCCTGCCCCTCCTGGCTGGTGCCCAAGTGCAGCTTCCTCATGTGCCGCACCACAGCTGTGGCATTGAAGGCTTGCTGTGGGGAGAGAGGGGAGAGGGGGCTTTTGAGGGGGGGTGGGTCATGGGGCAGGGGCTGGTGGTGGGATTCTTGTAATGGTTCTGTTATTTTCATTCCAGTGTTATTTACTGATCCCCTAAGACCCCACAGAAAAGACCCCAAAAACCAAACTCATTGCCATTGAGTCGATTCAGACTCACAGCGACCCTACAGGACACAGTAGAACTGCCCATAGGGTTTCCAAGGAGCGGCTGGTGGATTCGAACCGCGGACCTTCTGGGTAGCAGCCAAGCTCTTAACCACTGTGCCACCAGGGTTCCTCAAACGCTTTATTAAATTATATTCAATCATATATTTACACGTACATATACATATATAAGAATGTATATATAAACAGGCATATATAACTATATATAATTAATTCATATTTATATGTAATGGCAAACACTTATATAGCATTATGTGTCAGGCACCGCTCTAAGCACTTTACATAGTAATTCATTTAATCTTCACAAAACTCCTTTGAGGTAGGCACTATTAATTCACCATTTTCAAAGGAGGAAATTGAGGCACAGAGGTTAAGTAACTTGCCCGGGTGTGTGTGTGTGTGTGTGTATTCAACACATCCATGTAGATATCCCCCCACAGGCCCCTCAAATTCACCATGTGCAAAACTAAAACCATCCCACCAAGACCTGTTTCTGCCCCTGGGATCTCCATCTCCATGACTGTACCACTGTCCACTGTGTCCCCACCCAGAAACCTGGACCACTCCTTGACATCTTCTCTCTCCCCCAACATCCATTCCATCATCACATCTTGTCAGTTCTACCTCCTAAATGACTCTTGATTGATCAACCACTGTTCTTTCCTGTTGCTACTGCTCTGGTCCAAGCCCCCACCGCCTCCTGCCTGCATCTCTGCTACTGCCTCCTAATGGGTCTCCCAATCTTCACTCCATGCCACTCTCTGCATCCTGAGAGCCCTTTCAATGGGCAAATGCCTGCTTTAAATCCTTCTGGGGCCCCTCAGCTCCCTCAGGATCAAGGCAGTGCTCCACTGTGGCATTTGAGGCCCTGAATGGCCAGGCCCTGCCTGCCTGTCTAGCCTTGGCTCCTGCTCCTCATCCCCTTAAGCCCCTCCAGTCCAGCAGGCTCAGCACTTGAACTTCCCTGAATAGACACACTCTCTTGCCCCTGGCCCTCTGCACACCTGTTCTCTCTGCCTCACATTTTCCACTTTGCCTGGCTAATTCCTACTCAACTGTTAGGTCTAACACCATACCACCTGTATGACTCTTTCTGGACCCCTTAGGCTTGATTAGATGCTTCCTTAAGAATTACAGATTGTTCTCCCTCTATAGACATGGAGGACAGGGATCATTCAGGGGCAGATTAACCAGTAAGCAAGGTATGCATGGGCTTTCTTGTGCTTACTAATCTGTAGTGCACATTTTCACTGGATGTGGTAAAGCCCATGTGAAATTGTGCACTACAGATTAGTAGGTAAGCACAGGTAAGCCCATGCATACCTTATTTATTGGGTAATCCATCTCTGTCTGGAATAGAATAGGTATCAATGTTTGGTGAATGAGTGAATGAATGAGAGCCTTCGGTAAGCATCACTGAGCGGTTACTGTACCCCAATTGGTGTTAGGTGCTGTGTGATCCTAGGCCTGGATAGTAGGGGGTGGGGCAGGGGTTCAGGGGAGGCTGGAACCCAGGACTTGGGACGTGGTCTCACCTTCCACTTGCTCTTGGCAAAGTTCTTCTTGATCTGCTCGCTCACCGACTGGTGGATATTCTTATCTAGAGCTGTATCCCCTGCAATCCTAGGATGGGGTATGTGGAGGGACCTGTGAGAGGCAGAGGCAGGCCTGGGGCCCCAGACTCCACCCCAGCCATCAGCTTGTAGAAGTGCTCACCATGGGTGCTGCAAGGCCTGCTCACAGGTGAACCTCTTCTCTGGATCCTTCTCCATCAAGTGCCGGATGAAATCTTTGGCTGGACCCCCAAGACAAAGCAAGGACAGAGTGGGGGTGCATGTGGGCACCCCAAGACTGAGCCCACCCCCTCAGGTCTGGCTTGGCATCAAAGCAAGATGAGGCCAGATTTGTCCATGCATTGCCCACCTCATCTGTGCTCTTATCTCTAAGCCCTCTCCTTTCTCCAAGAAAAAAAACTAGTTTTTAGAAAAGATGTGTAAATGATTGATGGTAGCTTCACAGTTTGCTTCCTAATAGGGACACAGAAGGAGGGATAAAAAATTTTGTGGTGTTTGAGGCCTTAGGAAGTCAGTAGGGGGAGGTCTTTTCCAAAAATACTATGTTTAAAGGATGAGTGAATGCACGCCTACAAGTGTCTCAGGCTGGGGCCAGGCAGGGGTGTCTGGGCCTGAAGCCAGCTCTTAGACTGGAGCTGGGGAAATGGCAACTCCCAAAACGGATAAAGGCACCAGTGGCAGGGCCCTGGGGAGGAAGGCAAAGCCCCACGTACCAGAATCAGAGATGTCGTCCCAGTAAGGAGAGTCAAACTCATACTCGGCCTTCAAAATCTGTTCAAAGAGTTTGGCATCATTCTCGTCATAGAAGGGGGGGTAACCGCAGAGCCTGGGCAGGAAGAAACCCATCCTCATTTCCACATTCAGTGTGCCTGTGGGCTCCAGGATGGAGCTGTAGGGCAATCCTGGGAGTCAGGCAGGAACCACAGGTAGGAGCGCCCCCTTTTACAAAGGGGGATACTAGCCCTCTCTGCCTTGCTCACTCCTGTCTGGCTACACTGGCCTTCTTTCTGTTCTGTGAACATGCCCTGACCTTTCCCTCCTCAAGGCCTTTGCTAAACCATTCTTCCCCCAGACCTCAAACAGCTGGCTCCCTCGCTTCATCCAGGATGCCACTCAAATCTCACCTCCTCAGAGAAGACGTCCCAACCTCCTCATCTAAAATGGCATCCATCCCCACCCCCTACCGCTGCTCAATTTTTCTTCATAGCACCTTTTACCACCTAACATAATATGTTTACTTGTTTATTGTCTGTTTCCCCTACTGGAATATCAGCTCCCTGAGGGCAGGCTCTTTGTCTGTTTTGTTCTCTGCTAAATCCCCGGGACTTGGCACAGTGCCTGAAACATACAAAACCAAAGCAGTTGCTGGCAGGTTGATTCTGACTCATGGTGTCCCTATGTGTGTCAGAGTAGAACTATGCTCCACAAGGGTTTCATGGCTGGTTTTGTGAAGTAGATCACCAGGCCTTTCTTCCAGATACCTCTGGGTGGATTCACACCTCCAACCTTTTGGTTATCTGCTGAGGGTTTAAACATTTGTGCCACTCACAAACCCCACCAGGGCTCCTCTCCTGACCCATAGAAGGTGCTAAATAAATAGTTACTGAATGAAGTAAGTGATGAATTGGTAGATATAAATATGGAGAGAAGGAAGAAAGGGCAGAGGGGAGGAAGGGAGGAAAGTAGGAAGAGGACCACTCTGTAGCCACATTCCCCGGTGGCCAAGCCCCCACTCACAGGATGTAGGAGATGACCCCAATGGACCAGCAATCCACAGCCTTGCTGTAGGGCTTCTGGGCTAGGACCTCAGGGGCTGTGGAGGGAAGGGGATATGGTGGTGATAAATCTCTGCCCTGCAGTGCCTGCTTCCTCCCCTGCCCCTGGCCCCAGCCCAGGGCCCTCCGCACCCACGTATCCTGGGGTCCCGCAGGCAGTGGAGAGCACGCTGCCTGGGTCTTCCATCTTGGAGAGGCCAAAGTCGGAGATCATGATCTTGGAGTCTTCATCCAGGCTGTAGTACAGCAGATTCTCTGGCTTGGAGGGTGGGAAGAAGAAGAAGGAGCAGTCAGAGGTGGCCAGAGGCTGGTAGAACCTTCTACTTCCCCAAGCATGCCTTGAGAAACAATGCCCCCTACAAAGCCACATGGCTTCATGGCTGCCATCTTGGTTAGAGCACAAGAATCTCAAGGAAGTTCTTAAGAAAGTTTAAAGTTCCAGAAAGGACAAAGGTCTGAGGAGGTGGGGGAGGGAATTTTCTGTAAACCTCAGGTGTGTATTGTGAAGTCCAAAAGAAATAATCTTTGAGTACCTACTGTGTGCCATACCCTGTCTTAGTGTTTGATTTCACTTTGTCCTTACCACATCCATGCCAGGTCAGTCTGAATAATCCCATTTTACAGATGAGGAAACTGAGGCTTGAGAGCAAAGTGACTTGCCCAAGAACCCACAGTTAGAAAGTAGCAGGGCCAAAATTCAAACATAGATCTGTCTGAGCCCAGCACTCTTCTCCTCAGCTAGAATGAGATGTACTAAAAATGTGAATCCCATCATTAGCTCTGAATAATAGGAGTTTGGGAACTTCTGGCTTTCTTCTTTATTCTTTTCTGTCCCATTCAAGTTTTCTACAAAGAGCAAGTGGGACTTTCATTATCAGAAAAAGACATAAAATGTTATTTGGATAAAACAGCAGCACAATTCACCTTTATGTTGATTTGAGTGTCCTAATGGGGAGAAGGAGAGAAGGCAGTTTAAGGATTACAAGGTCCTTATTGCAGGTGGGAAGCCCAGGCTCAGCGAGGGGTGAGAGTTATTACCCAAAGACATACAGTGAGGATGCCTGAGCCCTGGGCCCCCGCCTACCACACACCCTCACGCCCCACCTTGAGATCCCGGTGAACGATGCCCAGGTCATGCAGGTATTTGACGGCATCCAGCACCTGGAAGATGAGGCGGCTGGCGTCCCGCTCTGTGTAAAAGCCTTTCTCCACGATGCGGTCAAACAGCTCCCCGCCCGACACCCTGCAGCCAGGTATAAGGCAGTCTGGCCAAGAGAGTGGGGATGGAGGGACCAGGTCCCCTTGGCTAGGGGAGGCAGGAAGGCCAGGGAAGGGGTAGAGGCAGGGCCACTCACAGCTGCATGATGAGGTAGAGGTGGCCCCCACTCTCATAAATGTCATCCAGGGCTACGATGTTGGGGTGCTTGATCCTGGAAGCAGAAATGAGGTGGTTCACACAATGGAATACTATGCAACGATAAAGAAAAACGATGAATCTGTGAAACATAACATGGAGGAATCTGGATGGCATTATGATGAGTGAATTTAGTTGCAAAGGGACAATATATTGTATAAGACCACTATTACAAGAACTCAAGAAAAGGTTTAAATACAGCAGAAAACATTCTTTGATGGTTATGAGGGTGGGGAGGGAGGGAGAGGGGTATTCACTTGCTAGATAGTAGACAAGAATTAGGTGAAGGGAAGGACAACACACTACAGGGGAAGTCAGCACAACTAGACTAAACCAAAAGCTAAGAAGTTTCCTGAATATAACCAAAACTTTGAGGGACAGAGTAGCAGGGGCGGAGGTCTGGGGACTATGCTTTCAGATGACATCTAGGTCAATTGGCATAACAAAGTTTATTAAGAAAATGTTCTGCATCCCACTTTGGTGAGTGGCATCTGGGGTCTTAAAAGCTAGTGAGTGGCCATCTAAGATGCGTCAATTGGTCTCAACCCACCTGGAGCAAAGGAGAATGAAGAACACCAAAGACACAAGGAAAGTATTAGCCCAAG
>NW_004443937.1:9631158-9638260 GCF_000243295.1 Trichechus manatus latirostris
ATTAGCCCAAGAGACAGAAAGGGCCACATAAGAGACTTCATCAGCCTGAGACCAGAAGAACTAGATGGTGCCCGGCTACCACCAATGACCGCCCTGACAGGGAAAACAACAGAGAGTCCCTGACAGAGCAAGAGAAAAGTGGGGTGCAGAACTCAAATTCTAGTAAAAAGACCAGACTTAATGGTTTGATTAAGACTGAAGGGACCCCAGAAGACATGGCCCCTGGGCTCTCTGTTAGCACAAAACTAAAACCATTCCCAAGGCCAACTCTTCAGACAAAGATTAGACTGGACTATGGGACATAAAATGATACTCCTGAAGAGTGTGCTTCTTAGCTCAAGTAGATACATGAGACTAAATGGGCAGCTCCTGTCCTGAGGTAAGAAAGAAGGCAGAGTGTCAGGAGCTGGTTGAACGGACACGGAAAATCTGGGGTGGAAAGGAAGAGTGTGCTGTCACAGCATAGGGAGAGCAACTAGGGTCACATAACAATGTATGTATGAATTTTTGTATGAGAGACTAACTTGAATTCTAAACTTTCACTTAAAGCACAATACAAAAAAAAAAGAAAAAAAACACCCTGAGAATATGGCCCCCAGACACCCTTTTAGCTCAGTGGTGAGGTTACTCCTGAGGTTCACCATTCAGCCAGGGATTAGACAGCACCGTAAAACAAAACAGGACTAATGAGGCACAGCAGTCCAGGGACAAGCACTAGAAGGCAGCAAGGGACAGGAAAGCTGGTGATAGGGAACCTAAGGTTGAGTAAGGATAGTATCGACATGTAGTGGGGTTCTTAACCACTGTCATAGGGCAATATGTGTACTGTTTAATGAGAAACTATTTTGTTCTGTAAACCTTCATCTAAAGTGAGAATAGCACCAAAACTGGAAGAACGTAATCGACATAACTGAATTGTACATATAGAAATTTTTGAAATGGTGTATCTTTGGCTATGTATATTTTCACCACAAAAAAAAAGTCCTCCAAGGCCAAGAAGGAAGCATGGTGACATGTTGTGGGGTTGTTAACCAATGGCACAAAACAATATGTGTACCGACTGTCTAATGAGAAAATATTTGTTCTGTAAACCTTCACCTAAAGTACAACTAAAAAAAAAAATTCTCAAGAAACAAAAAAAAAATGAGGTAGTTCAGAGCTGAGGACAGTTTGGCTGCCTCCCCACCTTCACCTCCCACTGCCTGCAAACCTAAGCAGGACAAACCAAGGATCTGGACCCCAAAGGGAAAAGCTTGTTTGCCATGATTTGTTTCATTTTATTGGGAGGCAAGAGAGCAGAAGGGTAAACACTGGGTTCTGGTATCAGACAGAACAGGGTTCAAATCCTGCCTCTGCCACGTGCCGTTTGGGGACAAGTCTTTCCTCCTCATCACACTGATCAACATATAAATTTTAAAAATTCACATCAGCTAACCCATCAGTTCAACTCCATGGGAACAGGAACTCTAACTTGCTCACCACCCTCAGTACCTGGTGCCAAGTAGGTGCTCAGTAATATCTGTTGAATTGAATGCAACTTCTCTGAACCTGTTTCTTCGTCTACAAAATGAAGCTAATGATCGTACTTCCCTCAAAAGAGTGGGGGTGAGGATCATGTGAGCCAATGCAGGTCAGTTGCTTGGCCCAGAGCCTGGCACACAGTAAATGCTCAATAAATGAACCAATCATGGTGATTGATCATGATGAGGAGGAAGGCTCGTCTCTGCCACAAACTTGCAGTGTGACCTCGGGCAAATCCCTTGCCCCCTCTGGGCCTCAGTTTCCTCCCCTGGAAAGTGGCAGTGATCATTTCTTTCCTGCCTATCTTTCTGTCCAGGGTGGTTGGAAGGCTTCAGGGAAAGACTGGAAGTGAAGATTTTCTGTAAGCTTCGCAGTGAGGGCCAGGAAGTTTATATCAACATGAGCATTTCAAAACGTACCAGCTGGTTGTCGATTTGGTCACATGGTCAGCCGACAGGCATTTTTTAACTTCCTGAGTGGCTTTAATAAGTGAGGAGGATCTTGAGGTAGGTGTAGAGATAATGCTAGCTAAGATACATAAATTCAGTCTTGTTCAAAGATTGACCTTTAGACCAGATAGAACAGAGTAAACCACTGTAAATAAGCACTTGTATCTCAGTCACATCTGTCATGTTGGTTCTTGTGCCAGGCACTTGAAATAAAGGACCTCTAATACTCCCCAAGGAGCCCTGGTGACATAGTGGTTAAGAGCTTGGCTGCTAACCAAAAGGTCAGCAGTTCAAATCCACCAGCTGCTCCTTGGAAACCCTGTGGGGCAGTTCTGCTCTGTCCTGTAGGATCACTATGAGTCGGAACTGGCTAGACAACAAGAGGTTTGGTTTTCTAATATTCCCCAAAGGAGCCCTGGTGGCCCAGTGATTAAGCATTCAGCTGCTAACCAAAAGGTCAGTGGTTGAACCCACCAGCCACTCCTTGGGAGAAAGATGTGGCAATCTGCTTCTGTAAAGATAACAGCCTTGGAAGCCTTATGGGGCAGTTCTACCCTGTCCTATAGGGTCACCGTAAGTTGGAATCGACTCAATGGCAACATGGTTTAATACTCTCCAGAACCCTGCCAAGTGGTTATTATTACCTCCGTTTTATAACTAAGCAATTTAAGGCTCAGAGAGGTTAAATGATTGTCCTGAAGCAGAGGGAAAGGGAGGAGGGGGGAGGGGTCAGTGCAGGGTCAGCCCAGAGCAGGGACAGGCTGTGGCCCACGCACTTGTGCAAGACAGCGATCTCATTCTCCATGCTGCCCTCCTTGCCCTCCAGGGCCTTCTTGGCAATGCATTTGATGGCCACCAGCTTCTGAGTCCTCTTATCTTCTGCCAGGATTACCTCTGAGAAGGCACCCCTGCAGGGAGAGGGAATTCCTGAGGTAGGGAACTGGAACCCCAGTTTCCCACCAGCCTCTCTTCTAGCCCCTATGGGTCATAACATATGACAACCTCTGGACCAAGAAGGTGGGATGAGCCTCTCCCCATCACTCATCTACCCCAGGCTCTAGAAGTGGTCACATGACCCAGGTCTGGCCAATCAGAGTAGTCTATCCCCCTGGCCACAGTAATTGAGTCATGTAATATACCAGGTTACTGGTGCTTTGAGAATGAGGTGTTTTTTCTTGCTAGACTGGTAGCATGTAAGCCTGGAACTGATTTGCCACTGCTTGAGGAGAGCCTGCTTGAGTATGAAGCCAATACAAAGGAAATCAGAACTAAGAAACGGTCAGAGACAATTTCCTGATAACATCCTGTAAGCCCCGGGATCCAGCCATGCCTGAACCCTACACCTGACCTTTTTGATTCTGTGCACAATTGACTCATTCCCTTTTCTGCTAGAGCCAATTTGAGTCTGGCTAATTTAACACCCTTTAGAACCTTGAAGAACTACCAGCATCATCTGAGAGCGTTTTAAAATGCAAAATCTCAGGTCTCACCCTAGACTGACTTTATCAGAATGTGCATTTTAACAAAGACCCTCAGGTGCTTTGTATGCACTTTAAAGTTTGAGAAGCAGTGCTTTAGAACAGGCACTTAGAAAGAAAGAAAGAAACTAATTTACACTAAAGTTCCCTGAGTAAGGAAGGTTTACTATGGTATTCTTTCTACCACTGTTTGTTTTCCTTGGGAGAATGAGAAATCATAAGCCAAAGAAAAGTATCTCTCATGGTGAAATTTCAATCATCAGGAATAACTAGTAACTATAGTAGCCTTGGAAACCCTGGTGGTGTGGTGGTTAAGAGCTACAGCTGCTTAACCAAAAAGGTCGGCAGTTAGAATCCACCAGGCGCTCCTCGGGAAACCATACGGGGCGGTTCTACTCTGTCCTATAGGGTTGCTATGAGTCAGAATTGACTCCATGGTAATGGGTTTGGTTTTTATTTTTGGTAATAGCCTCATCACTAGTTTCTAGTCTTGTCCCTCTCCAGTTTATCTTCTATCCTGTGGCCAGAGACTCAACTTCCCTGAATTGCAAACCTGCCAAAAAGTCTTAAATGTCTTCCTATGGCCCATGGGATAAAGTCCAGTCTCAGCAGTCTGGCTTTCAAGGCCCCGCATGATCTGTTCCCGTCTTTTCTCCAGCCTCTCCTTTCACTCTTCCCAAGCCTCTTATTTTAAGCCCCACCAGCCTCCTTACCCTTTCCACACATACCATGCCTCTGAGCCTCTGCTGATATTCCTTCTGCCTGGGCTGCCCTTTTTTCTCTCTTTGACAAGTGCACTCTTACCCATCCTTCAGTCCCCAGTAACAATGCCCCCTCCCCCAGGCAGAAGCCATAGCCCTCTCTGGTCTATACAAAGCACTTAGGCCCATCCTTAACTGGAGTACAGCACACACACTGTGTCATTTTCCATGGATCTGTCTCCCCCACGTGTCTGGGATCCACTTGAGAGGCAGAGATCAGGTGTGAGTTATTTCTGGATTCCCAGCACTGAGAACAGAGCCATGCTCAGCCTCAGTTCCCAAGCATAGGCTGGGGCCCCCAGTTGTTGGCAGCAAGTCAGATAAGCTGTCCCCTTCATTCTCCCTACTCGCTTCTCTTCAGTGGGAACCCAGAGCTGCAGCAAGAGCTGCCCCTGTCCCACCCACTGATAGGCAGAAGTGAGAAGCTGAGGCCAGCCTGGGCCACGGAGAGGCTGCCACAGGGCCTGGGCTGTAGGAAACAGGAAGCAGTGATCAACTGACCAGAGGAAGCATCATCCTAGACCCAGCTGACCCAGCCATCCAGACCCAGGAGTGAGGACCTCCCAAGCCCCTCTCCACCGCCAGGCCATCTCAGGGACAGTCCCCCTTCTCTCCTGCCCTGAGACTTGAGGGGTCACTCACGTGCCCAGAACATCACGGAAGTCGTAAATGTCCCTAATGTCCTCCGCCTGCTTCCAGCTGGGGGCTTCCACTGCCCCCGGCATGGCCCACTGCCCACTGGCCACAGCCAGGGCTCCTGGGAAGGAGAATGGAGGGAGGGGGCTCAGCCTTCTCTCTGGGAACTTACCAGGGACCCCATTCAGTCATTCAACATGCATTTATTCATTCCTTGATTCAGTCATTCCACAAGTCATTTAACAAACATTCATTTGTTCAGCAGTCATTTGTCCATTCAACATCCTTTACGGCGGAAGCAAAATTCTTCATTCAACAAAGGCATTCATTCACTCATTTATTCAGCTCACTTTCTAGTTTTTCCCTTTCCAAGTCCAAACATCCAGGGGCACCCTGACCTCTGGAAAGACAGCAGAGAAGATTCCAGAGGAGCTTGTAGAAGTGCACGGCCTGGGAGGATGCCCCTGTCCCCAGAACCAGCAATATCCCAGCCCCACCCTGGGAATTGCTGGGATGGCTCCTCTCCCTCCTCCTCCTTCTCCCCCGCCCCAGCCTCTCTCGGAAATCAGGTTTCCGGCAGCCTGGGCTTCCAGCAATATCTCAGCCACGTTTTTAAATAGCTCCTTCTGCACTGTTACCACGGCAACAACAGCCACAGCTGGAGCTCCCCAGGCCTCCTACTTCCCCCCTCCCTCCTGACTCCCCATCTGGGTCCAGGCAGCCTGAGAAATGGTCCCACCCAACCTGTCCCTCCTGGCCCTGTCTCAGTCTGATCCAGCCTGGACTTTCCCCCACTGAGGCCTCAGTCTCATCCAGCAGGAGAGGGTGGGCATGATCTCCCCATTTATCAGAAGAATGAGGAGACTGAGGTTGGAGATGGATAGGGGTTGGGTCCAGAATTCCCGAAATGATGCCCAGCTGGGGCCCCAGCTAAGCTTGCAGAGAGCAAAGGCCATGGAGGGAGCTTCCCTCAGCTGGTCCTTCCCATCTGCAGCCAGGCTGGGGCCCATTAGAACACAGCTTTTCAACCAGACTCCAGGACCACAGAGGATGAGGCCAGAACAAAGCCTAGTGTGCTGTGTGACCTCAGGGAGGGTGCTTTTCCTCTCTGTTTCCCCTGAGGGAGAATGAGGGGCAGGTGCCCTGACTAGAGCCCCTGGTGTGAATTTCTATCCCTGGGGTGGGACTCTGTTCCCAGGGGGCCCTGGCCACCAATCCCAGAAGCAGAAACTTCTAGGAAAAGAGACTTGATAGTGAGCTCTAGAGGCACAGTCTTAAACTCACCTGAAGTCCTGGCAAATAAGCCTCTCACAGTTCCACACACATGCCTACAGTCAGACACCCCACACCAAGCCCCATTCACATCCCTGAACCCAGACACCTGTCCCCAGAGCCAGCACACCCTACACCCAAACACCGTGACGCCTAATCATACAAGTATACCCAGACATCAGCACACATCTCCACACTCACACTGCCCCCAGACATCCTTACAACCTGTCTGCTTAAACACCCCTCACCCAGATCCCCATCCCGACCCTCTTACACCCCAAAACACACATCCAGACACCTGGACAAGATGACATGGGGACACACACACTTGTCCATCAGACACCCTAGATTCACCCACACTCTACACCTTTCAGCTCCTATATCCCACACTCTAGAAGCTCCTACACCCCAAACAGCCCCCAACTCATTACACACCTAACTCCAAACATCCTTAGTACACAAATGTACCCCACCCCAACTCTGAGTTACTACCCTTACAGTCAGATACCCTTACTTCTCAGCACACACAACACCTGGACACATGTCTATGCCAAAAAACACACTGATCCCCAGACATCCCCACCCATAAGAATATCCTTACACACCAACTCACTGCACCCCATTATCTGACCCACACCACTGTACTAAGACATAATACACCCCAACACGCTCCCCCCCCCAGATATGTACCTCCAAATGCCCATGGCCTTCCACATTCAGGCGCGGTTGGACACGCATATACACGCACACACCCCCTCTCACTCTGCTATACTACCCACTCAGTTTCCAACAGCCGGCCCGGCACCTGCTGGGCCTGGGCAGAGGTGGTGGAGAAAGGCCCAGTGCCTATCCAGGGTCCAGCTCGCCTGGGCACCCCACCCATCCCCGGCGGAGGGCTTTCAGCGGCGAGGAGGTCCCGTCTCCCCCCAGCGCCCAGGGCGCAGGCGGGGCTGCCCCGACCCCGGGCCGTACCTGCGGCTGCCCC
>NW_004443937.1:9638360-9724059 GCF_000243295.1 Trichechus manatus latirostris
GGCCGGCTCTCCCGCCCGCTCTCTCGCTGGGGCTTGGCAGGCTCCCCCCCGCCCGTCTGCCCGCAGCTCTGATGTCAGTGAGGGAGGAGCCTGCGGCAGAGGGACCCGGGCTGGGAAGGGAGACGCCGCTCCCCGCTAGGGAAGGGGTACGCAAGGGACCCCTTGATCCTGGCCAGACCCCTTGCTGGACGCTTCCCGCCCTTCGTGCTCCAGCAGGGTCCCCATTTCACGGAGGGGACAACTAAGGCTCAAAGAGATGAAGGGTTCCAAATCAGCAGTTGATCAGTGGCGGAGTAGAATTCGAACCCAGATCGATCTGACGCCAGAGGCAGACCAGGTTTACTCTGTGGCCTCCTGGATTTTCTTTTAGACCAGTTTTGGGCGCTCCCTTAAGGCTCCCCGGGCTCCGTCTCCCCTCCCTCCAGTGCCTAGAAGAGAATTAGACCTGCTGAAGGGCTCAGAATACTGGGGTGGGGGGTGGGGCGGGGACAGGACTCGGGGGAGGTAGTAGGGAAAGGGGAGCCCTGGTGGCGTAGTGATTAATAACTCAGGCTGCTAACCAAAAGGTCGGTGGTTCAAATCTACCAGCCACTCCTTGGAAACCCTATAGGGTAGATCTACCCTGTCATATAGGGTCGCTATGAGTCGGAATCGACTAGATGGCACACAAGAAGAAGCAGGGAAAGGGCAGAGCAAGAGTAGACAATGAAGAGGGTCGAGGCAGTCGTAGGGTGGGAACTCCGTCCAAGTCCCATTTGACAGGTGGAAACACTGAGACCTGAGGTCCCTCAGTGAAGCAGAACCGAGGCTCCAAGCCCTGACACCTACCCCTCTGAGCACTGTGGTGCCCGAAGGTTCAGGGGCAGGGAGGAGGGGTGGTAAATCAAGAGAAAGTTGGCCAAAGAGAATCCAAGTGCCACGTAACTGGGCAGGCGCCAGAGGCAGTGCTTTGCAAGGCCTTCCCTGGGAAGAAATGTGGCACAGAGTGGGAAGCGGGGGTTGGGGTGGGGAGCAGCTCTCAGGGTCTGGCGGTGAGGGTGGACTGTCAGCTGCAGGTGCTGCTGCAGGACCCATACACCACCTCCATCGACCTCCTAGTACCACTCCCCACTCCAGAAATTCCTGCGTTTTCCAGTTGCAGACGACAAGAGGACAATGCCTAACCCAACTCATTTCCAACTCGCTTTTCCCTCCAACTCGCTTTTCCCTCCCTTATCACAGGAACTATGTGAGAGGTTGGTCAATTTATTAAGCCCGTTTTACAGTTGAGAGAGGAAGACGGCTGAGGATGGTAGAGGGCTTTAGAGTCTGACTGGCTCAAGTTACGCGTCACCTCTCTGAGCCACGTTTCTTTATCTGGAATAAGAGAATATTGATTTCTGCCTCATAGAATTCTCCTGAGAATTATATAGGATAATAGATGTGAAGTGCCTGAAGCACAGTAGGAGCACAAAACATGAGAGCTGGATTTAGTGTAACTGAGGCTCAGATTTGGCCAGGGACAGAAGGTGCAGGGATAATTTCCTTCCCCCACATCTCAGTATCTCAGACTCCAAGGGACTAAGAGGAAATTTCCCTTTTCCAAATCTCAGTATCTCAACTCCCCAGCCCACAAAAAAAAAAAAAAACACACCTCACACCCAAGGCTGAACCGCTACGCTCCCCTCCACCCACCCAGCAAACCCACCCAGCTGGGGATTGTTTCACAACAAATTCCTACTTATTTCATTGACAGCATTCCCAGGATTAAGATGGTCTGAGCCCTTCTGAGGACTTGTACAATTTTTATGCTGTTTTTTTTTAGAATAATTTATTTTGTTGTTATTGTTGAGAAAATACACAGCAGAACATACACCAATTCAACAATTTCTACATGTACAGTTTATTGACATTGATTATATTCTTCAAGTTGTACAGCCATTCTTGGTCTCCTTTTCCAAATTGGTCTTCCCGCATTCAAGCTGCTGATGTCAACTTGATCCCATATAAACAGTTCTTTAAAAGAGCACAATGCTCAAGGCAGACATTCTTTACTAATTAAGCTAAGTTACTGTTTGGTTTAAAGAAGACTTCAGGGGATATTTTTGGTATAAGGTTTAAAGATTGTTTCAGGGCAACAGTTTCCGGAGTTCATCCAGACGCAATTGCTCCAGAAAGTCTGGATTCCATGAGAATCTGGAATTTTCTTCCACATTTTCCCCCTTTTGATCAGGATTCTTCTATAGAATCTTTGTTCAAAATGTTCAGTAATGGTAGTTGGTCACCATCTAGTTCTTCTGGTCTCATGGCAAAGGAGGCAGTTGTTCAAGGAGGCAATTAGTCACATTATGCTCTGTTTAACATTCTATCTGCTTTCGAGCATGTCTAAGGGCACTTTTTAAACAAATAAACACATTCCATCTTTATTTTAATGTATCTGTTAAACAAATAATACATGGTCATTGCAGGAAAATCATATAACGTATTAAAAACACACATAAACCATCCTTGCCATTGTCAGATTCTTTTCATTTGCCAAGTGACAGAATCCCAACCTGAGCCAGCTTCACCAAAAAGGAATCTATGGCTCACACAGCTGGCACAAGATTGAAGGGAAAACACGGTGGGCCAGGGTCTTAGGTACTGGAACTGGGAACACAGTACTCATGGGATTTGCTTTCTCTCATCTCTCCTTGTCTTGATTTCTCTTTGCATGTTGGCCTCCTTTCCTCTGCAGAATGATCTCTAATCGGCAGAATTGGTGGCCCTAGCTTTCCAACTCAACCCAGCAGAAGGAGAGCTACACCCAGTTTTCGTATATCAGTTTCAGGGAAGGACTCTGATTGGTTCTGTTTGAGTGACATGCCTACCCCTTAGCCCCCATAACTGTTGCCAAGCAGATGAAGTAGTAGGTTGGGCAAGTTATTGTGATGGGCAGCCATACCAGAGTCACAAGGGATAAAGGAGGGGCAGCTCCCAAGGGAAATAAGAACAATCAGAGACAGACAGTGTTAACACTTTTGCTACAGATTCTTCCAGACTTCTTTGGATGCATATACGTATATACACTTCCTACTGGAGCCCCCACTGCCAGCGAGCATAGTTCAAGGTACAAATCAAAAATGAATCAGGGAAAGCCAGTTATATGAAGAAAAAAAAGGGATAACCCTTTCCTCTCGTTATTAAAAAGAGAACAGAATAGTTCAGACATATCCAGCCATTCTTACACCTGACAGGAGAGAATGGTTGTCTAAGATTAGAGAAAATGGGAAAAATCACAAAGGAAAAGATGGATAGGTTTACTGACAAAATATAAAAAACATTCTTCAACTTCTGTTGCTGAAGAAAAAACAAAAGCAAATTTGTTATGGATTGAACTGAATCCTCCAAAAGTAAGTGTTGTAAATCCTAACCTCTATACTTGTGAAGGAGCCCTGGTGGCGCCTAAGCGTTAGGCTGCTAACCAAAAGGTTGGCAGTTCAAATCTACCAGCCACTCCTTGGAAACCCTATGGGGCAGTTCTACTCTGTCCTATAGGGTCGCTATGAGTCGGAATCAACTCAGTGGCAATGGGTTTATACTTTTGAATGTAATCCAATTGGGAATAGCGTTTTCTTTGTTATGTTAATGAGGCCATATCCAGTGTAGGGCATATTTTAAACCAATCACCTTTGAGATATAAAATGAGCAGATTAGAGACAGAGAAACAAGCAGAGGTGGGGGAAGGTAGATGCCATGCCCATGAAGATCGCCAAGGAACCAAGAAACAGAAACTGAAAAGAGACGAGGACCTTCCTCCCCCAGAGCTGACAGAGAGAGAAAGCCTTCCTCTAGAGCCAGCACGTTGAATTTGGACTTCTAGCTTTCTAAAAGGTGAGAAGATAAATTTGTTTGTTAAAGCTACCCACTCGTACTTTTCCATTATAGCAACACTAGATAACTAGGACAGAATTACCCTACTCCAAAATCATAACTAACATTAAAAGGCAAACTTTAGGCTGCGGAAATGTTTACAGATAGTGGGTTAACATTTTTATTATATAAAAATACATACAAATTGATAAGAAACAGACTAAGAACCCAATAAATGGTCAAAGGACACAGATGATTCATGAAAGAAGAAACAGTAATCATCGGACATTTTTTATCTCACTAGTAATCAAAGAAATACACGTTAAAAGAAGAGGTCATTCGTAGCCTCTTAAATTTGAAGCTTAAAAAATTGGTAACACCAAAGGCTGGCTCTGGTGTAAGGAATGAGCCTTCATACATTTCTGGTAGGAAAATGACTTGCTAGAAATCTTGTGGAAAGCAATTTGGCATTATGTACCAAAGGCTTAAAAAAATCTAGACCTTTTGACCTGGGAATTACTCTTCTGGGAATCTATTTCAGGGAAATAATGCTAAATTAGGACAAAGCTATATGCTCCAAGTTGTTTAAAGAAATATTTTTATAATAGCAAAATTTAGAAAAAAATCACTAAGAAAGGAATATTAAAAAACACAAGTTGCACCTACCAGATGTACTATTTCAAAGCCTGTAAATGGATGGCAATGCAGCCTATTTAATAAAAGAGAAAAGTGCTTATAAGGTAAAGCAGGTAGAATACAAATATGTGTATGCAGTGTGATAATTCCAATGTGAAATGCATACCACAAATTTATTATTCATAGCAAAAAAAGTGGTGAGAAACACCATAAATGTTAACAATGGTCAGAAAATTATCAAATCTGTCTTTGTTTCTTTTACTTCTCTCTCTGAGCCTGTATTCTCCAATTTTTTTGGCTTAGTGTTACTAACTTTATAATAAAAAAAAATTAACTTTTTATAAAAGTTATGCCAAGAGATGATGGGTGTGTACCAATTTGGTGTTCAAATATTTAATTTTTATTAAAAAAAAAACACAAACAAGTAGAATGGATTTAAATGAAGTATCCATCACTTCTTTTCTCTCCTTTTATTGAAACAGTGACCAAACCCAACCCAACCCAACCCCTTGCTGTTGAGTTGATTTTGACTCACAGCGACCCTATAAGACAGAGTAGAACTGCTCCATAAGGTTTCCAAGGACCAGCTGGTGGATTCGAACTGGGTTAGCAGCCAAGGTCTTAACCACTGAACCATATTAAAAGAAATTTTGGAGTCAGACAGACCTGGGTTCAAACCACAGCTCTACCCTTACCAGCTGTGGGATCTTGGGCAAGTCATGTCACTGCTCTGAGCCTCAGTTTCCTCATCTGTAACATAGCACATAATCGTGCATATTTTGTAGGGTTATTCTTAGAACTTAGAAAGTGACTTTCACCCAGGAGGCTAATTCCCTTGTTGTCATTTGGGACCTCAGCACCTACCTGGCAAATAGTAGGTGCTCAATAAGAAACGAGACAGAAGAGGTTACTTCCCATCTCCTGTTTTGGACATCAGCTGTCCTAAACAAAACAGAAAAACCAAACCCACTGCCATTAAGTTCATTCCAACTCACAGTGACCCTACAGGACAGAGTAGAATTGTCCCATTGGGTTTCGAAGGCTTGAGCCCTGGTGGCACAGTGGTTAAGAGCTTGGCTGCTAACCAAAAGGTCAGCAGTTTGAATCCACCAACCGCTCCTTGGAAACCCTACAGGGCAGTTCTGCTCTGTCCTATAGGGTTGCTATGAGTCGGAATTGACTTGATGGCAATGGGTTTGGTTTTTTGAATCTTTACGGAAGTAGACTGCCACATCTTTCTCCAGTGGAGTAGCTGGTGGGTTTGAACCTCCAACGTTTCGGTTAGCAGCTGAGTGCTTAACCACTGCGCCACCAGGGCTCCCTCAGCTGCCCTAGGACAGCTGTTTTCCAAATTATTATTTCTTCTTCCATTCTTGAAGCGCACATTTTCTATTCAAGCTCCAGATTTGGGGTTTGCCTTCTGCCCCGGGGTTCCTACCCCTACTTCTCACCCCATTAGGAGTAGCCTATCTTGGGAGACTAAGGGTCCCCCCAGTATTTACTAAATCTCACTGATTTCTCTGGGCTAAAACAGGCCTGTTCTGGGGCAAGGATTCTAGTGTTTTTCCTCTGATCCTCAACTCACAATGCCTATAATTTTGTGTGCGGTGGTCTGGCAGGCCCAGAGAGGACAGAACCTCTAGAGGCTACGAACTTGCTTACAAAACTGGCTCACCACCACCTATCTGATACGACCCTTCCCCTTTCTGAGTCCCAGTTTCCTCATCTGTAAAATAAGGCTAATAGCAGTACCTGCGTGACATAGGGTTGCTAACAGATACAAATGAGATAATACTTGTTAAGTGCTTGGCACCACTCTAGATTGATCCCTTGCAAAATCATCCTTGCAGAGTTGTGTTTTAACAAATGTCCTGACCCTTTATCAAAGGTTGTACAGTAAAATCCCTGAGAGCTGGAATTCAGTGGGACTGCCTTGTTTTTCTGAGTCTCGCAAGTTTTCCGCCTTTGGCAGGGTGCAGTCTTACCATTTTCCTATTGCTCGTTTTAGTGGAAAATATTTGAGTTTTCCTTCTCTGACAAGTTTCCACCTTACACAGTTCTGGCTTTCACAGGTTTTGCTATATTAAGAGATCACCTTGTGAAACTCAAATCTTCATTTGCTGTCATATTTATGGAGAATAATTTCTGATGTATGACTCCAGTTTCCAAAAGAGACATTAGAATTTTTGTCAGGGAAACCAGGAAATGCTCTTTCCTTTGATACCAAAAGTTCTAAGACTGACTGACCTTGTTTTCATTTTTGCCTTAGCTTCCAGGAAGCTTAGAGCTAAATCTGATTCTTAATGACAGCAGCTCCATAAAGCCTAAAGGGATTAACTTTATATTTGTGTTTTATGAAACTCAATGTACATATCCATGATTATAATCCATCTCAAATACTTCTGAGATATAGCAGAAGAAAGAAAAAAGGAGGGAAGGAGAGAGGGAGGGAAGAAAGAAGAGTGGGAGAGAGAGAGAAAAGGAAGAAAGGAAGGAGGCAGGCAATCGAGTAGGCAAGGTTCAAAAACAATGCTTCGCATGCCACATGCCCACTGTATCAGCTAGGATACAGATTTGGCTTCTCTAACAGAGACTCAAAATAAATGTGACTTCAGTAAAAATAGAAGTGTATAATAATCTGGCCATAAGCAGTCCCACATTGGTATGATGACTACATGGTAAGACAGATCCTGGATTCTTCAATCTTGTTGCTCTGCTGTTCCTATGGTGTTGTCTTTGACCACATGTTCCAAGATGGCTTGCCACCATGTGTGCATCCCAGCCAGGGCAAAGTGGGGATATGGAGGTCACACCCCTTGGGACTCATGACCTCATAGTTACACACATCCCCTCCACTCACACTCATTGGCCAAAACATTAGTCACATGATCACACCTAACTGTAAGAGAAGCTGAGTGTCCAACTAAAAATCAGAGGTTCTACTACTACACAGAGGAGCCCTGGTGGCACAGTGGTTAAGTCTTCGGCTACTACTCAAAAGGTCTGCAGTTTGAATCCACTAGCTGCTCCTTGGAAACCCTATGTGGCAGTTCTACTCTGTCCTCTAGGGTCACTATGAGTCAGAATTGACTGGACGGCAATGGGTATTACTATAGAGAAGGAGCCCTGGTGGCGCAGTGGTTAAGAGCTCAGCGGCTAACCAAAAGGTCGGCAGTTCGAACCTACCCAGCCGCTCCTCGGGAGAAAGGTGCAGCAGTCTGCTCCCATAAAGATTTATAGACTTGGAAACCCTATGGGGCAGTTCTGCTCTGTCCTTTTGGTCACTATGAGTCAGAATTGACTTGATGGCAACGGATTTATTGCTACAGAAGGATAACAGATTTTGGAGGACATCTACCAGCTTCTGCCACATCCATCATCTCAGATGTTTTTCTTTGCACATGAACGTGCTCCTGTCTAGCCCGACTTCACTCTCACTTCCTCTAATCACTCCAGCCTCGAAGCTGCTATCAGAGTACTTTCTGATGTACAGTACAATTATAGCACTCCCCTGATCGCAAACCACCTCTGGTCTCTACTACCTAGAAAAGGTTCTCAAACTCTAAGGTGCATCAGGAAGAGCTGGGTGCTACCCCTAGAGTTTCTGATTCAGTAGGTCTGGGGCCTGATAATTTGCATTTCTATCAAGTTTCCAGGTGATGCTGGTCCCGGGACCACACTCTGAGAACCACTGACCTAGAGAATAAAGCCTATGCTCCTTAACCTGCCATTCAAAGCCTGTCCCAGTCTGGTCTCAACCTACTTTCCAGCTTCATCTCTTATCCTTCCCCTCCCCGTCCACACACCCAGGCTTCAGTCACACTGAAGTTCTCACCTCTCTCTAAGCAGGCCAGCTGTTCACACCTCTGTGCTGTGCCATTCCTTTTGTCTGGAATGTCTTCTTTTCCAAGCCCTCCCTGAAACCTTTTCCGACCCTCTAAGTTGTTACTAAGTCATTCTCCCTACAGACTTTGTATGTTCCTCTATTATTGCTGTTACCGCCTTGTGTTGGGGTTGTCTGCCCAGAGTCTCCTCATCTCTGGAACCTTAGTCACCTCCCTAGCTCTCAGCCATGGCAACAGAGTCACTGAGTGAGGGAATGAAAGTACGAATTAGGAAATGGAGGTGAGTAGACAATTAAGCGCTCGGCTGCTAACCGAAAGATTGGTGGTTCGAATCCACCCAGCAGCTTTGTGGGAGAAAGACTGGGAATCTGCTAATGTAAAGATGACAGCCTAGAAGACCCTCTGGGGCAGTTCTACTCTGTTGCATGGGCCTGCTATGAGACGAAATCAACTAGATGGCACCTTACAACAACAACAACAAAGATGGAATGAATAAGTGAAGGAGTGAATAAGTGAATGAGGTAAAGAGTGAAAAGAATAAATGATGCGCAAATTAATACATGAACAAGAGTGAGTTGAGGTCCTTTTCTGCTTGAATCTCTCCATTGAGTCCTGAGCTCCAGGCCAGGAAAGGAATTGATTTCCTGACCATGTTTCTACAAAGTTTCAACCATTGCTTGCCTCTCAGCAGGAGTTAGCTGGGACTCAGTCCCCCAGAGTGTTTAGTAGCGGGCAAGGGCTGGAGACTCATGGTGGGTCAGCTTCCCATCCTCAAGCTTAGGGATTATTACAACTCACTTTGGAGGTTTGCGGTGAGGATCAAATAAATCACGTGGAGCACAGTACCAGACAGGTAGTAGGTGTGCAGTATAAAGTAACTATAGTTCTTCTGACTGATCTTTGAAAGTCTCTCCCCTAATGAACCAGGCCCAAGCAATCTTCTAGGGTTCTTCTATTTCTAATATCTACCTTCTTCCTCTCAGTTAAAATTCCACCTATTTTTGGGAGCTCAGCTCCCATCCCACCTCCTCCACAAAACTTTCCCTATTCCTGGAACTCTACCAAGGACGCCTACAGTACTTATGGTCTGGCCTAATTAATCTGGAAGTGAGTGGTTAATTAAGAGCAGGGCATTTGCAAGCAGGGCTGCCATATATGGCTGCACAGGCTGTGCACTGCCCAAGCCTACGGTATACCACTCACACAGATTGTAATGGAAGTAGAGCCCCAACGACTTATGTAATGAAGAGGCTCTACCTGCAAATCAAGTGGCCTTAATTGGAATCCTAGCTCGACCACTTATCAATTGTATAACCAAGCAAGGTATGTAACCTCCTAAGCCTCAGTTTCTTCATCTGTGACTGGAGATGATATTCGTTCTGACCATGTGAGGTGGTTAAGTAGTTTAACAAGTTTAGAACAGTACCTGGTACGTATCTAACATTTCCTGAGCACTTAATATCATTATTATTATTATCATAACTGGTTTCTCATCATTTCATGTGTGGGTGCCTTCTCTAAGGCTGTAACAACTCAGGGACATGAGTCACTGAAAAATTGCAGCAGCTGGGCCCTGCACCTAACAGAAGGCAAAGCTTCATGCTATTCTCTCAGGATCCTACTCTATCCTTCTGTTTGCCCAAATCCACTTTTATTAGTCCTCTATAACTAGAAGACCTCTTTTACTTATAAAGAACAAAACTCCAAAGCAAACTTGTTGTTGTTACCATTGAGTAGATTCTGACTCATGGTGACCCCATGTTACTGAGTAGAACTGTTTCACAGGGTTTCCTTGACTGTAATCTTACGGGGGTAGATTGCCAGGCCTCTTCTTCTGCAGCACCACTGAATGGGTTCAAACCGCCAACCTTTAGGTTAGCAGTTGACTGCAAACTGTTTGCGCCACCGGAAGGCCTAAAGCAAACTAGTTTGAGCCAAAAGAAGCATTTGTGGGCTTATGTAACTAGGAAGTCCAATAGAGGATTGGTAGCTTCAGGCATGGCTGGATCCAGGGGCTCCAGCTACATCATTAGGACTTTGTCTCCTTCTCCATCTCTTGGCTCGGCTTCTGGTTGACTTTATTCTCATGCAAGTTCTTTCAAGCAGCAGGAAGGCAAGTCACTGAATGGTCTGAGCTTACATTCTATGGCTTTTGATCCAAGAGGAAGAGAAACACTCTCTCAGCACCCTTAGAGCAAATCTCATGGAAGACATATGATTGGTCCAGCTTGGGTCACATGCCCACTCCCTGGACCAAATCATTATGGCTAGAGGGATGGGTACTGTGATCGGCAAAGCTAGAGCCATATATCCACCCTAGTTTGACAGCCCCACAACAGCCACATGGTATAGAGAAGGGGTAGTTCTCCAAGAGAGGCGCTGGGCATACAAAAATGTTGGTTGTCCTCACCATCCTTCTTGACTCAGTTCATAGGTCACTTTCTCAGGGAACCTTCCCCTCCCCACTCCTATGTGGCCCTCAACCTTTCCACAGTAAATTGCAAATTTCTCCAACTCTCTCGTGCTAAACTGGGAACAACCTGGGGAAGAAATGAGAGCATATCTATTTATCAGCACCCCTCAGGCCTAGCTTCCTGCCCAGGATGGGGAAGGGACACTGCAGGCAGACTATCCAGCATCCACTTCCCCCCTCCTATTCAAAATCTTCGTGGGGTTCCACCCTCTCTCCCCATTGCCTTGGGCTGTGGGGTAGAAGACTCCACCCCGGCTAGTTAAAACCCAGTAGAGTCATCCCTTGCTACAGTGATTGTTTTGGGAACGGGTAAGTGAGACCTAGTTTGGGCCACTGAGGCATAAGGGGGTCTAAGAAAGAGGCTTCTTGCTCTTCTGGGTAGGCCACGGGAAGCCGGTTGGCTCCTGCCCTCTCTCTTGCTAGACATGAATGAGGAAGTATTCGGCTTTGACTGCTACTGGCTGCTATCTGACAGCAGGAAAGGAACTCACCTTAGGTGGACCGTGACCCTGTGGAGGTTCCTAAAGAACCTGGAGTCTTGAGTAGCTGTTGAGTCACTACACTGGCCCATCCTGAAGGCCACCTTGCCCCAGCACGGCCAAGTCCCTGAGCCAACACATTTCCTTACTGTTAATCCACTCTGAGCTGGGGCTATTCTGTTACTCGCAGCCACAAGTATCCTCGGAAAGAGATGTTCAGAAAGTTCTCCCTCAATTAACGACACAGGCGAGTGGCCACAGGCTGAGAGCAATCAGGCGTACCCTCATGAACCTCTGCCACCCACGCTGGTTCCTTTCTACCCCACAATACCCCATAATAACAGTCACTCAAAGACTCTGGGTACTTTTTTAAAAACCACAGCAGTCACTTTAACCTTAAGTGTGCACTTTACAAAACCACAAGGGAGAAGTCCATGAAGGGGAGATGGAGGTGGGAAGTGAGGGAGTGGGAGATGGTGAGGTGAAGAGGGGGCAGAGGAAAGCCCAGAAGAGAAGGCCCCTCAACTTAGGGGCCAAGCAGAGAACAGGACCCAGCCCAGCCCAGCCGGGCCTCCTGTGTCCTGGCTCTACAGAGCCAGGCCAAAAGATCTCAGGGAGGAGCCACAGTCCTCAGTTTCCAGAGAAACTGTCCCCATTTGATAGGACAGCCACAGCCATGGCTTCTGGCAGCCCAAGGAAGGAAGTAGGCCTCCCTTCCCTCCCTCCCTCAGGCCAGACAGCCAGAGGTCAGGGTGAGGGCTACCCATCCAGCAGCTTCAGAATGCTCTCCCGCTCCTTTAGGGTCTTCCAGGCCTGGTCCTTCTCCTTCTTGGTGGGAGTCCGCTTCTTCTGCCTGGCAGCCATGATCTTGCGGAAGGCGTCCATGACCTCATTGTCTGCCATGCGGACCCGCTGCCTCAGCTCCTGACGGCTCACCTCCTCCTTGGCTAGCCTGTGGGGCCCAGGAGACCAGATGCCATGGTCAGCCCAGCTAGCTCCTTCCTCTTCCAAACCGAGCCCACTCCCTACCCCAGGCTGGCATGCCTGTGGACCCTTTCATAGGATCATCACCAAGAAAGCAAAGTTACTGAATTACACTTAATTATATAGCACTTTCTGTGTGCTAGGCACTATTTTACACTTTAAAAATATTAGCTCCGTTAATCTTCGTAACAACCCGTGAGGTAGGTACTATTATTCCTATGTTGCCAATGAGGAAACTGAGGCTCAAGGAGGGTAAGTAATGCCTCAAGATCCCATGACTCGTGAGCACAAAATCTCAACCAAGGCAGGCAGGCTCCGAACTGTGTTTTCAAAGACCACTCTTTAAAAGGTGTTCTAGTGCCAGCAGAAGACCTGCTGTGCAACCTAAGGATACAGGTAGCCCTGAGGTCTACACAAGGTGGGTAAGAATGCCAAACCAAGCCCTTCTAAATGGGATCCGGCCTAGAAATTCCAATGATGGTACAGCTGGAAGGTCACTTAGAGATCTAGTCCAACCTCTTTATTTTTTGTAAGGGGAAGCTACTGCTCAGGGGAGGAGGTACCTTCCTTAAGACCCCAAAGCTGCTCCAAGGCAGAGGTGACAGCTGTACTCTGGCCTTCTGATAAAAAACCCGTTGCTGTTGAGTCAATTCTAACTCACAGTGACCCCATGTGTACTGGACTAGAACTGTGCTCCAAAGGGTTTTCAGTGGCTGATTTTTCAGAAGTAGATTGTCAGGCCTTTCTTCCAAGACTTGAACCTCCAATCTTTTGTTTATCAACAAGTGCATTAACCACCTGCATTACCCATGGACTCCTGGCCTTCTGAGAGCCCTGAGCTGTTTTCTTCACTATCTATTCCCCTTCTTTCTCTGCACACACCTTCTTTTCTTTCTCTCCCTCTCTGCCTCTTTCATCTGTATTTTCCTTTTCTTGCCCTTGAGAGAGCGTGGGAACTAGAAAGAGGCTTTGGATTCAGCCTTGGGCTCAAGTCTCAGCTTGGCTGTTTTTTGGCTGCATGACCTTCAGCAAAGCACTTCACTTCTCTGGACCTGTATTTCCTCATCTTGTGAACAGGGAAAATGGACCACCTACCCTGTGTTGTTGTCGAGATTAATGAGATGGTGTACAAAAAGCCCCTGGCTTACAGTAGGCACTCAGTACCCTTAAATACCTTAGCACCTCGTCAGTAACTATGTCTCCTTTCAATGGCGCACGTCTTTATCAATTATCCATTTGTAGACTGCAAGTCCTATGCTCTACCTCTCTCCCTAGCCCCAGGAACAATGTCTGACTAAGAGACACTGGAGTTGGCCAAATGCATGAATATGTCTTACCCTGTTGGGACTCCATGAGGTTAAGACATAGCACCTACCTGTGAGCAGCAGGAAGACTTGGTTGGGTTGCTTCTCTATTTCCCTAATGAAAAGTAGCTACTACCATGGTCCCTCCAAATTTCACCTGTACCCTTGTCACGACCAGTGCAGTGCTAGATGCATGATGGAGTTGATATAAAACAGTTGGCAATGTTACCAAGTCCCTAAAGAACTGGTCCTAGAACACTGGTCAATTTCTGGTGCTGGGCCAATAAAAATCACAGACGTCCAACTAAATATTAACAGTTGATAAACGTAGGCGGAGGATATATTACAATTATTGCACTATTGTTTCAAATTTTCCATATGCTTAATATTTTTCATAATAAGACTTGGGTGGGGAAATAAAATAAACATAGAATAGTGCTTAAAATACAAATCATAGATGCCTGAGCCCTACTCTGAGAAATCAGAACCTGTTTGAGACTTACAACTGGTGGGGAGGTGCCTGCGCATCAATATTTATTTCAAGGCTTTCCAGGTAATTGTGAGGCCCAGCCAGGTTTGGGAAGCCTGTCATGAATCCCCTGGCAGGTAACCTGCAGTGGCCAAGGCCTCCTCAGCCACTCCACAGAGCATGCATCACACTTTACACCCACCTCAGCAGGTCGTGCTTCTTGGTGCGGTTGTGGGCACTGAGTGCCTTCAGCTCAGCCTGCCGTTTGCGCAGCTCAGCAAGGACCTCATCCTCGGAGTCCTCTGCAGGGCGGTCCTCTGACTCCAGGAGGCCCTGGGCGATCAGCTCCTCCTTGATGCGGCTCTCCAGGGACTTAGTATGCGGCACACTGCAGGGGAAGGCGGTCCCCCTCAGCCTCTGGGCAATGGCCCCTCAGCCCAAGGGCCAGCTCGGAGGGGGTCCACTTCAGAGGTTCCCAGGGTTACCTGAGGTTAGTGAACACCCTCCTCTCTGTGGGCCCCCTCCCTCCATTGGATATAGCGACAGATACATCTGGTCTTGTTTTTAAGAATGAGTAACATGTATCTATCGTCAAAAAATCAGAAACACAGAAAAACTCATAATACCACAACCCAGAGTACCACTTTTATTGCATTAAATGTTATTTATACATGTATCTCAAATTTTGTTATATATTATTCCCAATTTTTTGTTATATATTATTCTAGCCTTTTTAATTATGTGCATATATCCAAACATATTTTAAGTAAAAACAAGATCACACTGTTTGTACTGTGCTATAACTGACATTTTCTCCCCTCAGTACTCTGTATCTTTTCACGTCAATTAAGTACATTTCTCTAGTATGATTAATAGTTGCAAGTTATTTCATCATGTGTAATTAATACAATTTGGCCAAGCAAACCCCTTCAGCTGTTTACATTATGAGCAGTGCTATGATAAACAACCCCAGGGCAAGTCTGTGTATGTGGAAATGCTGGGCCAGTACTCACATTTCAGATTTTTACTGGGCTTTACCAAACTGCCCCCAGCTCTCTATTACTGGGGACCTCCTCATGTCGAGATGGACAGAAGGTGAAAGAAGCAGGGGCCAGACTGTGGGGTATGGATAGGACACCACTCACCTGAAGGGCTTGTTCTGATTGCGGGGAGAGGTGCTAGCCCCATCAGCCCCCGATTCTTTCCCAGACATGTCAGGAATAGGAGAGTCCTCCATGGGGGAAATAATATTTTCCTGGAAGACCATCAAAAAGTGGTAGGGTAAAAGAATTGTACCTTTTTCATTCTGCTCATCTCTAACCTACATAGACAGTCTTTGCAGATCAGAAATATCCTTTTATGTTGCCCATCCCACCTCCTCCAGGAAGTCTTTCCAAACTGATCTCAAACAGCTCTGATCATTCTAAAACTTTTTTTTTTTTGCATTTACACAGAAACAAGGAAGCATAGAAGAGTGATAATAATCAACCACACTAATGAGAATAGCTAACGTTTGTTAAGCATCTGCAAAACACCAGGCACTGTGCTAAGCATGTTGTTGCAGATGATGCTAGATGCCCAAACACCATTCTCTTCTTTCTTCCATAGTAGCTGGATTCATGGCTGCCTAGCTATGCTGCATTTCCCAGCCTCCCCTGCATTCCCCGGAGTGGTCACGTGACAAATTCTCTCCAGTGGGAAGTGATCAGAAGAGATAAGAGCCACAGCCAGTCATAGCCCATAAAGCTTCCCTCACAAGTTCCCACACTCTTTTTCTGTGGGCTTCGAGTTGCATCCACACTCAAGGGGACCTTGGAAATCACGTTTAAGATGGCAAAGCTATCATCAGCTGAGGCCCCTGTCTGATAAGAGTGGAGCAGAGTCCGGCTCCTACCTCCTACCTCAGCCAATCTGGAACACATGCTCCAGACTGTTACACGAGAGAAAAACAGACTTCTGTTGTATTTGAGACAGAAAAGGAAACTACTCAACGAAGTGAAGGGACAATGGGTACAAAGCAAGGTGCTCTGAACCTGGGGTTTGAATCCTGCCTCTAGTAGCTGTGACCTCCATCAAACAGTTCCCTTTTTTGTGTCTCAATCTTCTAATATATAACACTGGCCTTGCTGCCAGTGAGAGGATGTGTGGAAAGCCCCCTGCACAGGGCTCAGCCCTTAGCCAACATGCAGTAAAAGTAACTGTGGAATAGTGGCTACCTTTGGGGGAGGTCAGAGACTGGGAGGGGCATGAGTGGAGCTTCTAGGATACTGGTAACGCTTCATTGTATGATCTCAGAGCTGGTTATATAAGTGTGCTCATTTGTAAAAATTGATCAAACTGTACATTTATCATTTATGCACTTTTCTTTATGACATACTTTAATAAAAAAATTAAAATAAAAAAAATGAAAACAGGAAGTAAACACGGTTCCTGTTTAGGTTGGGGTGCTCACCTCTACTAGGGCCTGCAGAAGGCGCTGCGTCAGGGCACCAAAGGGGCATCCATCTTCTGGCTGCTCATGCTGGGCCTCAGACTTCTTCAGCAGGGCATCCACATCTGGGGCAGGCAGAGAAGCGGAGGGCAGGTGGGCTGAAGTTCTGGGAATCAGCATGTACAGCCCTCAAGTCCTGGCCTGGGGTGGGCAGGGAGGCGAAGGGCCTACCTTTAGTGTCCAGTTCGGACAGTGGCCCCATAAGGCCTTTCTTCTTGTCAGCCACAGCCGCTGCCCGAGCACCATCCTTCTGCTCCTCCAGCAGGTCCTCCTGTGCCCAGCGCTGGGAGTAGTGCTTCCCTAGGGGCGGGATCTGTGGGGGAGACCCACCCAGCCCCAAGGGAATAGACACTGGCTAGCCATGCCTGGGGTGTGTGGGGGCTCTCGGTGCACTTGGGCATTGCCAGTAAGCTCTTCATTCATTCATTCCCTCATTCACTCATCTGTCTCCCCAGTACCTGGCCCAGGGCTGGGGCCTGTGCCAGATATAGGTGAGAAGAGACAAGGAAGATAAAATCTCTACACTCACAGTCGAGAAACAGAGACAGGTACATATAATTAAAACACACACAGAAGCCAGTATGAAGCAACTGCCAAGATATAAGATGCAGAACAGTGTACATACATGGACTGTCTCTGGTCACAGCTGTGGCTTCTAGAGAGGAGAACCAGGGGCCTTAGGGTGAGGGGTGAGAGGAAATTGCCTTTTATATTGTTTGAATTTACTACTACCTATATGGACTGCATTTTCAAATAAATTTTTTAAAAAACCATTCAGACCACCTAAGTGATAAAAGGTAAAGTCTTGTAGTGGCACAAAGGAGAGACCAACTTTCTGCTGTGGACTCTGAAAAGGCATTCGGGTAAGATCAGGGCCTTGAGGGTGAGTCAGTTTGCCAAGTGGAGAAGAGCATGTGCAGAGGCCCAGAGGCCTGCAGGGCCCCTGTGTGAACCTGGAGCCAGGGCAAGGTGCTCGGGGAGGTGGTGAATGCAGCAGTAAAGAAAGGTGTGGCCAAGGAATGAAGAGCAGGGCTGGGGCAGGGCTGCCAAGGATGAGACACTTGGACTTCATCCTGTGGGTAATGGAAGCCAGGGGAGGCTTGGAAGCAAGGTCAGGTCATGAGCACATTCCATCGTGACAGCTGACCTATGGGAGCACCCCCAGGACCACCCCCCCCGCCCCCAACAACTTCTCTGTATTTTCCATGTTTTCTTTAACGGAGAATGTCTTATTACGGGAAAAAAAAAAAAAAACAAAACTTTTATATAGATACAAAGAAAAAAAAAGGTCACTCTGGAGACCTACAAGTAGGGACAGTGTTAAGAGGCTACTTGAGTAAAAGCTGATGAAGGTTTGAACCAAATAGAAGGGAAGGGGATGAGGGGAAAAGGGAGGTCTCCACTGAAGTAGATACCACAGGAGGTGGAGACCATTTGGGTGGGGTCGAGGGGAGGTGTGCACAAGGAGAAAGCCGAGTTTGAGCATGGGGTCTGGGTGGGTTTAAGGACAGGAGGCTGGGTAGGGGTGGGGAAGGAAAATGATACGTCTTTGGTATGTGATTCCAATGCACCTTCTGAGCACCCTTGTTCTCCACCATCTCTATCGAGGTCCAAGGTTTCTACCTTGTAATGTTCAGCCTCATCTTCCGGGGGTTTCAGTAGCTCCTCTAGCGTGCGCACCTCCTCACTGGTGATATCAGCACAGTAGGGCTCCACTGAAGCCCAGAACCTGCAGAGAGAAGCAGATCCTGAGTGGGCACCTCCTGCCCCATCAGCCTCAGACCCCTCCACTTCCAGATTCCTGAAGTCCCCTCTACATTGTCTGGCCCAGAACCTGTTGGGGGCGTCATTCTTGGGGATCCGCGGCACATCGATGGGGTCATCAGTGAATTCATATTCCTGGATCTTGGGCTGAAGATTTTTGGATTTGGGCCGCCCGGGGCCAGGGCCTGGCCCATGTCCCACCTTCCCTTCCAGTTTCTGCTTCTTGGGCTTGCCATGCTTTGGAGGAGCTCCAAGCTCATGGTCTCGACCTAGTTTCAGGAACCGTCGATCACCTTTCTTATCCTGCCAGTCTGTGAGGATCTGAAATTCACAGAGACTTGTTACTGAGGAAAAAGGAGAGAAGGAAAGACATAGAACATTTTCTCTAATCAATAAATTGGGATCTACAAACCTATAAGGCTTCAAAATCTTTCCCCCATCCTCTTTTTGTTTAGCGAACTCCTAATCCCTCATAATCCAATTCCTCTTCTCTGCCCTTGTTTCACAGGACTTTATTCACATAGTTATCATTCCATTCACTTGTTTGGCTCTATTCTGATTTCCGTCTGCATCACCCAAGCCAGGCACGTTGCGTTTAGTAAAGAGGTCAAATAAATGATTAAACATCAAGACATGTTAACCCTGGTAAGGTATTCTGGTGGTAACTTTTTGGCGAAGGCAAGCAAGTCTCTCAACAAACCTTCACTTCAAACGTCACAACTGGGAAGCCTTCTCCACACCAGTTACATAGCTTCTTAGATGCTCAAACATGACTCTCATTGTGCCACAGCCCTGCTCAAAATCAACAACAGATTCCCAGGGGTCACAAGTTAAATCTACATATCCTGTGAGGCCCAGTGGAAATGGCATCCCCTTCCTTTTTGAGACTCTGGTGCTTCAGACCTCCACTGCAGAGCCAACAATGATGTTTGGTCATACTGGAATATGGCTCACCCTGTCTCTTCAACTAGATTATAAACTGCTGGAAATTGGAAGCTCATCTTCACTATCTCTGTTGTCCAGGATCTGGTACAGTGCCTGGCACACAGGATTTGGGAGATGTTTATGCAACGAATAAAAATAATCAGTATAGTATCAATAAATAATACTTGAAATGCTTATTAAGTGTCAGACACAAAGCTGAGTCTTTGCAAAAATTCTTTTTATCCTCACTAATGCTCTTAGGTAGGTCCTGTTATTGAGCCCATTTTGCAAATGGGGAAATGGATGCTCAGAAACGTGAGGCAACTTTCTCAAGGTCGCATAGCGAGGAAGCAGCAACACTAGCAACAGCTTAGTCAAGGATTCAAATCCAGGTCTCCCCACTCCAGTCCTCCTAATATTCCTAACCATAATACATTATCTGGTATGTGTTTGACCTCCCCCTCCCTTTAACTGGCAAGTTGCCTGAGGGCCAGAATTGTTTTAATTACCTCTCTAATTATTAGCATGGGACTCAGTACATCACCAAAAAAAAAATCAAACCATTGCGTGGAGTGGATTCCCACTCACAGCAACCCTATAGGACACAGTAGAACTATCCCATAGGGTTTCCAAGGCTATAAATCTTTAGGGAAGCAGACTGACACATACTTCTCCCACGGAGTGGCTGGTGGGTTTGAACTGCTGATCTTTCAGTTAGCAACCAAGCACTTTAACCACCACACCACGAGGGCTCCTTCGGCTCATAATGGCGGGTAAACAAACGTTTAACCAAAAACCAAACCCGGCGTCAAGACAATTTCGACTCATGGCAACCTTACAGGACAGAGTAAGAACTGCCCTACAGAGTTTCCAAGAAGCGTCTGATGGATTCGAACTGCCAACCCTTTGGTAAGCAGACGTAGCACTTAACCACTACGCCACCAGGGTTTCCAATAAATGCTTAGTGAATTATCTTGCAATATATGAGGATCATGCGCATTCTTGCAGGTAAAATATACATGAAGGTGCGCGATCCTCATAAACTGCAAGATCTGTAATTTACTAAGCATTTACCTCACCCCCACACCCCATCCTTCCACCCCCCACCCCCAGTGTGCTGGATCCTGTGTTAGTTTCACAAGTCCAGTTTGGGTCTCCTGTACCCCCCCATAAGGGCCTGTACCCCACGCCCCAGCAGATGGAGCTAACTCAATGTCCCATCCTGCTATCTTATCACAGTCCATCTCTGGCAATGCCCCTGCTCCCTGACAACGTCTAGCAGGTGGGGTATCACCTGGGTTTCTGCCTCCAGCACCCGTAGGCGCCGGCTGGCAGAAGACAGCAGAGTCTCAAGCTCCAGCTGCAGGGTGTCCAGCTCCTCGATGCCGATGCCATCATCCTCAGAGCGGGCCAGCACTGCTGTGTAGCGGGGACAGACCTTCAGGTGGTCCACAGACTTGAAGTCATGGAACTGCAACGGGCAGTCCTTCAGCTCACTCATGGCCCAGGATAAGGAATCCTGTGGAGCTGGGGATAAAAGGTTGCTGGGGGACAAACTGTCACAAGCAAAGCCCGAGGGCTCCTTCCACCAGAGACAGCTTCAATGAGGAAGTCACGTTTCAGTAACTTCTGACAATGCTGATGGCACAGCTCCTACTCACAGAGCACCCACTGTGCACCAAACTAGGTGCAGAGTACATTACAGGCTTATCTTGTGGAATTCTTCACCCAACCCCAGGAGCAGGAACCACTGTCATCTCCGTTTTACAGACAGGGAAACTGAGACTCTGTAAGGGTGGGCACATGCCTAAGCTTACAGAAATGCAACTTGAACCCAGATAGTCTCACGTCTGTGCCCCTGATCACAATACAATGTACCCTGTCTTTCTGATGCTCTTCCCTTTTGTCTCATTCCTCCTGGTTTCCAAGCATCTAATTCTTACAGAGTTCTCTGCTTCCCATGCACTCCATGGCCCACCCCTTCCTACCCAGTTCTCTTTTCTATGTCCCTGATAGTGTTAGGAACGTGTGCTGGGTATCCAGACAGCCCTGAGTTCAACCTCAGTTTTTATACCATTCTCTGCTTGTGACCCTGAACATATTTAACCTTTCTGAGTCTCGGTTTTTCCACCTGTAAAATGGGGACAAAAGAAGACAAGTCCATTTGCCTCTCTGAATCAGTTTCCCCGTCTGTAAAATGGGGATAACAATAGTACATACCTCCCCGGGATGTTCTGAGGATTAAGAGATGATGCCCGTCAAGAGCTCAGCTCAGTGCCTGGCACAGAAGAAGTGGGACTGTTACAATGACTGGCCCAACCCGTGTGTCGCCCGAATGTCCGCCCTCTAGGGACCCTCTAACGCGGCCTCCTCCGCCTCTACCTCCTCACTGCGGCCTCGTACGGCCCCCGGGGCCGCGGGAGGGGGCGAGGAGTTCCGGTCGGTGGGAGCAACCGCCCCGGAACTAGCGATGGGCGGGCCCCCTGCAGTTGACCCGGGGGCGGGGAGACGGCGAGGGCAATCCCGCTGTGGCTCCGAGAGGGGGTGCAGGCCTCCAGCGAGCCGACTGCGGGTGGGATGGTACCTCTCGGGCGTACCCTAAAGAACCTAGGGCTAGGGGCGGGGCTCGGCGGCCGGGATGTCGGCGCCGAGCAGCAGTTAGTACCGGGGGTTGCAGGTAGGAGGAGCCTGGAGAAAGGAAGGGGGCGCAGAACCGGAAGGAACGAAGAGCTTCACCGCCTCACCCTGTCCTAATATGGTGCCCAACCTGAGACTGGGACGAACCATTGCATGACTATGGGGAGAGACGGTGGCTAAGGCAACAAGAAGGCCAAAGGCATAAGCGAGAGCTCTATGGATACCTGGAAAAGCCTGAGTATCGATCTACAACTTCCAGAGTCTAATACCATGATAGTTCTAGCGGGAAAACTTCCCGAGTGTTCAAATGTTCCTAAGCTCCTCCTCCCCCCGCTCTGGAACAGAGATAGTATCGTCCGGAAGTCTGGGCGGAGACTACGGCTGCGCTTCGGGAGAAAGGGCAGGCGTCGCTGGGCAGGCCACTTCCGCACTTCCGCTTTCCGGCCCAGCCAGCGCCCGCGATGGTGAGAGAGCCGGGCCCCGGGCCAGGGACCCCCCCCCACACCGTTCTGCTTCAGAGCTCTGGGTCTGGGGGAGATGTACCTTTGCAGCAGAGGAGGCGCGGGGCCGCGGGATACCGGAGGGTGTGGGGGCACGATGGGGCTGGGAGAAAGAGGGTGGGGACTGATGTGAGGAGGAGGCGAGCGGGGGACACCTTGGTAAGAAGCAGGCCTGTGGCTTCATGGTCCGGCTCTCGAAGCAGGTAGGGAATACTCGAGGCGTGGAGGAAGCCGGAAGTGGGGCCTCCTAGGCTTGTGGAGCGTTTCGAAGGCAGGCACGTAGTAGGCCTCATAGCCGGTAGTAGGGCATCTGAGGGATGTAGGAGGCCCAGCTTCCCACCCGGAGTAGAGCTTCAATAAGTACACTTTCGTTTTCCTTGTCTGGCGACCTGACCCCATCATTTCCCAAGAAAGGCGTCCACACTTCCTTATCCACTCTTCTTGGTGCCCCCAGCGCTGCTTCTACCCCACTGAAGGATCCCTTTGTGTTGTTTCCATTCAGGCACGGCCCTGGTCATAACTGTATAGTGTCAGCCTTACCGTAGGCTCCAATACTGCTGATCCCTCCGTCCCTGGAAGTCCTCCCATTTGATAAATGTGGGCGTTTCTGGGAGTTGTGAGTTTGGCTCTCCACCTTCCTCTCTTTACAGTCCCTGGTGGCACCTGTCTCGTCTCATGCCTTTGATGACCTTGTGTATTTGGTGACTCTTGAATCTGCCTCCCTTGCTCTGACCTCTATATCAAGGGTCTTCTGGAAATCTTGAAGATACTTTGAAATCAGATCTCCAGATCAAAACTTACCTTCCTTCCTAAACTTGCTTGTTCTTCCTTCTGTGTTATCTATCCTACCTTTGTGTCCTCTTACCTCAGCTAGAACCTGGGAAGTTTTTCCTTTGTTTTTACTTCTGTTTTCTAATTGGCCTTTTTAAAAGCAAGTTTATTGAGGTATTAGAAAAAAATATTCCTATTTACGAAAAGGCAGGTGTCATGGGGTGGGCCACCTAAAATTCACCCTTTTTAGGTTTAGATAAATAGATAAATAGTTGCTGTTAAGTCGACTCTGATTCATGGCGGCTTAATGCACAACAGAACGAAATGTTGCCTGGTCCTGTGTCATCCTCAGTCGCCTGCATATTCTAGTCCATCTCACTGAGGGTCTGGCTGGCCCTCTGTTTCACCAAACACGATGTCCTTCACCTATTGATCATCCTTACGACATGTTGGACAGTATTCTGTTGTGATCCATAAGGTTTTCATTGGATAATTTTTGGAAGTAAATCGCCAGGCATTTCTTCCTAGTCTGCCTTAGTCTGGAAGTTCCACTGAAACCTGTCTACCATGGGTGACCCTGCTGGTATTTGAAATACCGTGCCACAGCACAACAAACTGACAGTTGGTGGCTTTTAGGTTTACCATCTGTGAATTTAGACAGGCACACAGTCATGTAACCACTACCACAATCAACATTTAGCATATTTCCGTCATCCCAAAAAATTCCCTTAAGCCCCTTTATAATGGTTTCCTCTCCCCCCACCTTAGGCAACCACTGATTATTTTTTTGATCTGTATAGTTTTACCTTTTCCAGAATGTTGCATAAATGGAATTCTTTATTATGTAGCCTGTTTAGTCTGGTTTCTTTCACTTACCATAATACATTTGAAAATCATTCATGTTGTAGGCATCAGTAGTTGTTCCTTTTTATTGCTGAGTAGTATTTCATCATAAGGAGGGACCAGTTTGTTGGGAGTTGTTCTTTGATTCCATTATGCTCTACATCTGTTAGTCTAATCTCTGTGATACCCTCTTTTTTTCGTCTCTGCTGCCCCAGGCCAGGCTCTCATCAGCAGTTCTTGAATAACCCTTTCTGCCTTACTTCTCACTTCCCTCTCTAATCCATTCTCTACAGAGCCACCATGCAGCTGCAGTCATGTAACTTCCTCCTCAGAAAGCCTCAACAGTTCCTTACTGCCCCCAAAAAGCTAAACTTAGTAACTTGCCATTCGAGAATCTCCATGATCTTGCCTCATTTACTGAGTTGTGTTCCAATATACAGCAATACTGTACTCATTACCACTTCTGGAATTCTTAATATCTTTTTGTGTTATTCTAACTTTGCTGACATTGTTTCTGTCGTTCATTCATTCATTCTACAGAGAATGAGTAGTAGCGCTCTTTGTTTTAGGTACTGAGCTTGGTGCAGGATGTATAGCTGTGAATAAACTGGACACAGTCTCTTCCCTCACAAGCTTAGAGATTGTGAAGGAGAAGCTACAAAAGACTTAAAAGATGTGCTGTTGCGAATTGTGATAAATACTATGAAGGAGGGAAAACCTGAGGCATGAGATTGAATACAGGGGTTCCTGCTTTAGAGGTGGAAGTCAGGGAGGGCCTCTGTGAGGAAGGGAGAGGCCTTAAGCTGAGGTGGAAGGATACTTAGGCAAAGAGAGAAGAGAAATGCCTGTCAGTAAATAGATCAGCATGTGTGAAGCCCTGAGGTGAGAAAAAACTTGGTTAATATAAGGAACTGAAGATAAACCAATGTAGCTAGAAGCTGCTCCCTCTACTGGGAATGTTCTTGTTCTACTTTTTGCTCATAAAATCCTCCTAATCCTTTTTCCATCTTCAAATCAAGCTAGTTTCTTCTGCAGATATAGATTACTTATATATCTAATTATTTCACATTTTTTGTACCATAGTCATTTACTTCTTTGTCTCCCCCACCAGGTTGAGGTATTTGAGGGTAGAGATGGTCTTAATCATCTTGAATTCCCAGCACCTGGCTCAGTGCCTAAGGAGCCCTGGCAGTGCAGCGGTTAAGCGTTCAGCTGCTAACTGAAAGGTTTGAACCCACCAGCCACTCTGTAGGAGAAAAGACCTGGCGATCTGCTTCTGTAAAGATTACAGCCTAGGAAACCCTATGGGGCAGTTATCCTCTGCCATGTGGGGTTGCTGTGAGTTGGAGTCGACTTGATGGCAAACCACAACAACAGCTTAGTGTCCGACATACAGTAGTAGATCTATACATTTGTTTACTCAGTGGACAGATTGTGGACAGTCATTCACCTGTATGTCTAGACCAGAGTTTCTCAACTTAGCACTATTGACACTTGCAGCTGGGTACTTCTTGCTTGTGGGGGCTGTCCTGTGTATCATAGGATGTTGAGCGCATCCCTGGTCTGTATCCACTTGATGCCAGTAGCACCCCTCCCCCTAGTTGTGACAATCAAAAATAGGCCAAAATTGCCAAATGTCCCCTGGGGGCAAATTCCGCCCCCCCACCACCACCACCAGACTGAGTGCCTTGAGGGCCTGGTCTGTTCTGTTCACTATGGTGTCTGAGAGCCAGGCACCCATATGCGAGCACCATTGGTACTGCCTGGCTCCCGTGTGAACTGAAGATAAAGAGGGGATTGCCAGCGGCTCTGGGTTGGGGGAAGGTTCATGAATTCTGATCCTCCATGTTCGTTGGGTATTTTCCTACAGACTGCCACTCTCCGCCCCTACCTGAGTGCCGTGCGGGCCACGCTGCAGGCTGCCCTCTGCCTGGAGAACTTCTCTTCCCAGGTTGTGGAACGACACAACAAGCCAGAGGTGGAAGTCAGGTAGGGAGGGAAAAGGTCGGGGTTGGGGGGGGGGAATGAATGGTGCAGCACACAGTGATGTTTATTGTCTAGAGGATGCCATAAACTTGTGTCCTGGAGTTGTCAGGACAGACTGCAGTTCACATATTTTGTCTTGCTGCCAGCTGAACAATGGTTCTCGATTTGGAGTTCAGAAAATAGGGTCACTGGGTTGGCAGGAGAAAACCCAGGGGAGAAACTACCCTGGAACCAAGATTGATTGACACAATGTGTGACTTTGCAGAGTGGGTTGTTTGTGTAGTATCTCCTGTGGTGTTATTGAACCCCTGGCAATTTAAAGAGAGGATAGAGAAATTAGATGTCTGAGATGCTAATGCCATACTTTTTTAATTTAAGGACCAAGGTTTTTTTTTCCTCCTACCAGCCTAGACACTTTACTTCTTATGTCTCACCTTCTGCTTTAAATACTTTATGTTTTGGATTATTTTCTTTTATTTAGTTTATGTTTTATAAGTAAATTATTCTTTTTTTCTTTTAAAGTTTAATCTAGGATATGTATAACTGAGATAACTAGTGTTTCCACACTAACTAGATAGGTTTGACTTTAAAAAAATAAATAACTGGTACAGTAGTTAGGATGTGCTGTGTTCTCTGCTTAACGTGTATGATTTCTACTAGGCGTTTTGAAATGCTGAGAAAAGCTCACGGACACCACCACCACAGTTAACTACTATTACAAATATTTAGGGACTCAAGGGAACTGAGTAGAGGCCTCAGCTGAGAGGGGTCTCAGTGGTAAACAGTAAACGATTCTGGATTGATAATTAAAGGAGCTGTTCCATATTTGTTTGTTCTTATCTGTAAAAGCAGGCTCTTTCTCCCCTCTCCCTAAGTGGTAGATGGGTTTGCCCGTAGTTATTGAAATAAGAGCTGTCGTTTGTAAAGCTCCTACTGTGTGCCAGGCATGCTAGAAGACGCTTGATTCTCTTTGATCTTCTTCAGTCCTCACCAGTGAAATAGAAGTCACAGTCATTTTACAGATGAGGAAATTGAGATTCCAATAGGGTAACTTGCCCAAGGAAAGTAACAGAGGAGGCTGGATCTCAAAACTTTTTCACCCTGACTGCAGAGCCTGTGCTGTTTCTGCTGGAGAACATGCTCATTGGCCCCCATCTGGGAGCACCCCTGCTTGTGAGTCTCCTACTCCTTGGAGTTGGTGTTCTCAGATCATGATTCCAGGACCTGCTGCGGGGTCTGCGTGACTGCTCTCTACCTCCATAGTACAGAGGCCTCTGTGACATTGTGTTTTCAGGAGTAGCAAAGAGCTCCTGTTGCAACCCGTGACCATCAGCAGGAATGAGAAGGAAAAGGTTCTGATTGAGGGCTCCATCAACTCTGTCCGGGTCAGCATTGCTGTGAAACAGGTGAGCTCACCTTGAAGCCCCTACCTTCCCAGGAGGCCCAGAGTTGGGAGTTCTCTCCCAAGCCAGGGACCCCCATCCAAGAGGTTAGCATGCCAGATTAAGGGTGCAGGAAACATAGGCTCTGCTTCCTGGAATATGCCCAGGATGTGATTTGCTAAACTTTGCAGATCAGTAGAATAAAAAAGAAAGAGAGGACACGCCCACCTCCGAGGCCTTGCTGCGGTGGAGAATGTAGGAAGTACAGCAGCCAAGGCCATGGGGTGTCAGATCAGAGAACCATTCCAAAGGAATGAGGAGTAAGTCCAGTTCAGAAAAATAAGCAGTAACAGTACCAATTTGATAGCTGCACACAGACTAAAGTTTACAGTATTAAAAAAAAAAAACACACACAAAGTGCTGTTTATTACGTTTCCTCAGGCAACATTTCACAAATGTCTGTCAGTCCCTGCCACCCCCATAATTTTTGCCAAATTTAAGACCATCTGGATGGTTATTTAATTAATAGATTTCTTTAAATGAGGTTATTTTCTTTTACTTAAATTTGTTTGAAAAAGAAACTTTATAGCACTACCGTAAATAGAAAAACAGTATCACTTGCCACGAATAGAGAGTAATTCTAAAAATAAACACAATGAAAACAAAACAGTCATATTAAATTCAGTCTAGACACTATTGCCTGCAGAAAGCTCTAAGTCTTAGGGCTTGCTGTCTTTCTTAAAAGGGGAGATTAACAAGAATTGGGAAGTGTTAAGGGAGTCCTGGAGGTGCAGTGGTTAAGAGCTCAGCTGCTAACCAAAAGGTCAGCAGTTCGAATCCACCAGCTGCTGCTTGGAAACCCTATGAGGCAGTTCTACTCTGCCCAGTAGAGTCAGTATGAGTTGGAATCGACTTGATAGCAATGGGATTGGTTTTGGGTTTTTTTAAGGGCATACCAGCACTTAGCTGCAAAGTCCTTCTCTTAAAATTATTGAAAGAGAATTTAGAAGGGAGAAACTTTGGGAATTGTTTGATGTTCAGTGTTATTAAAGTGGAGACCATCTAAGTTGATCTCTGATACCCTAGATGGTACACGTCACACACTTCAGGGAATGCAGCACTAGTGAAATGAGAAAGAGAAAGGCCACTTGGCAGCTTTGAATATAGGTATGGACTGTGGAAGCAGCTGATAAAAGACTCAGGTCTGTCAGGAGTACCTTTCTGGAATGAGTAAAGACAAGATCATAATAATACCCTATTGAGTTGGAGAGGTCCTTGTGTAGACCCTCTTTTCAGTTGGCAACCAGTTCCCCCACATTTCAAAGTTCAGGCAGTGGTGACTTTCAATACCAAACCCCACTGCTTCCACCAAGCCTGGGGGAATTTGGAGTCCAGCGACCAGGCTTCAGGTTTCTGTTGGGTTAGGGTGCCACATCAGAGAAATCTGTTTCTCCTTTGTTCTCCCCAGGCTGATGAGATCGAGAAGATCTTATGCCATAAATTCATGCGCTTCATGATGATGCGAGCAGAGAATTTCTTTATCCTTCGAAGGAAACCAGTGGAGGTAAGACCCAGTGGGGCTGGGACCTTTGTCCTGGGTTCACCACTATCTCCTAGTGGCCTGTGACCTATGTTTGTAATACCCAGGCGTTCTACCACAGCCAGCCATGGTTTCTGAATTCACTGTCACTGGTTTGGGACTGTTTGTAGACCCAGGATTGCTGTTTCTCTGGCTGTAGGGCTCTCATTGACTGAGTTGAGAGTTGGCCTTCATTTCAGCTGGAGTGGAGTAAAGTAAATCAGAAGCTTAGGAGAAACTGGGTCCACCTCAACCATGGAAAAGGCAAAAAAGATGGATTGTTGCAGTTTAGGGCAGCGAAATGAACAAAAGAGACAGACACACACAAGGACAAACAAGACTGCAGCCCTGAGGACTTGCAGTGGTTTATTTTTAAGGTCTCCGCCTGGGCATTATGCCAGCTAAATATAAGTTGTTTTCTTCCTCAAAGCACATCAAGACTATAACAAGTATCCAAACTTATCTTTAAGGCTCACAGATCAGCAAGTTCTCAGAGACTCGGTGTTCCCTCCCGTTTGCAGGAGGGAACGGCATGTCTGCGTGCAGGACATGCGGTCCGGATCCCGGAGACCTTGAAATGAGCTCGGGAGTGTCCGCGTGCAGATCATTCCCAGGCTGATAATTTCCCACAATGGATTGCTCATCTTCCAAGAGCCTACCATGTAGCAACAGAAAATACAAAATTAGGAATTCTTTCTAAGCTCTGCCACCAACCAAATCATAGTCTCTCAGAGCTGCAAATGATATTGGGTCATTCGTTGCCTGATTTTGTGCTTAAATTCTCTCCACAGACTCCCTACCAGGTGGACTTAAAATATCCCCAATGACAGAGCAATACCATGCAGAGCAGCACATGCCATCATCAGACATGTTGGCCAAGTTCTTCCTTAAAATCAGTCCAACGTTTCTTTGCCAGTCCTTGATCTAACCTCTGGGGCCACACTTAATAAAGAAAGTTGCTGTTTCACGTGCAACTTTCAGATAGTTCCAGACCTCAGTCCCATCCCTCCCCACATCATCTCTTCTCTAGACTAAACGTTTCCAGTTGTTTGATTAGAATCTTCTGTTACAAGATTTCAAGACCCTTTACACTCTTGTAACTCACTCTGAATGCAACTGTTTGTGCCATAGATTGTCTTCCAGAGACGTCTGTTATACACAAAATTCACAGCTGGGTTCAGTCACTCAGATCAAGCATAGTCACCCCACCAAAGCAGGGGCTGATGACTGAAATGGTGTTAGCTTAGGAGCAGATCACAGGCAGCTGGAAGTATGTGGATGAGTGAAAGTAGAGGACTTGGCCAGCTAAGTACTCGCAGAATGCTAATTCTCTCCTGTTTCTTCTCCTCCCTACCATCTTCCTTCTCTAGGGGTATGACATCAGTTTTCTGATCACCAACTTCCACACAGAGCAGATGTACAAACACAAGTTGGTAGACTTTGTGATCCATTTCATGGAGGAGATCGACAAGGAGATCAGTGAAATGAAGCTGTCGGTCAATGCCCGAGCACGCATTGTGGCTGAGGAGTTCCTCAAGAATGTGAGTAGGGGGCCTTTCCAGCTTCCTTCCAGAGGTGGGAGGAGCCCTGGGGCATGTTGAGAACCTAGCATCTGCTCTGATGGGAAAGTGGTGCCAACGGTGTGTTAATATTTCCAGAGGCCTCCAGGACTGTTGTGTGACAGGTCAGCCAGGTGCTTTTGTGCTAGAAGACTTAAAGTTCAGCTTTGAGATCTGGAGGCCATTTTCCATCTCTGGGTGTCTAAGTGACACCTCTCTTAGTGTGGCTCATTTCCTCATCTCAAAATGTACGCAAAGGCCTTACCTATATTTAGTATAAACCCAAGTGAGGCAAATTAAACCCGCATACAAATTTTCTAGGAATATAGAACAGTTAATTATGATGTAATTCCACTTTTCAAGCAGACTTAAGTATTTTTTTTCAGCATCTGTTTTTCAGGCTTAAGGCCATGGTTTCTTCAGCCTGCTTTCCATCACTCTCATGCCTTAAGTCCTCCAGATCCCCTTAAATTGTTTGTGCCTTTCTAACTGAAAGGAGTACAGTCCTCCAAAGGGAGGAATTGTTTACATTGATGAACTGAAGACATAGTTGTTCTTGTTTGATATTAGGACATGCCTTCTTTCTTTGTTTTCTTCTTCCAAACAGTCTTCGGTTTGTTGACATGTTCCACTCAGAGCTGACTGTGATCCCTAGATGGTGGACTTAGTGTTTACTCCTACAAGAGCATACAGACCCAGCCCAGAAGGAGCTCAGATTCCTAAAAATGGAAATTACACCTGCTTCCCCTGGGGTTTAATTATACTGAGGGTGGCCAGCGCTGAAAGTAGCTGTACTGTGTGCACAGGGTAGTGTGGTGGTTAAAATCACACAGACTGTGACTCTACCACCTACTCAGTTTCCTCAGCTATAAAATGGGGATAATATTTACCTTTCAGAATGGTTTAACATTAAATGAGCTATGTATGCAAAGCATAACACCTGGCAGATAGTAAGTTTTCCATGTATTATAGCGCCAAAGTTTTGTGGCCAGAGCGCTTGGAGACCTCTACATTCAACTGTAAGGAAAAATAGCTCTTGTCCTAATTTAGTATTTGGCTCACTCATTCAACAACCATTTACTTAGTATGATAATTGCATTTCTCTAGAGTTATACAGCTAAAAAAGCACGTGTACAGGTCTCATCTAATATTTTTTTGCATCAGGTGTTATCTCCAGTTGACAGATGAGTTAACTGAGGCTTTGGGAATTTAATCCACTTGCCCAAAGTCCCTCAGCCAGTAAATGAGGAACCAGGACTTGTAGCTAGGTTTTCTGACTTGAGGAACTAAGATGGTACCACAGCATCTGACGGGGTTACAAACTCAGGTGCATGCAGGGGTCGGTTAGGAACGTACACGAGTGAAGCAGGCTGGGCGGGGACTGGTGAGCACATGTCTCGTCTGAAGAGGACCACCGCCACCCAATTCTAGCCCATCGTGGCTTCATCTTCCCACTTTTGAAAAGAATCCCCAAATCCGAATTTGTATGTGGCATGTTTTAAAAGTTGGCAGTTGCGTAATTCATATTGTTTTAACCATTGTGTGTGCCAAACGGTACATCTCTGTGCGCTGGGTTCAACCCATGGGCCATCGGTTTACAATCTCTGGTTTACTAAATGTGCAGTACTGTTTTAGGCATCATGGCAGATACCTGAGGGTAGAAAAGGTTTCAAGGGCCTATTCTAGTTGGGCGATCAACCAGAGCATAACACAAAGTACCAGATCCTGGGCCCCTGTCACCAGGCCCCTTGTATGAGCACCCCATCTTCAAGGAAGGCAACCTCACTTCACCAAGCATTGCATTGTATCAGGGCTATTTAGCAGCCTCCGTGCCATGGCCAAGGGGAGCTGTGGAGAAGTCATGTTGCCCTTTAGTGTTCTGCCTGGTCTAGTGCTAGGTGTAGGGCCAGTACCCCATAGATCCCTGCCGAACACTGCTGAATTAGAAAGAGTGTGTCCACCAGGTGTCCTGGGACCCAGCCTCACACCTCAGAGATCTGAGCACAGTGGCTGCTCTTGGATCAGCCCGTCTCCCCAGAGCAGGCCCGGCAGGATCTAATAATAACCACCACTCACTGCCTCTTGCTTCTCTTGACAGTTTTAAACCATCTGGCTGGATCTCCTGGCCTTCCCCCTCTGCCTCCTCCGCATCTCTGCGAAGGCGTCCTGGAGTTGCTTCCCGGAGCAGCGGCAGCAGCAGTGGGAGTGGGAGTGGGGAGCTGGGTTGGGGTGGGCATTGGCTGAGGGAGGGGGGTGGTGTGCTTGCTAGCTGGGCAAGAAAGCAGCAGTGGACCTGCCCCAAGGCCACCAGTGCCTGGTCAGGCTGGCTTCTGATGTTCAGTCCCCTGGGTTGGGACAGGTTTTTTTTTAACGTCTTAAAACTTAAACTCTGTGCTTGTAGGAGACTGTAACCTTCTTCTTTTTTTTTTTTTTTTAAAAAAAAACAAACAACCTTCACCTCCAGTGACTGTGACTGGTCCCAGTGATTGTACCTTATTGGCCGCTGTGGGTCTGGGCGGGCCTGGAGCCAGAAGGCGACTACTGTTCCTCCCCATGCAGCCTCAGGTGGGGAGGGAGGGATAAGACTCCAGTTTGTCTCCCCTGCCCTCTTATATCCAAGCCTTGTTGGGCTGAGTAGAAGCTGTGGGGACCCTCTGCTAGCTTCCTGAGCTCTGCCTGAAGATGACCACCCAACACTGTTAAGGGACAAGAGCTGAATCGGTGACTACCAGCTATGCGTAGGAGCTGGGGCCTGAAAGCCAGGCAACCTCTGACCTCAGGGGCCATTTCGTGCCCTCCCAACGGAGAGGGGCCACTGTGTCGCCTTGTCTGTCAGTGTAGTGCCTGAGTTGGAGGTGGAGAGGTGAGTCCTCCTCCAGAGCTCCCAGCCAGGCCCTTCTCCCCCTGCTCCAGCTCCTGTGCTCCTGTGCTCGCTGTACCTTTTCTTATCTGATGGATCCTCCCTCCCCTAATTAAAGTCTCTTCTTGCCCCTTTGGGGCTGCATGAGGTCTATGCTCTGTGTGTATATGTGAAAGGAAGGGAGGTGGGGCTTTTTCTCACTTAAGGCCATATGGCTGGTACTTGGGCCCTGAGACAGATCCTCACATCCCTGCCAAGGGCTCCAACCCAGAGACCTCTTCATTGCAGTCTAGGTACCATCCACTTCTGCTACCACACTCTCTGCCTATACAGAATTTTAGTGCTTCTCATGTAATGATCTCAAGTAGGCCGAAAGGTAACTTCAGAAAGTGTTCCCACTGTTTCCTCGTGGGAACTACACTTTGTAAGATGGCAGTGGCTTGCCCCAGATCTCACAGCCAGTGAGCAAGAGGTAAACTTCAGATCCAAGACTTCTACCTGTGCTGTCGAATACATACGGTAGCACATGTAGTTATTTAAATAAAGTTTAAAACTCAGTTTCTCAGTCTCACTAGCTACATTGCAAGTGCTCAGTAATCACAGGTGGCTGTTGGCTGCCATATTGGTACATATATAGAACATTTCTGTCATCAGAAAGTTCTATTGGACGGTGCTAGACCTGTTGGGTGAGGCCTTGAAGTAAAAAAAAAAAAAAAATTGGCTTTGTGTTCTGAGTCTTGTTGAATTTGAGCAAGTTATTCTGTGCCTCAGTTTCTTCATCTGTAAAGAGAATGAATATAAATACTCCGGCCCAGTACCTGCCACACAGACACTTTAAAAAGAGCTGTTCTTCCCACCAGCTCAGTATCTGAATTCTTTGATAACAATGTGCTAGGCACGGAGGATGCTATCGCTGCCTTGACACTTGGGGTAAAAGAGGTGGGTAAATAGGCACACTGAAGTGTCTCATATTCCCCAGTGGAACTGTTGGGGTCCTGGGAGATATATTTACAGGAGACGGTGTTAGGAAAATCTCCAAGAAGAGGTGGCCTTGGAGCTGAACTTTTAGAAAGGTTTTCTCCAGATGGCTAAAGGGGTCTTTTGGAGGGGAGGACAAGGTAATGTTCTTAAAGGGAGGAGGGGCTAGAGGTGGGGGCAGCTTGGATAGCTATCACCCCCTTTGTGACATTACCTCTGTGACCTCCCCCTGCCACCTTGCAGGGTTAGGTGTGTCCTTCTCCGGGCCACATGGCTATGTTCTGGATTTGCAGTGTGCATGCTAAGGGTGCTCACAGCAAAGCTGGATGCCTACTAGGGTATGGCAGCTGGTTACTCGGCCATCCCCACAGGACAGCATTGACCAGGTGAGCTGGCCAGAACCCTCATTTGTCACAGATCCACCTCTCAGTGTCCAAAGCCCCTAAAAGCAAATTTGCAGGCTGGGTAGTTGCCGATCAGCCTGTCTTCTGGGGGCATGCCTCTTGGGAAGCCCGGTCACCAGCCAAATGGGGTTGGGAAGGGTGATCTCAGTGGTTGGGGTTGTCTCACCAGCCAGGTGGGGCACCCGCCTCTATTCCTAATGGCCTTACCCGAGCCCCATCTGCCAGGCCCTGCAGAGCCTGAGACTATTACCTCTGCCTGGAATGCTATTCGCCCTTCTTCCCCTGGCGGACCCGTTTGTATTCTGTAGGCTTCATCTTTTTTTTTTTAAGTAGGAATCTTTTTTATTGTGGTAAATGTATATCACAAAACATTGCCATTTCAACATTTTTTTACATGTGCAGCTCAGTAACATGTCCATCATGTTGTGCAACCATCACTATCCATTTCCAAAGTTTTCCATCACCCTTAACAGAAGCTCAGTGCGCCCTAAGCAACACCTCCCTCTCCGCCCCACCCCAGGTAACCACTAATAAACTTTGGTCTGTATACATTTGCCAAATTCTAGATATTTCTTATAAATGTAGTCATACAATATTTGTCTTTTTGTGACTGACTTATTTCACTCAGCATGATGTTTACAAGGTTCATCCATGTTGAAAGCTTTGATTTTTATGTAATTGGATCTTTTGTTGTTGTTGTCGAGTCAGCTCCTACTCATGGCGACCCCATGGATAACAGAATGAAACATTGTCAGTTCCCGTGCCATCTTCATGATCATTGGTATGTTTGAGTCCTTGGTTGCGGTGTTGTGTCACTCTGTCTCATTGAGGGTTTCCCTTGCTTTTGTTGGCCCTCTACTTTTCCAGGTATGTTGTCCTTTTCTAGTGATTGGTCTTTCCTAATGATGCATCCAAAGAAAGCAAGCTGAAGTCTCATCATCCTGGCTTGGAAGGAGCATCCTGACTGTATTTCTTCTCAGACTGATTTGTTTGTTCTTTCGGCAGTGCATGGTATATTCAATATACCTTGCCGGCATCACAGTTCAAACACATCAATTCTTCTGTCTTCCTTTTCCATTAAAAGATTTTTAAAATCTTTTATGACCTCTGGCTTTTATTTCACATTATTTTCTTTTCCTACTGTTTTCCTAGTGTGTCTCACTCCTTCCTTGTTTTCCTTCCACTATTTTGAAACATTGTTTTCTTCTAATATATTTACTGCCTGTTTTATACATTTAAAGCTTTGCTCCATAACCAAGGGGTCAATCCTGGCGCCCCCAAAATGGGGCAGACTGGCATTCTGTGCCTTCAGTGGGACATTTACAACATCTGATGTGGTAGTTTCTTGTGTAGGCTTCATCTTAAACGTTACCTTTTCAGAGAGGACATCTTGACTACCTGACCTAAAAAGTGTGCCCCCTTCCTGATTGCAGCTCACTGCTTGTTTATGTCCCCTATCATACCTGCAACTGTATTATTCCTTTGCTTCCTTTTTGTTTACCCCCACTGGGTTGAAAGCTCCATGAGGTCAGGGACCACCTCTCTGTTGTTTTGCGGATCCCCAGCGCCTAGTCCAGTGCCTACCTCGTGATCCTCTGTAAATACTGTGGAGTAGCGTAAGCCCCAGGACCTTTGGCACCCTGGAGGCACTCGGTAAGGAACCGTGACAATGATAATAAGTGGCAGCCCAGTGCTCTGCGCTTGCATGCTCACTGTCCTGCTCATCAGGGGACTGGGGCAGGCGAGGTCTAGCGCCTGACACCGGGGCCCACGGCCGCCCCGGAACCCGCCTCGCGCTCCTGATTGTGCACTGGGAATGGTTTCCTAGGCGACAGCAAACAGGGGGCGGGGCCTCGGAACACAGGGCCCAGCTCAGGCCTGGGCAGGGCCCTCCCCAGAGAGGCGGCCGCGCGCGAGCGGTGGTGGGCGCAGAGCCTCTGGGAGGGCGCGCGCCGCGAGGGGCGTATGCAGAGCCCCGGCGCCGCGCTGCTCCTGGCTGGGGTTCAGGTGGGGGCCGTGCGCCCGGGCTCCGCCACCTGGTACCGTCAGGAGGGCGGCCCGGTGTGCCGCTGGCCGCAGAAGCCGCAACCACCTGAGCCGCGCAGCAGATCCCCCGCCCCTTGGCCCTGGGCGCACCACTCCGAGTTCCGACTGCCTGCGACACTGCCATGGCCCGGGCCCGCCTCCGCAGGTCTCCACCGGGCCAACGCAGGCGGCCAAAGCCAGGTCGGCGGCCCCGCCCCTGCGCGCCGCCTGGACTGCGCCTTCCCAACGCTCGCCCGCAGCGCCCAAGCCAAGGGCGCCGCGGATCCCCACCCCCTGGGCCCCACGCACACCCCGGCCCTGGATGACCCTCAGCCGCAGGAAGGTGAGGCCCAGAGGGGCCCGCCCTCCCGGAGGCAGCAGCGGATGCTGGCCCGTGGCAGCTGCAAGGACGAGAAGACATTGGGGTGTGAGGAATGGGGGTCGGGAGAAGAGCGCCAGAGGGTGGGCGGATGAAGGGTGGAGAAAGAGAGGAGGTGTGGGCATCGAACCGGAAGAGGCCTAAGCTGAGCCCGAACCGCTCCCTCCTCATCTTTCTGCAGGTTCATTTGTCCTCTGGCGAGGGTTCTCCAAGGCATCTCACCACATGGGCCGGCTCGGAAATGCCAAGATCCACGTAGAGAGAGCTGTCAAGGTCGGAGGGGCTGAAGGGGCCCAGAAAGGGCCCAGGGTTTGACTCAGCCTACCTTACTGCACTGTTTTCTCCTGTCCTTTAAAAACAAACAGAAAAACCCTGGACCTACACCCGTCTTCAACTACTTCCTCATATTTATTCCACCTTCACAGCCAAACCTCTTGGCAGAATTGCCTACACTCACTATTCTACTTCTTTACCTGGGATTCACTTCTCAACTCACTCCACTCTGGTTCCCTGCCCTTTCCCAGTCCCATTGAACACCATCCTAGTGAAGGTTGCCAGTGACCTCCAAGGAACCAAATCCAGCGGCCCCTTTTCTGTCCTGATCTCGAATGGCCACTCAGCATCATTCCACACTGCCCACCCACACACCCTGCCCTCTCTGCTGGCTGACTGCACACTCCTGGTTTTCCTTTCTCCCTCTCTGGCTGCTGTTTTTTACTGGTTTCCTGGGTCCCTCCCCATGCCCTCTCCCTTCACAGGTTCGTCTCTCCTCTTGCCTGAGTCCAGTAGTGTGCTCACTTCCTCCCACACACCGGAATGTCCTTTCTGGCCCAGCCTCTACTCTGAACTCCATACCCACACACTCCAGACCCCTACTTAACATCACCTGGAGAACTTACAGGCATTTCAAACTCCTGTCCCAAACCACATTTTCTATTTTCCTGCCCAAATCTGTCTTCCTTCTCAGTCTCTGTCTTCCCCATCTCCCAGTTGCTCAGGCCAGAAATCTGATCTTTCTGTTCCTCACCCCATACAAATTCCATTGGTAAAACCAGTCATCTCTACCTCCAACACAAATCTCAGCTCTGTCACCTTTTCTGTATTTTCACACATTTTAGCTATTGTGATTTCTGTCTTATACAAACCACAATAGCCTTCTAAGTTCCCATCCTTGTCCCCTCCATCTATTCTCCGTACAGCAAGCCAAACTTATAATGATTATAAGGCACACAGTCGTATCACTCCCTCTCTTTATTGCTTCATGCTACTTTTAGTATAATACCTTAAGTTGGTTCCAAGGCCTACAGGCCTGCCACAGTCTAGCCATTGCCTACCTCACTTTCCATACTCTATTCATTCTGGTCTCCTTTCTTTTCAACCTCAGGGCCTTTGCATGTGCTATTCCCTCTGCCTGAACTGTCATTTGCGCAGCTCTGCATGTTTATGTCTCCTTCTCAACCTTCCCTGACCATGTGTTTCTAAGTAGTTTCTCTGGGTCCCCATTAAGTATTCAGTTTCTGGAGCCAGCCTGCCTGGATTAAATCCCCGCTCTTTGACTTAGCTGCTTCGTGGCCACGGGCAAGCTGCTCAACCTGTCTATGCCTCTGTTTCATTACCAGTAAGATGAGGATAATAGTGTCTATTAAAATGCATATTAGTAATAGTAGTACTGTATATAAGTGCTTAACGCATAGTAGGTGCTCAATCAATATTAGCTATTTCCATTATAATTAACTATACATACTTATTTTTCTGCTTGTTTAGTCTCCGCTACTGGAATATAAAAATGTTCTGAGGGTGGAGACCATGACTGTCTGGTTCACCATTATATCTCCTATGCCTGGCACTTAGGCAATGTTTATTGAACAAGTATCCTTCTCTCACCTTATAGCAGAAGAAAATCTTTATGATCCAAGGCCGCTACCCAGTGATCCGGTGCCTCTTGCGCCGAAGGGGATGGGTGGAGAAGAAGATGGCCCATCACACAGGTACCACCCTGCCACCATCCCAGAAGGATCTGGATAGCTCAGTGATGTGTGATAGTGACACCACTGAGGATGGTGAGCATCTCCCTCCCATTCCCCAACTGCCCCTCCCGTGTCCCTTTCCCTTGGTGGCTCCCATGGCCTCAGCCCTGGTATGGGCATATGGGACAAGGACTGGGGCCTCATCAGGCCTGAGCTTCGCATCCACAGAGGATGAAGACGAGGACAAGGAGTTCCGGCCACCGCAGCTGTTCGACTTCGATGGTTTACTGGAATTTGATGACCTAGATGGGACCCATGCTCTGATGGTGAGGGGCCTGGGGACCAAGATGAAGCAGGGGGTGACAGGAGGCTTCCTGATCAGAGAGAGAATGATGGCATCTAGCTGGGTGACCTCAGACAAGTCCTTTTCCTTCTCTGGGCCTCAGTTCCCTCATCCATAGTAAAAACAGATGGCTTCTCTGAGGGCTAGGTGGGCCAGCAGAGCTGGGGAGACTCAGCCGGGCTCAGACAAGGCTGGCCTGGGACTCAGAATTCTGCTAGGTTGTATCAGAAGCCGGCATAGCCTCCAGGCCTGGTAATACCCCCTTCCAAATAATAACCCCGTAGTTAATCCCCTTCCTTTGCCCTTGGCAAGTGAAGAGGCTGATATGACAGTGTGGAGGATATGCATATTTAGGTGAGGACACTTGGGTTTAAATCTTGGCACCGCCACTTACTAAGCTGAACTATATAAAGTGTCATGACAGGTTGAATGCTGGCAATTTCATATGGCTCAACCTAGTAATAGCTTGTGAGCCCTTGCGAGCCCTTCCATTTACCCTCCCTGTGCCTCAGTTTTTCATCTGTGGAATGGGGATAACAACAGCATCTACCTCCCGGGGTTGTGATGAGGATTCAGTGAATTCAGACATGGGAAGTGCTTAGAACAGGGCCTGGCATATGGTGTGATTATTAATAATCCTACCTCTCAGAGTTGTAGGGAGGGTGGAGAGGCGGGGTCTAGGAGAGGGCCTTTGTCACATGCTGTGTGCCCATCAGCTTGGAATTGCTATCCTGGGCAAGTCCCTGATGTCCAAAGGCCAGGATAGGGTGCAGTGCACAGTGGTACAGCTCGGTCAGTGCTTAGGGGCGCTCAACCAAAGGGAGGCTGAAAGCTGGCATGCTCTATGCTCCCCTAGTGTGTGCCCTGGAGGAAGAGCTGTCTTTTCCTACCGTATGCAAAGATGGCATGTGGGTTGGAGGCCACCTGGAAGACTTCCCTCCTTCCTGTTCACCTGCCCTGCTCAGCTGGGCAGGGAGAAGCCCCTTCAGGCCTTGTGCTGCTCATGCCAGCCTCGCCTGTCTCCTCCCTCACTCCCCAGTCCCGCATGGTTCGGAATGAGACCCCCTACTTCATCTGGACCACTCGGCGTGATGTGCTGGACTGTCGCTTCCTCTCCAAGGATCAAATGATAAACCACTATGCTCGGGCCGGCTCCTTCACCACAAAGGTGGACCCCAGGGGGGACAGGCAGGGCAGCCTCCCACCCCCACATCCCTGGGCTGGCATCCCTGATCCCTGCGCCTCTTACCTGGAAAAGAGTTCTTAGGAGGGGGAAGGCATATCATTCAGCAGGATTTGAAGTCAGGCTTGCGTTCACACCCAACCCCGGGCACAGTGCCTGGTATGTGGAGACATAACAAATAAAATAGGCTCTGGAACTCAAAATAGAGCCAGAAGAAATAGCACATCCAATGACTGTGAGCAAGAGGGCCCTTACTTCCTAAGCAGGAGATGGATCTGGCTGATGGATCCAGTCTTATCTTTCCTGGGCTTATTAGCAAGTGACTTCACCTCTTAGTTGCCTCATCTTTAAATGGGGATAACAGTAAGACCTACCTCCCAGAGTGGGCAAGGTTGGAGGACTGTATAATTGGGCCCTGCTATTATTGGTGTGGGCTGGCAAGGATGCCTAGAGGAGGCAGGTCTTTATGAATGTGGAAGGTGGATAGGAGGGATGTGGGGTACTCTTGGCAGAGGACAAAGGTATAGGGATGGAGATGAGCAAGGCAGGCCCGGCAAGTGGGAGAGGCTGTGAGAATGTGTGCAGGCAGGGTCTCCCTGAGCTGTCTGTGTGGGTGCTGAGTATGATGGAATCCCTTGGAGGCTCTCTGGGCAAGACCCACCCTGCCCCCTCAGCGGTTAACTCCATAGGTGGGTCTATGTCTCAATCTCCGGAATTTGCCCTGGTTTGATGAGGCTGATGCTGACTCCTTCTTCCCGCGCTGCTACCGCCTGGGGGCTGAAGATGACAAACGAGCCTTCATAGGTAAGGAGACCTCCAGCCCCATACCTGGACCCCTCAGGCTGCAGGACCAGGGCTAAAGCCCTGGCTCAGGTTGGAGAAGAATGGTCCTCTTCTCATGCCCTCCTGTACCCCAGCAGATTTCCCTCTCCATCCCTGATCCTTACCTTTTCGTAATGTGCCCTCCCTTTATGAGTCTTCTAGCTTGGTCATCCCAGACCTCCAGAAGAGCTTAGACAGATATGTATTAGAGTATGTTCTAAAAAACTTGGTCAGTTGGTTGAGTTTGGAATCCAGAGTAGGTTCCAGGCCTAGTCAAGTTCCGTTGGCTAGATCAGGTTCCAAATCTAGACAAGGCTCTAGACTTTGGTTTTCTAAGGTAGGTTTGTTTCCAAGTCTAGACTATTTTCTAAATTAAGGCCAAAATTTGGGTCCAGACTAGATAATAAGTTTAAATTAGACTCCAAATCTTAAATAAGTTTTGGACCAAGGTCTGGTTTTTAGGGCGTAATAAATATCAAAAGTAGATCAGGAACAGAAGAGAGAAATCAGACAACAGGTTCAGGACAGATTCTGATGGCAGATTGTGAGCCAAGTCAGGTCAGAGTCTAGGGCTGGTTCTACAACGGAAATAGGAGTCAGGTTCTAATCCAGGTTCTAGAGTCAGAGAAGGTAGAGTCATGTCCCGGATCCAAAATGGGGCAGGTTATGATCAGGTTCCAGAACCAGAACAGGCCTCGAGCTTCGGGGCTGAGCAGGGTATCCCCTGCCCTGGGAGCAGAGGACTTCTGGCTGACAGCCGCCCGCAACGTTCTCAAACTGGTGGTGAAGTCCGAATGGAGGCCATGCTCTATCCAGGAAGAAGAGGAAGAGACCCCAGGTAAGTACTATGGATACCTCCACTCCCCCACTCATTTATCCTGCCACCACCCACCCATCCATTTATTCATCTGCCTACCCACATATCCTTCTACAGATCCATCTATCCACCTACTTTTTCATCCTCCTCTCCACCACCTACCTATTCTCCAGTCCATCCACTCCTCCATTCTCTTATCCCACCCACCTACCCACCTGTCTTGCTATCCATTTGTTAAATCGGCCCACTGCCTCATTCCGCCCTCCCATGGGCCTGGCATGTGGCCAAGCACTCTAGAGAGGACAGACTAAGAAGCCATGGTCCATCCCTGCCCGTGGGGAGCTCAGTTCTCTGAGGAGGAGGAGACAGTCAGCCTGGGCAATTTACTCATGGCCTGAGGCTCTGTTGTGCCTGAACATAAGGAACACCTGGAAATGGTGGGGGACAGGGATACAGAGGAAGCCTCACTGCATGTTGGCTCACCCACTGCTGGCTATTTCTGGATTTAGCTCCTACCTCAAAGCCCCCAGTCCTGAAATCCCAGGGTCCCATAAGCCAGGGATTCAGGGAAGTATGGGGCAGTTCTGCTGGAAGGTGGGAAGTCCTGGCCTCTTTCAGAGGGAGACCTCTCCCATGCTGTCTTCTGGGTGTGTGCTCCATGTACAAGGAAGACTATTGTATATCAAGATCAGGGGTACAAGGGCCTCAGGTATGAACTGGAGACCCTGTGCTTAAGCTCCCATGGTGCTGGGCCCAGGTGTAGGTCAGGCTTCGGAGCCCAGAGGGCCTCCATTGTACATCAGGAGTTTAGGAGCATGGCAGTTGTTCAGGGTGAGTCAGGACCACAGCTTTTCAGGTATGTGTTGGGGCTGTTTGTGTGCATCTGAGGTGTCAGTTTCTGGTGCGTCACATTCAGGTGTGTGTCGGGACTTGTACAGTGTGTCAGAACTCCAGGTGTGTGTCAGGGCCTCAGGTGTAAGTAGCATTTCACATGTAGTTTAGTGCTTCAGTGGCTTAAGGACTGTAGATGTGCATCAGGCCTCTGGGGTGTGGCTCCAGATTTCTGGTATGTGGCAGAATGTCAGGGGTAGGTACGAACTTAAGAAGTCACGTCAGATTGCGGGGAGGGGTTCATGTATATCGGGGCTTCATCTAGGCTAAGGCTTCCAGGTGCATTTTAGGCAGACCTTAGGTGTGCCAGAGGTCCCAGGGGCAGAGGGGCTGAAGGTGTGTGCTGGGGCTATAGATGCCATTGAGGCCTTGGGGACATTTAAGATAGAGCTGCAAATGAGTGATAAGTCCTGGGATAGTGAGGCCGAGGGTGAGCACTAGGGTCTCAGGTGAGTGACAGATCCCAGAGCAGTAGGGGATACAGGTGTATGCTCAGTCTCAGGTATATTTAGGACAAAGTGTCAGGTAAGGGACAAGTCTTGGGGCAGTAGGGGATGCAGGTGTGTGCTGGGCCTCAGATATATTTAGGGTGAGACCTCAGATAATAGGCCTCGGGGCAGTGGGGGCCAGGGCATGTCAGGTTACCTGCCGTGCATGTGGGATAGTGACAGGTCTCTCCCTAACTCTGCAGGAGACAAGCAGCACAAGAAACAGGAGAAAAAGCCAGTGACAGTGTCCCCAGAGTTCGTGGACGAGGCTCTGTGTGCATGTGAGGAACACCTTAGCAACCTGGCCCACATGGACATCGACAAGGATCTGGAGGCCCCGCTGTACCTCAGTCCTCAGGGCTGGTCCGTCTTCCTCCAGCGCTACTACCAAGTGGTCCAGTGAGTATTCCTGCAGCCAGGGCCGTGGGGCATGGGACTTCAGGGGACTTCCATGTTCTGACTTGATACTTAGGCACAGACCCTTTCTCTATCCAGTGCAGCCCCTACCTCTTCTCTAAGCCTCCCCTTTTGCTCACCCTGCTACTCTTCTGCTCAAGAAACTTCAAGCATTCCCATTGCCTTCATGATTGGGTTCGAACCACTCTTCCTGGTTCTTGGCATAGCGTAGTCATCAAGATCACGGTTCAAGACCTGGCTTTGTGACTTCCAAGCTCTGTGATCTTGTGAACATCACTAATCTTTTTGAGCTTTACTTTTCTCAATACAAAATAGTTTTGAAAATAATACCTACCTGAAAGGTAGGTAGACAGGATAACTTGTGTTATGTGCTCAGCACAGTCTCATAGTATTGACTCACAAAATAGAAATCTATCAAGTCACTTAGATTTTACCCTAGAGGCCAGTGTTTCCCAGAACGTGTCGTGCAAGATGATAGTTCTACAGGTTATTAATAGATTTTATGAAAGAAGAGCTTTTGTGGTCAATCATGTTCGGAAAACATTGAGTTAAAGTTAAACAGGTGTCCCCAACGCGGGACTTGTCAGAACCTTTCATATGTAATTGGTGGAGTAAACCTCCAAGAGAGGTAGAGTGTGCAGTATTTCCTGTACTTATGTGGCCCCAGTCCTGCCTGCTGAGCGTTCTGAGGGCAAGGGCTTTCAGAACCCACTTTGGGAAAAGGTTCTTGAGCAGGGGAAGGGAGGAGCAGGATGAGACTGGTGCTGTTTTAGGGAAGTTAACTTCAGTAGAGGTGTGCAGGAGGGATTGGAGAGGCAGGGAGAACATTTAGCAGGCATTTCCTGGGCACCTCCTATGTGCCAAGCATTGTGCTAGACTCCAGAAACAAGATGAGGTCCCTGCCCTCAGGGAACCACTCAACCTCTCAAAAACAGGGATTACATAAAATACTGCATCATGTAACAGTTATATACAGTGTTGAGTTGCTCAGTACAGATCATTCAAAACGTGTTGCTGTTGTTAGCTGCTGTCAAGTCGGCCCGTCTCATGGTGACCTCATGTACAATGGAACAAAACACTGCCCAGTCCTGCACCATCCCCTTGATTGGTTGTGGATTGGACTGTTGGATCCATAGGGTTTTCATTGGCTGATTTTCAGAAGTAGATTGCCAGACCTTTCTTCCTAGTCCATTGTAGTGTGGAAGCTCCACTGAAACCTGCTCAGCATCATAGCAACGCACAAGCCTCCACTGACAGATGAGCGGTGGCTGCGCATGAGACGGATTGGTCAGGAATAGAACCCAGGTCTCCCACATGGAAGGCTAGAATTCTACCACTGAAACATCACTGCCTCGATTAAGAAAGTAGCATTAATTATTTCATTCAATATTTATAGCTATGCTTCTCAACTTTTTTGTTTTGCATTTAATAATCCATGCCTCATCAGCCAGGCTTTTGTCGTGCTTGACTTTCCACAAAAACACTGGTTGTTTTTTCTTTTTGCTAAATACAAAATCATATTGCCATTATTGAATATACTTTTTCAAATGACACATGCATCTGCTGCCCCCATTTGACTCTTTCCTGGGCTGAATCATAGATTTACTGAGCAGCTACTTTATGTCACAGGCCAGGGGAAAAGTCTTCCATCAGGGCCAGGACTTAGTGTGAGTATTCCCAGGATGCCTTGCTAGGCTTCTCCACCTGGCTGCCCCCTGTTCCTGGCACTGCTCCAGAGGCTGCTGCCTCTTCCTTAAGAGTGATAAGAAGTGCTCCATGGCTGAAGACAGCCCAAGAGGCTAAGTCGTTAAGGAGAGGTTAACATCTCATGGAGACTTCCTTCCTATTCAGTCAGAAGAAGAGAAATGGGAGAACTTGGAGGTTGCAGCCCTCTAGGGTATTTTGTGACTTGATAGTTCTGGACATCTTGTGTCCTGAGGGAACAGGTCCTATTTTGTCCATGAGCCCCCATCTGTACAGCCCAGTTGCTGAGTTGATGACCTGCCAACCATTCATTCATTTAACAACCACTTAGGGAGCATCTAATAAGTGCAGGTACAGTGCTTGGTGTTGAGAATACAACAGAGAACAACAACAGACGTTCCTGCTCTTCTAGGGCTTCCCTTCTCATGAGGGGAGATGGACAATAAACGAATAACTGTATGTGGTGATACATGGTGGGAAGAGAAATACAGCAAGGAGATGTATGATACGGATGTGCTTAGGATTGGAGGAGGAAGGGACCCACCTATCAACCAGTGTTAGGTTCAGATTAGGATGGGAGTGGACCCAAAACGCACCTGTGTGGAGGACCCAGGCAGAACTAAGTTTGAATCATGGCTCAGCCATTGAACTCAACGTGTGGCCTTGGCCAAGTCCTTTAACTCTCCAGGCTTTAGCTTAAACTTCTTTCAAATGAAATCCTCTAAACGAAGGTCCCTGGGTGGCGTAAACGATTTGTTCTTGGCTACTAACCAAAAGGTTGGAGGTTGGAGTCCACCCAGAGGTACCTTGGAAGAAAGGCCTGGTGATCTACTTCCAAAAAATCAGCCACTGAAAACCCTACCAGGTTGCCATCAGTCAGAATAGACTTGACCACCACTGGTTTTTAAAATGGGACCAGTGAGAGGATCAGTGATCATATATGTAAAGCTCTTGACACAATGCCTGGCACATAGTGGTACCCCATCAGTAGGAGCTGCCATGATTATATTCTGCCAAAGGCAGTTTTAATCAAACGGGAAGGGAGGTGGTGGAAGGTGGAGTGTTGGAGTAGGAGGGGATGCAATAAGAGGAATTTTCCCACTCTCTCCCATCTGAGCAGTCTGGGATGGAGCCCTGGGCAGGTCAGGGTTTGGGGCCAGCTTGAGGGCTGGGAAAGAGATTTAGGAACAGCCTATCTGGATCTCCCGGGAGAAGACACAACCAAAGGTGGTTGGACCATGGCTGGGAGGCTCATGTCTCCCCTTGCCCTGTTCACCTGCCTGCCCCCAGGCCTGGCCCTGCCCAAGTCACCCCATCTCCCCACAGCGAGGGGGCAGAACTCAAGCACCTCGACACTCAGGTCCAGCGCTGTGAGGACATCCTACAGCAGCTGCGGGCTGTGGTGCCCCAGATCGACATGGAAGGGGATCGCAACATCTGGATCGTGAAGCCAGGAGCCAAGTCCCGTGGACGAGGTGGGGGTCAGCCCTGCTTCCTGTACCCACACCCCACAGCCTGCCTCCCCCACCAGAGGCCAGGGAGGTGAATAGTGCAGGCTCTGGAGACAAACTGCCTGGGATTGAATCCCAGCTCTGCTTCTAATATGCTGTGTGACCTTGAGCAAGTAATATCACCTCTCCGAACCTCAGTTTCCTCCTCTGTGAATGGGGTGAGTACATCTAAATGAGATAGTATGTTTTAAGTTCAGCATAGTGCCTCGCACAGAGTAGGCACCCCACAAACATTGGCAGCTGTGATGATGATGCCATCTCTTCCTCACCTGCCCTCAGAGTTTGGGTTAATGTTTTAGGTAGGTCTGGTGATGCTCAGGTATGACTCGTGCAGGTCCTTGTCATCTAAGGGCTTACAGATTTGATCAGTGCATCCATGTGAGGTATGCATAGTAGGTAAGGACATGGACGCTGGAAGCCAGACTGCCTGGGTTCAAATCCAAGCTCTACCTCCTACTCTTTGTAAGACTTCAGGCGGGTTAGTTAACCTCTTCTGTGCCTCATTTTTCATCTTTGGTAAAATGGAGCCAATAATACACTAATACCCACCTGAGAGGCTTAAATGAGTTAAGATATGTGAAGTACTTAGATCCTGTGCTTTTACATCGTAACTACTATATGATTTTGGGCTATGATTATTAGCTGTACCCTGGCTGCTCAATCAAGTGTGAAGGAAATTTGAAAAGGGGAGCCAGGGGCATTAGCCCAGCCTTTAAAAACTGGTTTAGGATTCCTGAGATGTAGAAAACATACTTGGGGCAACAAACCGAAAAAAAAACCCAAACCCATTGCCATCGAGTTGATTCCGACTCATAGCGACCCTATAGGACAGAGTAGAACTGCCCTATAGGGTTTCCAGGGAGCGGCTGGTGGATTCGAACTGCCAGCCTTTTTGGTTAGCAGTCAAACTCTTAACCACTACGCCACTTTGGGCATCAGATGCCACTAAATCCTGCCCCTGGAAGAGTCTATTCATGTCCCAGTGGAGCTGGTCCAGCTCCAGACTCTGGGGAAACTCTTTTTGCAGACATTACCTCAGAACCAGCAGCAGGCTCTCTTCTTTTTCTACCTTAGAAATAGCTGTGTTGTTTTTTTTTATCCAGTGGTGAAAACAATGTGTTCATTGTAAAGGAAAATCAGATGATACAGAAAAGTAGAAAGAAGAAAGTAAAAGCCCCCTTTTCCTCACCCTCAGCCCCCTACTCCCCAATTTCACTGAGAGACAGCTACTGTTAACCTTTTGGTTTGTTCCTTTCTTCATGTTCTTCTGTGTGTTTGGTATACTTGTGTGTGTGTGTGTGTGTGTGTGTGTGTGTGTGTGTGTGTGTGTGTGTGTAGATAAGCAAGAACATACAGTTCGGTAGCCTCTTCTTCTCATTTATTATATCTTTCCATGTCAGTTAGTATAACTTATTGCTTTTTTGCACCTCTCTTTCTTTTCTCTTAGCAATAATCTTGGAAATCACTCCATTTCAGTATATCTAGATCTGCTTTATTTTTTCCCCTGTTTTTAGCTTATTATTACGGACACTTTCGAACATTCACAAAAGTAGGGAGAATAATACAATGAATCTCCATGTACCTATCACCAGATTTAACATTTTCCTTCCATTTTAAAAAATCTAGGTGATATTCATATAACCGACAATGAACCATTGTAAAGTATAGAATTCACTTTAGTGTACTCACAAGGCTGTGCAACCACCACCTCTCTGTAGTTTAAAAACTTTTACATCACCCCAGAAGAATACCCAAACTGATTAAGCAGCCACTCCCCACTTCCCCTTCCCCCATCTCCTGGTAGCCATTAATCTGCTTTCTGTCTTTATGGATTTGCCTATTTTTTTCTCCCTTTTTAAAAAAATTAGTTGAAATATATATATGGTATGCTTCCCTGAAGAGGGCACATATTGTGAGTATGTAGCTCAGTGAATTCACACTTGTGTAACCAGAAATAAAACATTACATACTTGTACCCTAGACATCCCTCCCATGCCTCCTTCAATCTCTACCTCCCCACAGTAGTGGTGACTATCCTGACTTACAGTAGTATAGATTAGTGTTGCCTATTTTATTTTTAAAAACTTATTGTGGTAAAACATATGTAACATAAAATTTACCATTTTAACCATTTTAAGTGTACCGTTCAGTGGCATTGATTACATTCACCGTATTGTGCAACCATCACCACTATTTATTTCTAAAAGGTTTTCATCACCCCAAAGAGAAACTCAGTACACCTTCAGCAGTAACTCCTCATTCTCCCTTCCCCCAGCCCTTGGTAACCAGTAGTAAACTTTGGTCTCTATTCATTTGCCTGTTTCATATAAGTGGGATCATATAATATTTGTCCCTTTGTATCTGACTTATTTCACCCTGTATGATGTTTTCAAGGTCCGTCCAGGTTGTAGCATGTATCAGAATCTCATTTCTCTGTATGACTGAATAATATTCCATTGAATGGATATACCGCATTTGTGTATCCGTTACGTTATTTTTTGCAGCTGTATGGTCTAATCTTGTTGGATATACTGTCATGCATTTATCTAATCCTCTTCTGAAGGGTAATTAGATTTTCTTCGTATTTATTTATTGCTATTATAAGCAACACTGTGATGAACATCTTGTGCAGATACCTCTGTGGCCTGTTCCATTTATTTCCTTAGGATAAATTACTAGAAATGAAATTGAACCACTTTAATTTTTTGTTACACAAGGCAGCATGTTCTTGGGAATCTTGGTGATCAGTCTGGTCATTTGGGAAAGAATCTGGCACAAATTATTCTGCACCACTGGCAGTTGATCTGGCTGCTTCATGGGGCCGAACAATGAAAGAATGATACTCATTCGTGAGTGTGTGTGTTTGCTTTGTAAAGTGGTTCTGATATTTACCAATATCTGATGCCTTATAAGCATAAAAGAGATTAAATTAAAATGAGATACCCTTTTCTACCTAGGAGAAGGCAAAAAAAAAATTCTAATAATCAACAGTGTTGAGTAGGATGTGGAGAAACATACAACCTCATACATTCTTGCTTGGAGTAAAAATTGATAGAACATCTTTGTAGGTCAATTTAATAATATAAAAATGAAAAAGGCACATATCTTTGGAGCTAGCAGTTCTACTGCTACAAACTTATTATTCTACTAATAATGAATAAGAATAGTGATATGAGTAAACATTGACTGAATGCTTCCCATGTACCAAGCCTGTTCTAAATCCCCAACATGTACATAATACTATGAAACAGAGGCACACATAGACACTCACATGACCTGGGAGGATATCCACAAGGACTTGAAAGCAGCAGTTGGCTGCCTCTGGGGAAGGAGACTTATTTTTTATTGTATATCCTTTTATATTGCTTGATTTTTGTTGTTGTTTATATTCTGTTAACTATTGTGAGGGAGATTAATCAAAGTAATATATGAACATAATTTTTAAAAAACCTCAAGAGTAAATACTGTTTGAATTTTTATCTGTGCATATATTCCTTTTCAATCAAGCTAGTTAATTAAAAAAAATAAGAAAATTCCTGGCAGGTTCTCCACTTTCTCAAAAGGAAAGGGTCTGATTGAGGGAGGCAGCCTTCCCTCCTTGGCCCTATCCTTTCTGTGGGGATAAGATCTTGTGGTGAGCAGGCCATGGTCCTGGGCCCTTCTTCAAGGCCTAGCCTGACTTCCTGACCCCTGACTTGAGTCTGTGCCCCTTCCCCCCTTAGGCATCGTGTGCATGGACCACCTGGAGGAGATGCTGAAACTGGTGAACTGCAACCCCATGATGATGAAGGACGGCAAGTGGGTGGTGCAGAAGTACATTGAGCGGCCCCTGCTCATCTTTGGCACCAAGTTTGACCTGAGACAGTGGTTTCTGGTGACTGACTGGAACCCACTTACTGTTTGGTTCTACCGTGATAGCTATATCCGCTTTTCTACGCAGCCATTCTCCCTAAAGAACCTGGACAAGTGAGCCCCATCACTCATCTCCCATGAGTTCCCAGTCTAGGAGGGGAGATGGCAGGCAAATAGGCAGTTACAGTGCAGTGGAATTGCATATCGCTGGGGCCCCAAATTCAGACTCTGCAGGCAGCCAGGCCAGCCATCCATCCATCCTTAAAGGCATCTGACAAATACTTATTGTGTACATGTGCCATTTCACTGTTCTAGGCACTTGGGATACCACCGTGACTTAGTAATGTCTGTATCAACTTGGCTAAACTATGGTTTCCAGTTGTTGGGCCAAACACTAGTCTAGTGTTATGGAGTAGTTACATGTGATGAAATCAGTTGGCCTTAAGCAAAGCAAATTACCTTCCCTAATGAAAGCTAATGTAATGTAATCAATCAGTTGAAAGGGGAGTTTCCCTAGGTAGGATGTGTTCTGCCTCCAGACTATAAATAGATATTTTGGCAGACCTTACTCTCTTTGTCACACACACTCCCACGCGCGTACACATGCACACACACAGAAAGACAGACGCCATGTAGGATCATCTACAGGCCAAACAATGCCAAGTTATCACTAACAGTCACCAGTAAGGAGAGAGGCTTGCAGAAGCAATCGACATGGCCAAGACCCTGATACGGACTTTTAACCTCCAGAACTGAGAGAAAATTCCTGTTCTTTAAAGCCACCCACTTGTGGTATTTCTGTTATGGCCGCTCCAGGTAACTAAGACAAGCAGCAAACAAATCAATATCCCAGCTGTCAAGAAGCTCAGGGAGAAACAGACAACAAGTAATGCACATAATAAGTAAAACTGTCTAATATGTTAAATAGTGATACATGTTATGAAGAAAAAGTAGACTAGGGTAAAAGGGGGTAGCAAGAGAAGTACCAGAGGAGAGAGACAAGTTGCGGGGTTAAATTGGGGGGTTGGGAGGATAACTTGTTGAGGCCTGGGTGCAAATTCCATCTCTGCAACTTCCAAGCTTTGGTCAAGTGAAAGCCTATTTTAAGCCTTAATTGCCACATCTGAAGAATGGAGGCAGTAATATGAAACTCATAATTATAGCTATCAATTATTGAGTGCTCATGTGTATTATCTCAGTCATTCTTTACACAAACCCAGTGAAGTTGGTACTGTCATTATCCACATTTTACAGTTGTGAAATGAGGACTCAGAGAGGTTCAATGACTTGCCTAAGATCAAATGTTTAAGTGGTGAAGATGGGACTTGAACACGTCTTGGTGACAAACCTGTTGCTATCGAGTCAATTCCGATTCATAGTGACCCTATAGGACAGAGTAGAACTTCCCCACAGGGTTTCCAAGGCTGTAAATCTTTACGGAAGCAGACTGCAGCATCTTTCTCCCACGGAGCTAGTGGGTTCAAACTGCCAACCTTTTGGTTAGCAGCCAAGTGGTTTAACCACTGTGCCACCAGGACTTCTTTTCTTGGTGACTACAGGGCCCATACTCTTACCCCTTGTCTTAGTTACCTAGTGCTGCTGTAACAAAAAATACCACAAGTGGGTGATTTAAAAAACAGAATTTATTGTCTCAGTTTTGGAGGCTAGAAGTCCAAATCAGGGCATCAGCTCTAGGGGAGGGTCCCATCTTATCGTTAGCGCCAGGAGTTCTTTGACATTCTTTGGTGTTTCTTGGTAGCTGTCTTCCCCCTGTGTGTGCCTCTGTGTCTGTTCTGCTTTTTATAACTTAGAAGTGATTAGGTTTAGGACCCACCCTGCTTTGGTATGACCTCATTAACATAATAAAAGAAAACCTCTATTTCCAAACAGGATCACAGTAGGTACAGGGGCTAGGACTTTAATACATATTTTAGGGGCCCTGGTGGTACAGTGGTTAAGCATTTGGCTGCTAACCAAAAGGACAGCAGTTTGAATTCAATCCATTATACCCACTTTCTTATCTTCCAAGCACTGGGAGGGTTGATTGAGATGCACAAAGCACTTTCACACTGCAGTTCCTGTAGTTAGCTGGTTCTGGCCCTAGAAGGGTGTCATGGGGCCCAGGTGCCTGAGCAGGCCTAAGCTTGCCTTTGTCCCCCTTAACCGTCACAGCAGGGCTCCATCTCCAGCTTAATGGTCAAGGGTGGCCCAGGGCTGACTCCAGGGTTTGCCTGCCTCCCTGAGTTTGGGTGGGAGAGGCAGCAGGGGCCAGGGCCTCAGGTTTCTACTCTCTGCCCCAGCTCGGTGCACCTGTGCAACAACTCCATCCAGAAACATCTGGAGAACTCATGCCACCGGCATCCACAGCTGCCCCCAGACAACATGTGGTCAAGCCAGAAATTCCAGGCCCACCTGCAGGAGATGGGGGCCCCAGAGGCCTGGTCCACCATCATTGTGCCTGGCATGAAGGCTGCTGTGATCCACGCACTGCAGACCTCCCAGGACACCGTGCAGTGTCGGAAGGCCAGCTTCGAGCTCTATGGTGCGGACTTTGTGTTCGGGGAGGATTTCCAGCCTTGGCTGATCGAGATCAACGCCAGCCCCACCATGGCGCCCTCCACGGCGGTCACGGCCCGGCTCTGTGCTGGCGTGCAAGCCGACACTCTGCGTGTGGTCATCGACCGGCGACAGGACCACAATTGTGACACAGGAGCCTTTGAGCTTATCTACAAACAGGTGAGGTGGCCGTGCCCAGATAGGACTCTGGTCTCACACTCCTCCAGGGATCTGCCCCCTCTTTCACACAGCCCCATAGTGAAGCACAAGGGCTCTGCAGTTAGTCTCGCCACAGTGACTTACTACAGCGGCTTCGCCTCGCTGAGCCTCAGTTTCTTCATTTGTAAAATGGAGATAATATTACTGTCTTTCTCATGAGGTTGGGAGGATGAAATGAGTATTATGTGTGGATAATATTTTTAGAGGAGCAGTATAATCAGTTGCTGTTGAGTCGATTCTGACTCATGGCAACCCCACGTGTGTTGGAGTACAGCATGTGGGTTTGCAGTGGCTGATTTTTCAGTAGATTGCCAGACTTTTCTTCTAAGGCATCTCCGGGCTGACTCGAATTTCCAGCCTTTTAGTTAGCAGCTGAGGACATTAACCATTTGTACCACTCAGGGACTCCAGAGATGCAGTATAGTGTAGTGTTAAGGGCATGGATTTTGGAACCTCCCTGGGTACAAATCCCTGCTCAGTAACTACAAGCAGGGTGACTCTGGACACGTTCCTAACCTCTAGGGGCCTCAGTCTTCTCATCTGTAAAGTGGAAATAAAAGTAGTACCTACTTCATAAGGTTATTGTGAGAATTAAATGAGTTGACATAAGTAAAGCACTTTAGAACAGTGCCTGGCACAGAGTGAATGCTATACAAGGTTTAGCTATTGTTATTCCTAATCAGGTTGTTAGGAGTTTCATTGTAAATGGCATCACGTGTAAATTGCCTAGGCAATTAGTGGTAGATGCTATTATTATTATTTTACTCGTCTTGTGATTATTCCAAAAAAAAAAAGATGAGTCCACTTATGGAATAGCATCAGATTTTTAAAAAACAGTCATAAAACCCATTTTAAAGGTTTCTGAGCTCTGTGGCAGTAATTTCTTGTGGCAGTTTAATTAAGTAGCTTTGGCTTAGGATTCAGCTTCCCTCATAGTTTGGCTATGGGGAGAGAACATGCTGATTGCGTGACCCAAGTGTTCTGGTTTTTGTCACAGACTGATTATATTTTAAAATAGTATTGTTAGCATTTTGGTTTCAAAAAATGCAAATGAGGAAGTATAAGGACAGGAAAATAAGACAGAGCCAAAGGGGAAGGGAATGCAGTGTAGTGATTCCCCCAGTGCTGGTTCACAGGCTGGAATCCCCTGGGACGCTTTCTACAAGCGGAGATGCCAGGAGGCCTTACGTCCAGAGACTGAGTCGTAGTGTCTGGCTTGGAGACAGACTATGCACCTACATTTGCCAGCTTTCCTTTGTGGCCCCGAAATATCTTTTGTAGCTGATTTTTTGTTTTTGTTTTTTAAGCCAAAATCTAATTAATGTTCATAGCTTGCATTGGTTGCTTTGTCTTTTTAATCTCTTTTAATCTAGAACAGTCCTACCACTTTTTTTCCCCCATAGCTTTAGTCTTTTGAAGAGACCAGGCTGGTTGTTTTGTAGAACTGCCCCACATTCGGGATTTTTCTGATTGTCTCCTTGTGGTGGTGTCTAACTTGTTCTTCTGTCATCTCGATGTCCTGTGAACTAGAAGTTAGGTCAAAAAGCTTGATGAGACTCAGGTTAAACACTTTTGGCAAGAATGCTTCAGAGGTGGTGCTGGGTACCTCGTACGGCATCACGAGGCACATACTGTCAGAGGGCCTCATGATGGGTGATGCTAAGTCTGACCGTGGCTTTAAGGTGGTGGCTACCAGATCTCTCCCTTGTAAGCTACACCCTCCCCTTTGCAATTACCAATTCATATGTAAGGTGATACTTTGACTGTGTGTACATTACACATTTTTCTGTCATCCTTTTCACCTAATTATTTTGACATCCAATGTTGATTCTTGCCTATTTTATTAGAGTTGCAAAATGGTAAATTTCTAATTCTGTCATTCCTTCTACATTTATCCGCTGAGATTCCTCTTTTAAGATGAGCTTTCCCTCATCAACTGGGGCTATTTGGGAACTCTGATATCTGTATTTTTTAACAAGTTCCAAGTGATTCTGATACTTAGATAGAGTTGAATCAGGATCCTTTGATGACACAGAAACACCTCAAACTAGCTGAAGGTTAAAGGAGGGTTGTTAGCAAGGCTAGGGGTCTCTCCTGGAGCCCAGCTGCAGGAAGTACAGTGTGGGTTATCGGGAACACAGAACTGTAAGAGAGCTCCTCTCTTGAGCCCTTTTCTCTGCCTCCCTCTGCTGTTTGCGACTTCATCCTCTCCCCAGACCGCTTTCTTTAAAGCCTTTAGTTTCTGCTCTCCTGTAACTTGGGTTCACCAGAGGCTCTAGACAGGCTCCAAGGCTCTGTTATCTGTCTGGGTGTCTTAACTCAAATTCTCTCTGCAGAGAATCTGATTGGCTCACCTCAGGAAGCTGTCTACAAGCCTGGGGATGGAGCCATGGGACAATGGAGTGGCAGTGGGGTAGAAGGGTGCTAGTGGGGGCATGGCTAGGACTCCCTCCTCCTCTGGGTTACCAAATGCCTGGGGCCCTCATTTGACAGCTCCAAGACCTTCTAGATTCAGATTCAGGCCTCCAGGGCCAGACCCCATAGAGGACAGAGGTGGGCTTCCTGCTTCTCAGCTCAGAAACGTCTCCTGACCAGATGCCCCCAGAAGTTAATTCCATCCATGTCGGCCCTGGGTCCTGTCTGAGCGGGCTTTGTCTCTTCTTCTTCCCCACAGCCTGCTGTGGAGGTGCCCCAGTATGTGGGTATCCGACTCCTGGTAGAGGGCTCCACCATCAAGAAGCCCACGGCAATGTGTCACCGGCGGATGACAATCCGCCCGGCACTCCCTCACCTGCTGACCCAGCAAGACTCCAGGGAAGGCAAGGACTCGGGGGCCCTCACCCACAGGTCAGCTTCTAGGAAAGTTGCTGGGGCCACGAGCCTGGGGCACATTGAGAAGTCAGACACCACTGCCACCACCTCAGCCCCCGGAAAGGGGAAGAAAGGCAAGGCAAAAAGTGCCACAGCCCTGGTCCACCCCAATCTCTGGAAGTGGGACACCCCTGGCACCAGGATGGGCTGCATTTTCACCATGACCTTTGCTAGTGGGGACAGGCAACCCCACCCCTTGAACAGATTGCCACTGAGTCCGAAGATCCCCCAGGCCCTGGGTAAGACCACTGCCCCCAGGCTCCCCAGGGTCCCAAGGCAATTTCTTCCTGTTCTCCAAGACCCTGCCAATGACCTGCATTTGTCCCCCACCCCCACCCAAGAACCACCCAGCGAGCAAGAATCACCTCCTAAATATTTTTTTTAAATATACAACCAAATGAGTCTTGTCCCCTTCAAAGTAGGCTCCTGTGAGGCAGTTATACTTATTTCAAAGATGCCAGGACTCAACCACAGGTTGTTCTCTCTCCAGAGCCCAACCTTTACTGCTGCGGTATTCTGCCTTTGCCTCCATGCAAAGTCACCTCTGGAGGATAGGAACTAATATTTGTTCAGCACTTTACAGTTTATACTGGGTTACTACCTAATCAGCTCCTTTAGTCCTCACAACAACCTAGACAGGTAGGTGCTCTTATCCCCATTTTCCAGCCGAGGAATCAGGAAGTTTAAAGAAGTTGCCCGAGGTTGCACAGCTCAGAAGGGACAGAGCTGGGATGCACACCCAGGTCTGTTGGACTCCAAACCCTGTGTTCTTCCCAAGGCCTCTCTGGAGGCGGAACAGGGAGGGCTCCAGTTGCCCTCACCTTGCCCCCATTCCACCCTGCCCTCTGCTTACACCTTGCGGGCAGCTGGCCAGCCTTGGGCCCTCCCCAGGCCTGCCCTCATAGCCTTCCTTGCTCCCACAGCCCCTTACCGTTTCCCCAGCCTCCACACCAAGGCCTGGCTGCCTTCTCCCCATGTATTCCGACCCCAGGGGCGGGGCCTCAGACTGCAGCACAAGCTGGTGGGCTCTCAGGCCCTGTCGACCACAGGCAAGGCCTTGATGACTCTACCCATGGCCAAGGTTTTGATTGTCCTCCCACCTAAGCCTGAGCTCAGGCCGGCAGCCAGCGAGAGACCAAGCCAGGTGGGCCTCCAATTGTGACTCGCATGCTGGCAGGCAAGGCTGAGCACTGGGGTCAGGCAGGGCTGGAGGGCAGAGGTAGACAGCAGCTCCTAGGCTGGCTGGAGGCCCAAGGGAAGGGCTTGTTTCCCTTGGAACTCCCTTCCTGGACAGATTTCCTGATGTCTCTTCCCCCTCTCCCCTTCTTTCACACCGAGGCTGTTGCTCCCCAGAGCCTTCGTGGCTTCCATCCTGGAAGTGCCTTGTGGCCTCTGTCCCTTGAAGTTGGAGCATGTCCTATCACCCATAGGAAGGTCAAGGCCAAAGGCGAGTTCAAGGACAGGCTCTACAAGAAACCCAAAGCTGAAGCATGCCTCAAGAAGGGGCTGAGCCACCTGGGACCCCTACGCCTTATTGGTGAACAACAGATGTTGGAGGGTATGGGGGATGCGAGGCTAGAAAAGCCCCTGCTTCGGTCCCCACCACCTCCATCCTGGACTCAGAGCCAAATAAAATGGAGCAAGTGAAATCATCTGGGCTTGGCTCCATTTCTATTGGAGGGTGAAGAGGATGGTGGTGCAGGGGAGGGCAGGAGCCTGCACTCCAAGGTCATAGCACACCATCATCCTAGAGAGCTAGAGGCCATCAGCTACTCCTCATGGAGCAAGCCCAGAATTCTCACCTAGTGACAGAGACATGGAGCTTCCTGTTCAGCCACTCTCCTGGTATCTCTGATCCTTGAGTGGGGATGGAGATACGTCTCATTTTACAGATGAGGAAACTGAGTCTGAGAGAAGATATGGGGCTTGTCCAAGGTCACATGGCAGTGAACAGGAGGCAAGGACTCATGACAGCATGAAATCTAATGGCACAAGTACACTTACAACATGACACATAGAGGAGACCCCTTCTCTGGGGGGAGTGGGCTTGTCTCTTCCTCAGCAGTGGGCCAAAGTCACCTAAAAATGAAATAGCCAACAAGCCACACCCATCTGAAAAAGTTTGGTACTTCCTAGTTGTAGTGGGTTGAGTGGTGGCTCCCCAAAAGATATGTCTGCCTGGAACCTGTGAATGTGACCTTGTTTGTAAAAACAGTCTTTGCATATGTGATTAAGTTAAAGATCTTGAGATAAGTTCATCCTAGGTTATCTAGGTGGGCTCCAAATCTAATGTCAAGTGTCCTTCTAAGAGACAGAAGAGAGTAAGACAGACACAAAGGAGAAGGCCATGTGAAGACAGAGGCAGAAATTGGAGTAATGCAGTCACAAACCACCAGAAGCCGGAAGAGGCAAGGAAGCATTCTCCCCTAGAAGCTTTGGAGGGAATGTGGTCCTGCCAACACCCTGATTTCAGACTTCTGGCCTCCAGAACTGTGAGAGAATCAATTTTGGTTGGTTTAAGCTACCAAGTTTATAGTTATTAGTTATGGTAGCCACAGGAAACTAACACGAGTCAATCTGAAGATACACATACTCCAATCCAGAAGTTCTTGCAAAAGTGAACAAGAAAATGCATACAGACAGGTATGCAGCAGCAAATGACCATTAATAGTAGAAGGGATTCATAAAAAAGACCAGACTTACTGGTCTGATAGACTGGTGGAACCCCGAGACTTTGGCCCTTAGACACCCTTCAAACCTGGAACAGAACCTACTCCCAGAGATCACCTATCAGCCAAACAATAGACAGGCCTATAAAGTGAACAATAACACCTGTGAGGAACGTGCTCTTCAGAGCAATCAACCATACAAGACCCAAAGGGCAGCATTTGCTCAAAAACAAAGTTCAGAAGGCAGGAAGGGGCAGGAAGGCTGGGCAAATGAAAACGGGGAAACCAGCGAGGAAGTAGGTAGGGTATTGTCACATTGAGGGGATTCCAACTAATGTCATGAAACAAAATGTGTGTAAATTGTTAAATGGGAAACTAATTTACTCTGTAAACTTTCACCCAAACCACAATAAAATGTTAAAAAAAAAAACAAAAACAGTAGAATAGATAAACTGGTATACTCAAACACTGGAATTCAAGCTACACACACTACACGGGGATGCATTTCACAATGTGGAGCAAAAGCAAATCACAAAAGAATACATACAGCATGACTCCATTTATAGAAACTTCAAAAACAGGCAAAATGAAATATATTGTTTAGGGATACATATAAAAGCAAGGAAATAATTACTCCCAGTCAGATCAGTGGTGTTCAACCTAGACTGAAAAACAACCCTGTGGGGAGATTTTAACAAAGACCGATGCCAGGGTCTCCACCCTCGACCAATTAAACCCGAACCTCTGGGGTACAGAATCATGAGCGGCATGGGGATCTTAAGCTTCCTTAGGGGGATTAAAAAAAAACAAAAACAAAGTTGCCATGGAGTCAATTCCGACCCCAGGTGTGTCAGAGTAGGGTTTCCAGTGGCTGATTTCTTAGAAGTAGATCTCCAGGCCTTTCTTCCAAGGGGCCTCTGGATAGACTCGAACCACCAACCTTGGTTAGCAGCACAGCACATTATTTCCAGTGTGGGGCCAGGGATGGGAAAGGCTTTACAAGGAAGGAGAGGGATGCTTCTATTTCTTGGCCCAAGTGATGGCTATATGGGTATCATTTTAAAATTATTCTTTAAAATACAGAGATGTGTTTTATGCACTCTCTGTATATTTGATACATTTCACAATTTTTTAAAGTAGAAAAGCTAACCAGTATTCAACTCAGCAGAAATCATGGTCCATGACAAGCATTTACTTTCTCAGCAAATCCTCAAGACAATATCATGAGGTAGATACTTTTATTATCTCAAGTCCAGAGAGGTGAAGTCACTTACACAACATCACACAGCAAGTGGCCTAGCCAGGTCTGTCTGCCTACAGAGCCTAGCATCATAAACCATGGCATTACTGCATTCTAAGCACTGATCTCATTTTCCATGGGCCTGGCTACAGGTCCCCGCTTCTCTTCCAGTGGGCATCAGGGACAGAGGGATGACTATCGTTGGTGGAGCCCCAGGCACTGTAGGGTCCTGGAGAAATAAGGGGGCAGGGGTGCCAGAAGTTCAATGGGGGTATCCTGGGGTCTGGGGCCTGGGAGGAGAAGACAATGCAGGTGGAGGTGCAAGGGCAGCTGGGCAGCCTGGGAGGGGGTCAGGCGGAGGCATCTGATGAGGGCTTCATCCAGGACCTGGGGGTGGGAGAGGTGTGTCAGCATACAGCCACGTATGTACCAACAAGCTGAGTACTCAGCTCTAAATGAAACGAGTGAGGCAAGTTCTGCTTCCCTGGTGTGGAGTTGTATTCATTTCCTCTTTGTGTGCGTGCGTGCACATCTGCACACTCACACTGTAGCAGAAAGTAGCTAGGGGTTCACCAAATCAGTTTCCTCTTGAGCATAGAGCTAAACTACATTTCCCAGCCTCTTGCACTTTGGTGAGGCCATGTGATTGAGTTCTAGCCAATGGAATGTGAGTGGAAGTATGTAAAAAACCTCCTACATGAACCCATACTGTCTCACCTCAGCTCCTGTCTGATATCAACAGCCTGGATCCCTGAGTGACTGCTTGGAGCAAAGTCCCCAACCCACACCCTACTAATTAGACTTAACATGAGGGGGAGGTTATTGTGTTATGACTCTGGTACTTTGGGGTTACTCTGTTAACAGCAGATAGAGTTACCTTAATACACACACAGAAACACATACACACACACACCACCTCTTTTGCTCCTTGTACTGAATAGACTCAAAGAATGGCAGCCTTAGAAGGGCCTTTAGAAATCAGCCAGTTCAATTTCCTTACTGAACTGATAGGAAGAATGAGGCCCAGGGGAGGGGGGGGTCACTTGTCCAGGGCCACACAGCAAGATAGGGCCTACAGACAGCCTTGGAAGCCAAGAGGGCTGCTGCCCAGTCCAAGGCTGCATAGCTAATGTTTGGAGATGTTGCCCACTGCCCCCACCCCCCTAGAAGGCAGCAAGCAGGTGGGCTTGAGTACCTGTTTCTGGGGCTTGGTTCTCTCAGCTGGCAGTAGGAAGCGCTGGCCCAGGACGGTGCTGACACGGGCAGAGTACGTGTGGTCCCCGAGCACAGGGCAGAGCTGCAGTATCATGTGCACCTGTAGCTGACTGGGGAACACTGGGTGAGAGGAGAGACAGTACAGCTGGTAGGCAGTTGTTTTCTGTCCCACCCACTATTGTCCCTCCCCCTTTCCTTTGGGGAACCCTCCCCATTCTCAGATCGTATGGTTTCAGTGAAGTTGATGCTACCACCTCTGCCTCCAGAGAAGGGAGCGTGGCCAGGTCAGGACAGTCACAGCAATCAATCCACCTGGCCCGTGCCATTGGTTCATGACGAGATGCAATCCTGAAATTACCGTTGAAGTTACTGGGACTAAGGAACTCTACTTCTTGCTGGGGTGGCTAAACTGGGGCGATGTACGCCAGAACTGCTGTGGGCCGTGTATGCTTTCACCAGGGGTGAGTCTGGGGGACAATGAAGCCAACGGGCAGAAAGCAAGAACCAAGAAATGGAGCAATTGCTTCCCAATAACATCCTTTGAGCCTCTGGATCCAGCCATGCCTGAACTTTTAATTATGTGTGCTGATAAATTCCCTTTATTGGCCTACACCAATATGATATGCTTTTGGGGAAATTTGCAACCACGATTACCTTGAAAAATACAGAAATGGGGCGTTATGTGGTAGGCATAGTACTAAATGCTTCATATATGTTAACTTATTTAATCCTCATGACAACCCTATAAGGCAGGTCCTACCATCATTCCCATCTTACAGAGAGAAAAACTAATGCTCAAAGTGTCTTGCCCACCACCTGGGATTGAAACCCAGGACCTGTACTCTGCTTCCATTTCTGGCAATATGGTGACTGGATAATCTAAAAACCCTCTTTGCTACAAACCACCTAGAAACACTGGAGAAAATATGACAATCATCCTTTTAAATACACAGCTGAGTACCCAGGAAAGTAAGGTCCCCGAGACCAAAACACAAAAAGGAAAACAAACCCAGAGCACAAAGACAGCCAACACTTCACCTCTCCTAGGAGTGTTGCCAATGTCGGGGCTTGGGTTTTAATAGCTAACTGAGGCCAGAGGTGAGGCCTTTGTGCCCAGATGAAATCACAGAGGGACTATATTTTCAGTGAAAGGGTGGACCAGGAGAAAGAGTCAGCCACCAATGAAGGTAGATGATCACCTTAGGTCTGGATGGGAGTAATAAAGTTTCCCTCTGAGAATTCACAACCACAAGCCTGTTCTCACATAGGTTTGCAGCTAAAGTTTACCCTACTTGAATGATCTGTGAACTATGAACTAAGACACTGATCAATATTTAGAGAGGCTCTGGAGTAGTGATATCCCTGTGGCTTCCTGCATAAGCCAAGGCAGAATCTCTTGAGAAGGCCCCACCTCTAGTCCAGGTAACAAATGATTTCCACAGATAAGCGCCCAGCTGAACACGAATTCACAGTCCTGAATCACAGCACAATGAAAAAACAACCCACCAAGTGTGAGAGTCAACAGGAAATACAGTAAGATTAGACCCTGTAGGATCTCAGACAATGAAATGATCAGAAATAGGATATAAAATAAGTATGTATAAAATTATTGACGATATAAAAGAACAAACGATATGAGAAAATGCTGTATTTCTTAAAATATCATTTGCATTTGGAAAAGAACAACATAGAACTTCTAGAAATGAAAAATACAGTCGATGGACAGGTTAAACTGGCAGATTAGACCCAACTGAAGAGAAAATTATTCAACCAGAAGATACATCTAATGAAATCACCCAGAGTGCAGCAGAGATAAATGGGAAACATGAAAGGTTAAGGGACGCATAGTGAGTAAAATGAAAAGGTCAGATGTTTCCATTAGGAATTCAAAGGGAAGAGAACTGAGAATGCAGGGGTGCAACATTTAAAGAGAGAAAGAATCTTAGGTGAAGGGAAGGACAGCACACACTACAGGGGGAGTCAGCACAACTGGATTAAATCAAAGATAAGTTTCCTGAATACAATTAAACACTTCGAGGGACACAGTAGCAGGGGTGGGGGTCTGGGGACCATGCTTTTAGGGGACATGTAGGTCAATTGGCATAACAAAGTTTATTAAGATGTTCTGCATCCTACTTTGGTGAGTGGCATCTGGGGTCTTAAAAGCTAGCAAGCAGCCATCTAAGATGCATCAGTTGGTCCCAACCACCTGGAGTAAAGGAGAATGAAGAACACCAAAGACACAAGGAAAATATTAGCCCAAGAGACAGAAAGGGCCACATAAACCAGAGACTGCATCATCTTGAGACCAGAGGAACTAGATGGTACCCGGCTACCACCAATGACCGCCCTGACAGGGAACATAACACAAAGTCCCTGGTGGAGCAGGAGAAAGGTGGGGTGCAGAACTCAAATTCTAGTAAAAAGACCAGACTTAATGGTCTGACTAAGACTGAAGAAACCCCGGAAAGCACGGCCCCCGGACTCTCTGTCATCTCAGAACTAAAACAATTCCTGAGGCCAACCCTTCAGACAAAGATTGGACTGGACTGTGGGACATAAAATGATACTCATGAAGAGTGTGCTTCTTAGCTCAAGTAGATACATGAGACTAAATGGGAAGCTTCTGTCCGGAGGTGAGATGAGAAGGCAGAGAGGGTCAGGAGCTGGTTGAATAGACACGGGAAATTAGGGGTGGAAAGGAGGAGTGTGCTGTCACAGTACAGGGAGAGCAATTAGGGTCAATAACAATGTATATATAAATTTTTGTATGAGATACTAACTTGAAATGTAAACTTTCACTTAAACAACAATCAACAAAAAAAAAAAACATAAAAAAATTAAAATAAAATAAAAAAATAAATAGAATTTTCCAGGATTGATGAAATATAATAATCCTCAGATTCAGAAAGTACAGTGAATCCCAATCAGGATAAATAAAACCAAATCCATACACCTAGATTCATCACAGTGAAACCGCAGAATACCACAGACAAAGAGAAGATCCAAGGAACAATAAGTAAGAGAAAAAAAAAAAAGATTAATGATGATTAGACTAACATCACAAGTGCTACCTCCTGCAGTTGGGTCTGGTCACATATACTCTTGGGGTCCATCAAATGCTCCCCAGGCTGCCACTGAATACCACCACTTTCCTCTCACCTCCTTACCTCCCCAAGTCAAATACAGTTCCAACGGCTGGCTGAAGCACCATACCCACCTGTTAGCGGCTGCAGCTGGACCAGGGCACAGCCAGAGCCTGTGGCCATCACACGAAAGTGGCTGACAGTCCTCTTGACACCTTCCAGGATGTCCTTTCGGGATGGGGGCTTCACAGGAACTACCTGCAGTGCCAGCCCCCCAAAATAAACAAGTTTCACACATGCCTGGGAGCTATACCCAGACCCTCCCTGAGCAGACTCAGGACAGGGCCACAGTGTAGGCAGTGGTCACATGCCTGTTTTAGGTGACAGGAGAGTCAGCCACCCCAAGTCTATACCCCTGACTCCTCTGTCAGGGACACTGTCTGGACGGAGCCCTCTCTTCCTCAACCAGAACCTGACTCACGAGATCGACCCCATCAATGTGTTCCAGTTTCAGGGCTGCTTGGATCTTCCCCTCAGAAGTAGCTGGGATCCCATCAGTGATGGCACTGCAGGGAGAAAGAAGCAGGAGGAGGTCACAGAGTGGCCTGCTGGGACCTCCCTATTGCCCTGGGAGCCTCCCAGCCCTTCTCACCAGTAGGTGGCTGTGGGCCTTTGGACTCTCCGTGAGTGAGTGAAGAACTTCTGGATGCGGCTTACAGTCTGGGGACAACTGGAAAGGAGTACAAGCCCAGAGCAATCCCTAGAGGAAGGGGACAAATCACACAAGTTAAAGTCTCTGAGGGGTTCACCTACAAAAAAGCAGACTTCTAGGAAGGGGCACTGACCTGCCCAAGGCCCAACAGTAACACCAGAACTACAATAACCCAGACATCCTCCTGCGGAACAGGTAAGGCTTCCCCTTGTTTGATAACAAGACTATGTACCTTAATGTTTTTTTTTCATTTTGCCCTGGCCCCCAGGGAACTCAGCCAGATGTCATAAAAATACCAGCATTGGTTGAGTATCTAAGGAGGTGGTACAATGGTTAAGCACTCAGCTGCTAAATGAAAGGTTGGTGGTTCAAACCCACCCAGCAGCTCTGTGGGAGAAAGACCTGGTGATCTGCTTCCGTAAAGATTACAGCCTAGAAAACCCTATGTGACAGTTCTACTCTGTCACATGAGGTTACTATGAGTTGGCGTAGACAGCACCCAACAGCAACAGTTGAATGTCTACCACATGCCAGATACTGTACTAGGAATTGTATACATGTTGGCTTTTTTTTTTTTTTAATTGTGATGAAAATAGACACACTACAACATTTGCCAATAGAGCAACTTCCATATGTACAATTCAATGACATTGATTACATTTTTTAGGTTTTGCCAACATTATCGCTATCCTTTTCTAAAATATTCTGCCACCACTAACATAAACCCAGTGTCCCCCAAACAAAAACTCCCCCTTCCACCCTTCTTCTCACTCCTGCTAACCATTAATCTTTGATTTCTATATATTTGCTTATTTCATATAAGTGGGATCATACAGTATTTGTCCTTTTGCAACTTATTTCGCTCAGCATAATGTTTTCAAGGTTCATTCGTTGGGGCCTGCATCAGGACTTCATTTCTCTTTACAGCTGCATAGTATTCCATTGTGTGTATATATCACATTTTGTTGATTGATTTATCTGTTGATGGACATTTTGGTTGTTTCCAATTTTGGCTGTTGTGAAAACTGCTGCAATGCACATTGGTATACAGGTTTCTGTTTGCATTCCTGCCTTCACTTCTTTTGGGTATACACCAAGCACTGGGATTGCTGGGTCTATATATTAGTTCTTAAATAATCAAATTCTTCACAAACTTTCTGAGTTTGTGGACTTGCAGAAAGATTTCATCTCAAGTATCCTCTCTAGTTGATGGCAGTTGGAGGAGTTTCATGGATTGAACCATGGCTATGGAATTGATTCCATGGGTATGGAATTGGGAAAATGCCTGTACATTGAGTACGAAGTAGGTATTATTATCTCTATTTTACAGTTAAGGGAACTGAGATGAGGCTCAGAGATGTTTTGTTCTTTGCCTAGGTTCACACTGCTTGTACATGGAATAGTCGGGATTTGAACCCAAGATCTGTTGGCTTCCTTCTCCTTTTCATAGACCTCAGATCCTACCTCTGTGATCCCCAACCTTTCTGTGGAAACTGTCTTTGCTTATTCCCAAGCATCTTTCTTCTCACCGTAGGTGGCTCCCTGTCCTACCTTTTTTTCTTTTTTTTTAGGGTCTTCTGTCCTCCTACCTTCTCATTACCCCCTGCCACTTACTTCCCGGGTGCTCGGACAACCTGGAGCTCCCGCTCCCCGAGCCCCAGTGACTGGCTGAGCTCTGGCAGCACTGAGAGCAGTGTCAGGTCTCCTGGTTTCCCTGGGAAAGAAGAAGAAGTACAAGTTGCTCCCAGAGGCCAAAGCTTTATCCCACCATCCCCTTCTCTTCACTCCCCCCAGATGTCACACCCTTCCCCCCTTCACAGCATTCCTTTCCCCTGCCCTCTGTCCCTACCTGTTACTGGCAGTCCCTGTGGCTTATTGACCGTCACTAGAGGTCCTGAAACACATAATATTGCATGAACATTGGCAAAAGCAATAGTTAACCTTTGTGCAACACTTAGTTTACAAAGCACTTTCTCATTTATGGTAGCATGTGAGCTCAACAACAACTCTCAGCCAACAGTTATCAACCCCATCCTAAACTGAACTTCTTTGTCCCTCAAATATGCCAAATTTGTGGCCACCTCAGGGCCTTTGCACTTGCCATTTCTTCTGCCCCATATTTTTACATGTCTGGCTCCCACATATATCATCTTGGCTCAGATGTCACCACCACAGAGAGGCCTGAAGCCCCAGTCTAATGTTTGCCCCTCTCTTCCGAGCCCCTCACCATCACAACACCGTTTTAGTTTATTCATAGCACCATTAAGTAACTTGGTCATTTATTTTCTGGTTAACCTATTTCTCCTGCAGAATGTTGGCTCTCTGAGGGCAGGAACCATATTTACTTGTTCAGCACTGTATAGCCAGTGCCCAGAACATAGCAGGTGCTCAATAAATAGTAGTTAAGAAAATGAATAAATCACTGAATGGAGAAACTGAGGCTCAGAGAAATTAAGTGATTTTCCTAAAGCCACATAGGAAGCTGGTACAGAGCTTAGATACGTCTGACTCCAAAGCCGGTGTTTTTTCTATCAATAAACAATAATTTATTACTAAAGAAATTTCCATAACTGACTCCTACTTTGTGCAAGACTCTCTAGTTATTTGCACCCCCCCGCAACACACACACCCCCATCCCAAGATGATGAGGTTCGGAGAGGTTATGTTTCTTGCCCTAGCTCATTCTGCGAGTAGAAGACAAAAGCCGGATTTGAACGCGGGGCTTCTTGAACCCAGCCAGCCTCCTAGAAGGCTCGGAGCAGCAGGCTCCCCCTCGCGGGTCTCTGTGCAGCTGTACCTATCACGCCTCACCTTTCTGATCCACCACGGCTGCTCTCAACACATCAACCAGCTCCTCGCGACTGAGGTCCTCCAGCCGCAGCAGCCCGGGAAATGGCTGGTCCCTTGGGGGTCCTGACCTTTTACTAGAGCCTCGAGGTTGCAGCTGATGCCTGGAAAGGACGGGAGAAGCAACAGGGGGTGTTTCCTGCTGCCGCATTCCTATCTCCACACACCCTCCAAACCCTGCCGCCTCTTCAGAATGCCTGGGCTGAGCTTCCCGAAAAGTCAGGTTCAACTGGCCCCATTTAATAGAGGAGGGAACTGAGGCTCAGACAGGCCGAGTGATTTGTTTAGGGGCACAGAGCAGAGCCGGCATTAGAGCCCATATCTACTTAACTCCAGATCCTGCACACACCCGCACCCTGCCTCTCTCCGACACAAGGGAAGGGCGTAATCACCGGGTCCAGGTGCCAAAGCCTGCAGCCTTAAGCGCTGCGCGGGCCCCTGGGCCCCGTCGCCAGGAAGACCAGATATGACCCCAAATACAGCAGCCAACCATCTCCGGTGTGAAGTCAGTGCGCATGTGTGTTCAAAAGGACAGCCGCCATACACCCGCAGCGCACTGATTGGTCAGCTTTACTGTCAATCGGAATAGCGAGGAGGCCGCGCTCGGAACCGTGAGAAGTCGGAGCTCTGTCTCCGGTCTAGAAAGAAATGTCTACGTTTGCGCTTTGTGGTTTTGGGGAAACTGAGGCACAGGGTGGGATCCAAACTGGGACGAAAGATCAAGGTTTTCTGATCACGTTCCAATTTTTAGGATCCTTTTGACCTCAGAAAAACACCACTGCGCACAAATTCGTAAGGCAAATTGGCCACAAAAAAAAAAAAAAAGTCCACATCCTTTGGTTCAGTAAACCTGCTCCTAGAACACAGCCCGTTCCATAATCCAAAGGGAAAAAAGGCCAAAGGCAGAAAGAGATTACTTGTCAAAGAAAACAAAACAAATTTCAAAACTAGGAAACGTAAATTGTCTTTTGGTGGAATCTGTAAATCCCCCTAAGAAAACATTGCCGTGGAGTTGATACCGAGTCATTGCAACCCTATAGGACAGAGTATAACTGCCCCATAGAGTTTCCAAGAAGCGGCTGGTGGATTCGAATTGCCGACCTTTTGATTAGCAGCGGTGCTCTTTACCACTTCACCCACCACCAAGGCTCCTTAGCGACCCTATAGGAGAAATAAATTTGATACATAACTCATTCAATATCTTTTTAATGCTAACTCTATGCCAGCAGCCTGGTGGTGCAATGGTTAAGCACTGGGCTGCTAACTGAAAGGTTGGCGGTTCAAACCTACGCTGTGGAATCCACCCCAGCAACTCTGAAGGAGAAAGACCTGGCAACCGCTTCATAAAGATTAGGAGAAAACCCTATGGGGCAGTACCACTCTGTCACATTAGGCTGCTATTTGTGGAAATCAATTGTAGGGTACTGTGTTGGTCATCTAGTGCTGCTATAACAGAAATACCACAAGTGGATGGCTTCAACAAATGGAAGTTTATTCTCCACATTCCAAAAGGCTAGAAGTCCAAATTCAGGGCGCTGATTCCAGAGGAAGACTTTCTCTCTCTGTCAGCTCTGGAGGAAGGTCCTTGTGATACATCAGTCTTCCCTTGGTCTGGTAGCATCTCAGCACAGGAACCTCAAGTCCAAAGGACACGCTGTGCTCCCGGCACTGCTTTCTTGGTGGTATGAGGTCCCCATGTCTCTCTGCTCACTTCTCTCTTTTATATCTCAAAAGAGATTGGCTTGACACTATCTAATCTTGTAGATCACATCAATATAACTGCCACTAATCCATCTCATTACATCATAGTGCTAGGATATACAACACATAGGGAAATCACATCAGATGACAAAATGGTAGACAATCATACAATACTGGGAGTCATGACCTAGCCAAGTTGACAGATATTTTTGGGGGACACAATTCAATCCATGACAGGTACCTAACAACAATAACAAACTCTATGCCGGTTGCAAAACCCTCGCATCTCTGTGCTGGAAACACAGATCTACAAGACTCAGGCCCTGCCTGCAGAAGTTCATCGAGTTGACAGAAGATTGGCGTCATAGCATTACAACTCACTTTGCTAAATGCGTGGAGATGCTAAGAGAACTGCCATGATGGGCAGAGGTGAAATCACAGATCAGAGAAAGTTTCCAAGCAAAGGGGCCATCTGAGATGAGTTGTGAAGAACTAATAAAAATCCACCAGGAGGAAAAGGTGTGGGAAGGGGAGGAGAAAGGGGTAAGTGGAGGGAGCAACAGAGAAATAAGAAGATAAGTGAAAAAAAGCAAAGTACATCATGAGTTCTGTCCTATGATTGTTGTTAAGTGCCATCGAGTCAGTTCCAACTCATAGCGACCCTATGTACAACAGAACAAAACATTGCCTGGTCCTGTGCCATCCTCACGGTCATTGCTATGTTTGAGTCTGTTGTTGCAGCCACTGTGTTAATCCATCTCCTCAAGGGTCTTCCTCTTTTTCGCTGACCCTTTATCTTACCAAGCATGTTATCCTTCTCCAGGGACTCGTCCCTCTTGATAACATGTCCAAAGCATGTAAGACGATGTCTTGCCATCTCACTTCCAAGGAGCACCCTGGCTGTATTTTGTCCAAGACAGACTTGTTCGTTCTTCTGGCAGTCCATGGTATATTCAATACTCTTCACCAACACCATAATTCAAAGGTATCAATTCTTTGGTTTTCCTTATTCATTGTTCGGCTTTCGCATGCCTATGAGGTGATTGAAAATACCATGGCTTGGATCAGGCACACCTTAATCCTCAAAGTGACATCTTTGCTTTTTTACACTTTAAAGAGTTCTTTTGCAGCAGATTTGCCCAATGCAATATGTCGTTTGATTTCTCGATTGCTGCTTCCATGGGCATTGATTGTGGATCCAAGTAAAATGAAATCCTTAACAATTTCAATCTTTTCTCCATTTATCATGATGTTGCTGACTGGCCCAGTTGTGAGGATTTTTGTTTTCTTTATGTTGAGGTGTAATCCATACTGAAGGCTGTGGTCTTTGATCTTCATCAGTGTTTCAAGTGCTCTTCACTTTTAGCAAGCAAGGTTGTGTCATCTGCATGTAGCAGGTTGTTAATGAGTCTTCCTCCAATCCTGATGCTGCATTCTTCTTCATAGGAGGGAAGCTTGGGACAAATAGCAAGCTTCCACCCACCTCAACCTAAATCATTTATCAATAACTTCACATGAGGGGTAGGTCATCAGCAAGGGTTGATGGGAATACCTTCTGTGCTGGGGGAAACATTGGGCCTCCATGCCAGAAGGCAAGCCCATGGAGCCAGCCTGGCCCTGAGCCAGGCCTCCAGCCAAAACTGCAAGAGCAGGAGAGCCCAGAATAGCAAGTGCTTGTCCACTAGCTTTGGCAGCTCCTCCCACACAGAGCTGCATGATTCTGGGTCTGCTGCCTGCACTAACTCTCCAGACTCTAGCTTTGATAACCCAGACCTTTGTCTTGTAATTAAGTGCCGTCAGTTCCGACTCATAGCAACGCTATAGGACAGAGTAGAACTGCCAATCTTCTGGTTAGCAGCCGAGCTGTTAGCCACTATGCCACCAGGACTCCGGCGTTTGTCTTAGTATTTAATAAACCTAAATAAGCTTTATGGTAGAAACTAAAATCAAATCCATTGTCACTGAGTGGATTCTGACTCGCAACAACCCTATAGGACAGAGTAGAACTGCCCCATAGAGTTTCCAAGGCTGTAATCTTTATGGAAGCAGACTGCCACATCTTTCTCCTGTGGAGCATCTGGTGGGTTCAAACCACTGACCTTTCAGTTAGCAGCTGAGTGCTTAACCACTGCACCACCAGGGCTCCTTAGCTTTACAGCAACGGTCATAAAATGACAGTTTTTGAGTCTGAAAGTCACAGACTAAAGCAGTGACTTACAGGCCCAGCTTTCCATGTTTGTCTTGAGTTGCCCAATCTGGAGAAACGCCAGCTCACACTGATGAGAAACTAATACTCTTTGTGGCTCCCTAACAGCTTGCTTTGAAACCCTGAGATTGAAAGCTCGAAATGCAAAAGGTAAATTGACTGGCAAACTAAGGCAGGCATTGATGGAGAGTTGTGTTACAGCTTGATTAGTGTATTCCCACTTAAAACACTTAATTAGAAGAGTGTCTTAATCCCACTTTCCCTGTCTAAACCCTCCTGATAGGCAATTTAACTTGCAAATTGTCACTTATTATATTGGTTATGTGATCTGCTCAAATCTCAGATTAAACAGACTTTAGTTCCAAAATCAACTGCAATTTTTTTTTTTTTTTTTCGGTAGAAAGTACTGTCAGTTTCCCGTAATCCTATAATCCGTGTTGGAGTCCTTGAGTGGTACAAACACAGTTAACACACTTGCCTGCTAACTGAAAGGTTAGAGGTTTGAGTCCACCCAGAGATGCCTTGGGAGAAAGACCTGGCAATCTACTTTCAAAAAAAATTAGCCATTGAAAACCTTATGGAGCACAGTTCTACTCTGATACACATGGGGTCGCCATGAATTGGAGTTAACAGCAATATATATTTTTTTAAACCTATGTTATAGTAAATGGTTTCAGAATAGATTCGTCTCTTCAGGCCTTTGCAACCTTCCAGACAGAAGCTCACCCTCACCCTCAAAGAACACAGGCAAAGACTATGTATCAGCATAAATGATTTATTGCATTCTCTAATATCATATACTAGTGTGCTTGACAGTCCACACAGGAGTATTCAGGATAGGGGATCCAGGAGGTAGGGAGTGAGATCAAAGTATAGCATATGAACACAGGTTGCTGAGGGACACATTTCATGCCATAGCCTGCTGGTGACCAGTTCTTGGTCAGCTAAGCCACCTTGGGCAGGAAGGAGCTGAGCCAGGCCAAACCCACAGTTCTTCTTTGGTCAGCCCACTACAGGTTGCCAGCCCTTCCTCCTGCCTTCTCATTCATAGTCCTGTGGGCTGAGGAAGGTGTAGGGAGTTAAGAAGCTCTGTAGCTAGCTGCTAGGCTTGTGGGCTCTGAGGCTGAGCATAGGGTCCCCAGTCTAGTTCTTGGCGGGGGAAGGCCTCCAAGGACTTATGCCTTCATTGCAGTATCTTCAGACAGGGTGGGATGAGGGACAAGTCCTCGCCCTTGGGGTTCTGCCCTTCCTCTGTGGCATCCAGGAGCCGCTGCATGTAACAGGAGGTGCCAAGCAGCACGTGGCCGGTGGCCTGCATGCCGAAGAGGGCCCAGCGAAGAGCTTCCCTGGGTGGAAAGAGAAGGCATTGGGACAAATCATGAGGAATACCCTTCCCGCGTCTCCTTAAATGCCTCCACCATTATATTCCCAGTCTGTCCTGGAAGAAATCTGTTTCATTTTAGCAATTTGAATCATCACTGTAATGTGAATATCACTGAGGTGGTAGGACTAAAAATGTTTTATAAATTACGGAGTGATATGCGAACAGGAACAGATGCTGCCTGGCCTCAGGAAATGGAAAGGGTCTACAGGCATTACATGGAATCATAAGATAATTCAGATGTCCAGAACCTTCCTACTTTCTCATGCAAAATTCTAGTCTACTTAATAAGGCTTTTTTTTTTTAGTACTCCCTTGGACCAGTCAGATTGGTCTACAAAACATGTCCCTGTCCTTCATGACACTCTGTCCTAGACTTCCAGGCCTTTCCAAGTCACTTCGAATCTAGCAACTGGGGAGGTGTAAAAACTGTCAGCAGAAACTGGCTGAAGACCATGCTCTGCTGTTCCCTAGCTTTGTGCCTTTGGACTAATTATATCACCTCAGCCTCCATGGCTACATTCACTTAATGGGGTAAGAATGTTCTAAAAGCAACCCAGGAGCAGTTAAACTTGGGAAACATGACCATAATAGTATCTGACTTATGATTTAACATATCCTCATGCTTCCTGTGATACTTAAAAGTTGAGTCAACTTTTTAAATAAACCAAAACCAAAAAAATCGATTGCCATCAAGTCAATTCCAACTCCTAGCGACCCTATAGGATAGAGGAGTAGTGCCCCATAGGGTTTCCAAGCAGCGGCTGGTGGATTTGAACTGCCAGCCTTTTGGTTAGCAGCCAAGCTCTTAACCACTGTCCCACCAGGGCTCCTTTTAAAGAAAAAGTTAAAAAAAAAAAAAAAGTTGATTAGAGAATACAAATGACTCTTTTCCATAGACATGTAAATAAATTCTATCTTACGGAGGGGAAATTTATTTTCATCCCTCCCACTCCCTCGGAAAAAGCTAGTTTTGTACTTATTTATAAATTTATTCCAGCATTCTTGATAAACCTACATACATGTGGGACTTTGAGTTCTCCTTTGAACTGACTGAAAATTCTTGCTGGTTCTTTTATTAATAAGTTAAATAAATCTTCGACACATGTTCATTTTTAAAAAGTTGATTAGAAGACCATTTAGGAAAACTTACTATTTTAGATGAAAAAAAAGAAATTAGTTGCTGTAGTGGACTAGCACCACCACCAGTTGCTGCGGAGTTGATTCTGACTCATGGGAACCCCATGTGTTGCAGAGTGGAACTGCGCTCCATAGGGTTTTCAAAGCTGTGACCTTTAGAAAGCAGATTGTCAGGCCTTTCTTCCGAGGGCCTCTGGGTAGGTTCAAACCACCAACCTTCTGATTAGTAGTTAAGCAGTGAACTGTCTGCACCACCCAGGGACTCCTGCTAGCTATAGGGGAAGGTATTTATAAAAACTAAATCTATCAAAAAATAAATAAAAATCACTGTGATTCCACTATCATTTAAAAAAAAAAAAAAAGGATGATGGGTCTGAATTCTAGGCTTAGTTTCCTGTCATTCTCAGGTCTCAATTATTCATTATACCTCTGTGAACAACATTTAAGGGGGACTATAGGAGTATAGGGTCACCGGAAACCCTGGTGGCATAGTGGCTAAGTGCTATGGCTGCTAACCAAAAAGTTGGCAGTTTGAACCCACCAGACACTCCTTGGAAACTCTATGGGGCAGTTCTACTCTGTCCTATAGGGTCACTATGAGTCAGAACCGACTCCATAGCAATGGATTTTTACAGGGTCACTGGAGCCCTTGTGGCACAGTGGTTAAGAGCTTGGTTGTTTGGATCCACCAGCTGCTCCTCGGAAATCCTATGGGGTAGTTCTACTCTGTACTATAGGGTAACTATGGGTCAGAATTGACTCAAAGGCGATGGATGTGGTTTTGGTTATAGGGTCATTATGAGTTGGAATCGACTCGTTGGCAACAAGTTTTTTTTTTTTTAATAGGTTTAAGAAATAAAAATTCATTTTAACATTTGTAAAAACTAACTAAATATAACCAGGTTCCAACAGGAGAAGTATGTGTACCCCTTCGGCATACAGTAGTGTAATCCAAAGCGCTTAGGTAAGCCATTAAAATTTTAGACAAATGCTAACTGTTACGCTTTTTCAGCACCTAAGTTGGCCCCAGTCCCTGAGAAGGCAGAGATGGTTGTGAGCAGACAGGGGCTCTCCCATTGCTGAATAGCCATCTTGCCTCTAGCTAACCCCAATTCACTCACTTCATGATGTGCTTGGCCCCACCGCAGTGCAGATTGTAGGAAAGGGAGTATGTGCCATAGAGAGTTGCCTTCACATTCAAGCAGCCAATGAAATCCTGCGGGTTCATTTTGTACAAGTCGAAGGTCACACAGGCCACATCTATCTTCTTGGCAGGCTTTTGGGAGAGGGAGAGTTGGTACCTAGCCCCCTGCATCAAGACAAGAATGTGGTTGCCTCCCCCCAAGGTTTTTTCCCAGGTGCCCAACTTATCCCCCTACAGATAGGCCCTCACCTGCTCTGATGGGGACTGCCATTTCTGCCCCTTCTGGAGCGCCATGAACACTGTGTTCTCTGCCAGGGCTTGGAAATACTCTTCTGTCTACAATCGTGCCGTCTTCCTCCAGCACCAGGGAGAAGGGCTTGTCTGCCAGCATCAGGGTGTCCTGGACCTAGGGAATAAGTTCAGTGCTGCTTCTGCCATCCCCATAGAGCCACAGAGCTGGGGTGGGGGAGAGACCCACATCACCTCAGCTGTCAGGCAAAGGGTGACCTAGCAGAGAAAGACAGGGGGCCAGGCTCTATTGGATGGAACTGAAACCCAGGCTCTCTGCCATGGGATCACTACCCAAAGACTTTGTCATGGCACCTCTTGGTACTTGGCTTCATGGCTAACAGCATTGTCCAATAAAAGTATAATAGGGGCCACATATATAATTTTTAATTGATAGATAATTCACATACCATAAAATTTACTCTTTTAAAGTGTACAACTCAATGGTTTTTAATATATTCACAAGGTTGTGTATCGATCACCACTGTCTAATTCCAGAATATTTTATCACCCCGAAAAGAAATCTCATGTCTATTAACAGCTACTCCCATTCCCTTCTTCCTCTAGCCCTTGGCAACCCCTGATTTACTTTTTTCTCTATAGATTGCTTATGCTGGACATTTCATGTAAACGGAATCATACAGTATGTGGCCTTTTGTGTCTGGCTTCTTCCACCTAGCATAATGTTTTCAAGGTTCATCCCCAGGCCTCAAGTTGGAAAACAATACTGAGTTCAAACTAAAGTGTGAAAGAGCCCTTTTGATTCAAGGAATAAGAAATATAATCTGGCATACTCAGAAGCCTCAAAAAGGATGGGAAATTGGCTCCCAGGATGAACAGACCTAATACAGAGAAATGGGGGAGGAAGCCTAGAATATGAGGTTAGGTCAGCTATTATTTCTATGCATTAAACAGACTAGTAACTGGAAGTCTAATCCAAATGCTTGATCTGTGCCAGGCACTTAGGCATACAGGTGAGAGGGTTTCTGCCCCATGGAACTGATAAACTAATGGGGCAGTGACATACATGGTATTGACATAACACTTGTATTGACATAATACAAAGCAAGAGTAGATGAGGCTGTGGAAGGGTTAGAGGGAGAAGTCACCCCCAACTGAGTGGAGATGGAGGATGGAGGTGAAGAAGCCTGGAATTCTCACCAGTTGTTGAGAATCATCCACAAAAGCTGTGTGACCTTGTTTTCTACCTCTGGAAATTTGCCTGATCCATCGTTTCAAGAAAGTCGTCCAGTTATTAACAAAGTCTTACATAGAAGTCCAATGTGGAAGAAAGATTTAAGGAGTCCCTGGGTGGTGCAAACCGTTAATGCACTCTGCCGCTAACTGAAAGTGTGGAGGTTTGAATTCACTCAGAGGTGCCTCAGAAGAAAGGCATGGTGATCTACTTCTGGAAAAATCAGCCATTGAAAACCCTATGGAGCACAGTTCTGACACACATGGGGTTGCCACGAGTTAGAGTTAACTCACGGCAACTGTTTTTTGTTTGTTGGTTTGTTTTTGTTTTGCCCTGGTTGAAGGTAGACAATGGGGAAGAGAATTTCTAAAATCCTGCTCAGTTCCCCAACTTCCAGGCACTTCTACAAGTTTAAGAACTACTGGAAAAGGGAATGTAAGAGCAAGAAGAATATGTTCTGAGAATACCACTGATGAACTGTTAATGTGGAATGGCAAAATACTGCTCTCCTCCTGTCACCAGACAGACATCACTGATTGCACAGCTCTCCTCCAGGCAGTTGCTACCAATCTATTGGAGCTGGCACCAAAGTGGAAACCATTTCATCATCTAAGCCATCAACAACCTCCCTGCTGAACTCTTCACTCCTAACCTGGAGGATAGAGGTAGCTAGCAGCAACTCCTCAGCTCAGGCCCCAGTGGTTGACTATGCCAACGCAGCCGCCCCTCACCTTGTGGAAGAGGTCCTTAAGGCTGTACGCCATGATGCCCTTCCGTACACTCCTGTCGGCAATTGCTTACTCGGTAGCGCCGGGCTCTGGGGGCCTCGGGGCTGGGCTCCAACTGCAGCTTCTGGGTTACCACCGAGGTGCTCACTGCCACATATCTGGAGGTAGTTTGGAGCATCAGGATGAGTTCACTTCTGTCTCCCAGACCTCCCCCAACTGCGGGGCGGAGTTCATTCCCCTACCCCTCTAAGCCAAAACCAGTGCCCTTGGAGTAGGCCAGACTCATGGTGGCCTCTAGAGGGCGCTCATCATAGTCCTCCCGTACCATCCCACCAAGCCTGTTCTAGATCAGTACATTTCAAACTTTAATGGGCATATAAATCACCTGGAGATCTTGTTAAAATGCAGATTTTGGTTTAGTAGATCTGGGGTGGGGCCTGAGAATCTGCATTTCTAGCAAGCCCCCAGGTGATGCTGCTGCTCCTAGGTAACAGACCAGACAAGCAGCAAGGTGTAGAAGACCCATCCCCCATCCCTCAATTACCACTTTGCTGTCATGGTCTCCGTCTTCTAACCTGTAAAGTGGGATGAACTAAAGAAGCCTGAAGTCAATTTAAGGAATTTTTGAGCTCTGAGGTAGACAATGTAGAACCAAACGCGTGGAGGGAACCTGGATTTTGGAGCCAGGCATGCCCAAGCTCAAATCCTGACCCCACTCAGTTCTCTAGGTGATTGAGAGCACCCAGGAGCCCTGGTCGCACAGGGGTTAGAGCACTCGGCTGCTCTCGGAAAGGTCAGCGATTGGAACCTACCAGCTGCTCCCCGAGAAAGATTTATAGCCTTGGAAACCCTATTGGGCAGTTCTGTTCTATAGGGTCACTATGAGTCGGAACTGACTCAACGGCCGTGGATTTTTTGGGTTTTGAGAGCACCCACTCTGTACATGTTTCCTCATCTATTAATTTGGCATACTAACCTTCACTTCGCGAAGTTTTTGTGAGGTTTAAATGACATCAGGAATGAACACATTAAGCATCATGTCTAGCCTCTGTCTACTCAATGTGTGGTCCAGGGACCAGGAGCATTAGCTTCACCTGGGAGCTTATCAGAACTGCAGAATCTCAGCTCCCACCCCAGACATCCTGACCTAGAATCTGCATTTTAACAAGATCCCCAGGTGACCCATATGACATTAAATTTTGAAAAGCCCTGGTCTACAGCTCATAGGTAACTCCACTCCACTTCCACTTTGACTCACCCACCTGGAGAGGGTCTTGGGGTTGAGAAAGCTGAGGGATTTCATGGCATATGCCATCCTTGTCAGCTTGACTGATTTGGACCTGGGAAGGAGGCAGAAACAGCTCATTAGGGTGAGGGTGGGAGGGTTCTCTTTCATCATTTGACACAGTGTGACCCCATTCCCATTCAGAAAGCCTCCTCCCTGGTCTCCCATCCCCCCTCACACACACTTTCCCCAGCCTTCTCCACTTCTCCACTCCAAACCCCATGCACACTAGCTGTGACCAAGCCAGAGACCACCCCTCTGTCCTCAGGCTCAGGCCCCCTCAGCTGCTGCTCCTCCCTCTGCAGCCCTGCTCACGCCATGTTTCTCAGACCCTGGCTCTGGTCACACTGATCAGGAATCCCAAGTCAGGGCTGAAGAGGACCTACCTGGTTAGTTCCTGTCCCTGGAGGCAGAGTCCACATTACGCTGGCAAGAGGTAGCCCAGGCAGAGATTAGTCACATGGATTGAATTGTGTCCTCCCAAAAATATGTGTTGTAATTCCTAACCTCTATGCCTGTGGTACTTGGAGCCCTGGTGGTGCAGTGGTTAAGAGTTTGGCTAACCAAAAGGTCAGCAGTTCAAATCCACCAGCCGCTCCTTGGATACCGTGTGGGGCAGTTCTACTCTGTCCTATAGGGTCCCTATGAGTAGGAATCAACTCAACAGTAAAAGTTTGGTTTTGGGTATGCCTGTGGTGGAACCCTGGTGGTGCAGTGGTCAGAGCGCTTGGGTGCTAACGAAAGGTCGGCAGTTCGAAACCACCAGCCGCTCCTCAAGAGAAAGATGTTCCATCAAGATTTATAGCCTTGGCTGTGGGGACCATGGCTTCAGAGAACATCTAGCTCAATTGGCATAACACAGTTTATAAAGACAATGTGCTACATTCTACTTTGGTGAGTAGCGTCTGGGGTCCTAAAAGCCTGTGAGCAGCCATCTAAGATACTCCACTGGTCTCACCTCTTCGGGAGCAAGGGAGAATGAAGAGAACAGGACACAAGGTAAAGATTAGTCCAAAGGACTAATGGACCACAGCTACCAAGGCCTCCACCAGACTGAGTCCAGTACAGCTAGATGGTGCCTGGCTACCACCACTGACTGCTCTGACCAGGATCACAACAGAGGGTTCTGGACAGAGCTGGAGAAGGATGTAGAACAAAATTCTAACACACAAAAAAAAGACCAGATTTACTGGCCTGAAAGAGACTGGAGAAACCCCGAGAGTATGGCCCCCAGACACACTTTTAGCTCAGTGGTGAAGTCACTTCTGAGGTTCACCATTCAGCCGGGGAATGGACAGCCCCATATAACAAAACGGGACTAATGAGGCACAGCAGTCCAGGGGCAAGGACTAGAAGGCAGAAGGGGACAGGAAAGCTGGTGATAGGGAACCCAAGGTTGAGTAAGGAGAGTGTTGACATGTAGTGGGGTTCTTAACCATTGTCATAGGGCAATATGTGTACTAACTGTTTAATGAGAAACTTCTGTTCTGTAAACCTTCATCTAAAGTGAGAATAGCAGTACAACTGGAAGAGCGTAGTCGATGTCACTGAACTGTGCACGTAGAAATTTTTGAAATGGTGTATCTTTGGCTATGTATATTTTCACCAAAAAAAAAAACGGTCGAGAAGGGAGAGGGTCGACATGTTGTGGGGTTGTTAACCAATGTCATAAAACAATATGTGTACTACTGTTTCATGAGAAACTATTTGTTTTGTAAACTTTCACCTGAAGCACATTAAAAAAAAATAAATTAAAAAAAAAAAAAGATTTACAGCCTTGGAAACCCTGTGGGGTGGTTCTACTCTGTCCTGTAGTGTCTTTATGAGTCAGAATCGACTGGACAGCAGTGGTTTGGTTTTTTATGCCTGTGGTTATAATCTCATTTGGGAATGAGTTGTGTTTATGTTAATGAGGCATGATTAGTGTAGGGTGTGTCTTGAGTCAACCTCTTGAGACATAAAAGAAATTAAACAAGTGTTTGAAAGTAGAGATGGGGGAAGAGAGATGCCAAGCCATGTGAAGTTTACCCAGGAGCAGAAGCTTAGAGGAGAGAAAGGCTTTCCTCCAGAGCTGATAGAGAGAGAAAGCCTTCCTCTAGAGCCGGCACCCTGAATTCGGACTTATAGTCTCCTAAACTGTGAGAAAATAAATTTGTTAAAGCCACCCATTTGTGGTATTTCTGTTATAGCAGCACTAGATAACTAAGACACCAAACCACCTCACACTGCTGGAGACCAACCCATCACCTCTAGTCCAGAGACCTCGCCAGGCTGGGACAGCCCTCCAGCTGCAGTCCATGATCAGCAGCCTGGCCTGAGCCTGTTCTCTCCCGTGGGTGCTTGAGCAATGAACCCCTCCTGAGGCTTCCCACTGGTCAAGAGAATTTTCTGTGATGATGGAAATGTTCTATGTCTGTCCTCTCCAATGCCATAGCTCCTAGCCCCATGTGGCCATTGAGCACTTGAAATGTGGCTAGAATGACTGAGAAACTGAATTTCTAATTTTTTGCAATTTAAACAGCCACTGTGCTTGTGGCTTGTGGTGACCGTATTGTACAGCATAGGTCTAGGCTGATAGACCTGGTCTCACCTGCCACCATTTTTTCTCCTAAACTTCTGTGCTCTAGCTCCTCATTGCTCCAGGACTTTGCTCAGGTAGTTCCTTCAGCCTTCAATACCTTCCTTTGGCTCGGGGCTAACCCTTCACAACCTTGAAGCCTCAGTCTCATTGCTCCCTCTTTGAAAAGGTGGATGCCTCAACAGAATTATCCTTTCATTCTGCCCTTCCTAGCCAAGTGCACCTCAGGGTCTGTTTCTGGTCTAGCCCCCCAATCCCCGGTAGCCAGCCCTGAAGTATTCTCCCTGTTTCCAGTCCCCAGCACAGGGAGGGCCTGGCACAAAACAAAGGACTCAAGAGGTGGTCGTGGAGTGAAAGCCCCCTCCAGTCAGGTAAAATCACTTTCTCCTTCTAACAACTTGGGGGCCTCCCCAGGCCAGCCCCCACAAAGGCCAGAAAGCCCCCTTACCACTACCCAAGCCCACTATGCTCTGGCCTCACTCCCTATCCCCAGCAAAACTCCAACTCCCTCCTCGCCTGCTCTCCAGGAGCCAAAAAAAAATCCTTACCTCCCCCTCACAGCCTTCTTGCAATACTGCCCTGCTCAGCCCAGCCCTCCCTCCATTTTATTTACAGCTCCCAATAAAGCCCCTCCCCTGGCCTTCAGCCCCATTTGGGGAAAAGAGCAGGGGAGTAAGTTTGCAGCCCTCACCCCTGGGATTTCAAGTCAGCTTGACTTCCAGAAAAAGGAGGGGAGAGGGCATGTTTCGAAAGCTTAGAAGAGGATATGGCCCAGGATATGATATCAAGCACAGAGGGCACAGAAAACAGGCAGATCTGGGTTGTAGTTCCAGCTCCACCCCATATTGGCTATTTGAGCTTAGACAAGTCGCCTTACCTATGTGACCCCGGGTTTCTCTTATCTGTATAACAGGGATAATGATTCCTGTTTTAAAGGGTTGTGGGGAGGATTCGTGATAATAAAAGTCAAGGGCTTTGCAACACAGACGCTCAATAGATGGCAGCAATTATTGGTATTATTGGTAATATAATTCTTTAATAATAGCACAGACTAAGACTAGTTGAAACGTGTAATGGTTAAGAGTATCAGCTCTGTGACTCAGCAATTCCACTCTAGTTATATACTCAAGAAAAATGAAGACATGTCCACACAAAAACTTGCACATGAATGTTCCCAGCAGCTATTATTCATAATAGCCAAAAAGTGGAAACAACGTCCATCAACTGATAAAAGGATAAAAAATGGGGTATATCCATACAATGGAATATTATTTGGCAATAAAAGGGATACATGGATGAAGCTTGAAAATATTATGCTCAGTGAAAGAAACCAATCACAAAAGACTGCATATTGTATGATTCCATTCGTAAGAAAGGCCCCCAAATAGGCAAACCCATAGAAACCAAAAGTAGGTTAGTGGTTGCCAGGGACATGGGGGAATAGGGAGTGACTGCTAAATGCGTAAGGGTTTCTTTTAGAGGGATGAAAATGTTCTAAAATTAGATCCTGGTAATGGTTTCACAAGCCTGTGAATTATACTGAAAAATCATTGAATTGTACATTTTAAGTGGGAGAGTTGTATAGTATGTGGATTATATCTCAGTGCAGCTGTTAAAAAAAAAAAAGAGTATAAGCTCATGTTTCCTTGTAGTACAGGGTTTTCAAACTTTTGAGCATCAAAATCACCTGCTGGGCTTGTTAAAATTCAGATTGCTAGGCCCCACCTCAGAGTTGCTGACTCAGTAGGTCTGGGGTAGGGCCCAAGAATTTGCATTTCTAACAGGTTTCCAGGTGATGCTGATGCTTTGGTTGATGGGGGATCTCACTTTGAGAACCAGCGCTCTAGCATTAACTGTGTGATCTAACTTCTCTAAGCTCCAATTTCTGCATCTGAAAAATGGGGATAAAAATAGCTCCTATTGGGTTGCCTTAAAAATTAAATGAGATAATCATAAAATGTACTTTCTACAGAACCCAGTGCACGTTCAGGCCTCAATAAATAGCAACTATTATTATTCGGAGCCCTGGTGACACAGGAGTTAAGAGCTTGGCTGCTGACCAAAAGGTCCGCAGTTTAAATCCACCAGACACTCTTAGGAAACCCTATGGGGCAGTTCTGTTCTGTCCTATAGGGTCGCCATGAGTTGGAATCAACTTCATGGCAACGTTTTTGTTTTTGTTTTTGTTTTAATTTATTATTATTAAAATTTGGACCCAAATCCTTCCCTGGAAGAGCCCTCAGGCAACCATCATTCATTCATTCAGCAAATGTTTATTAAGCACTTACTATGTACCAGTTCTCCTAAAAAACATTTGCTGTTGATTCTGACTCATGGCAACCCTATGTGTGTCAGAGGAGAACCGACTGCCATAAGGTTTTCAGTGGCTGATTTTTCAGAAGTAGATCACCAGAACTTTCTTCCAAGGCACCTCTGGGTGGAATCAAACCTCCAACCTTTTGGTTGGCAGCTGAGGAGGTGAACTGTTTACACTCCTTCCAGTTCTTCTAGGGGCTGGGAATACAGCAGGAAACAAGACAGCGTTGTCCCACACTTCAAGGAGCTGACATTTCTAGGGGTGGGGGGAACTCAGACCATGAACAAATAAATAAGCAAATTAAATAATTTCAGACAGTGATGTTTCGGGAAGAAAATGACAAGGTGATATGATAGCAAATGGCTGGGGAGCTAGATTGGCCTGTGGCACAGGGAAGGCCTCAGAGGAGATGAGCTTTAAAACTAAATTCTGAGTGGTGAGAAGCCAGCCTTCTGAAGTTCTGGGGAACAGTCAAGGAAAAGGAGCTTGAAAAGGGGATGGGCAGGGTGAGGAGACAGGAACACAAATAGCTAGGCTTTAAGACAGACCAGGCGCCAGGAGAAAAGTACAAGGAAAATACTCCAGGGAGGAAGGAAGTCCTGGGGAAAGGGTGGGGCGCCTCCCTTGGACATCCATGCCATAAATATTTATTGAACGTCCAGTGTGCTTGGTATCCCATGGCAGGCCAATGCATGACTCAGAAGCAGTCTGGCCCTGATGAGCTCCCAATGCATCATGGAAAGCAGACATGCAAGAGGCAAAGGTAGCTACAAGCTAAAGCCAGAGAATGCCTGGGCTAAGAGGATTCTTCACAGTGCTTAGAAGAAGAGGATGATTTTGCCTCCACTGGAATTTATTGATTCAGCCACCATTTCTTGAGCTTTTATGCCAGGCACAATCTGGGTTCTAGGGAGACAGATGACTCAGTTGTTGTTCCTATCTTTGGGGAGCTCGCATTCTAGTCAGGGAGGCAGATGTCTGAGTGTGGTTCTCAAACTCTGTAGTGAATAAAAATCATTTGAGACACCTTGGGATGGAGAAGGGCTCTAGTTATGATTCAAAAATTGCAAAGTCATAAAACAAAAGATTGATAAATCCAATGATTTTTTTTTTTTTTTGGGCAGTGAAATGATTTCTTTTAATTTTTTAATTTTTTTATTGTACTTCAAGTGAAGGCTTACAGAACAAATAGTTTCTCATGAAATGGTAGTACACATATTGTTT